>NC_053395.1:352500-680000 GCF_905171765.1 Bufo bufo | reverse complement strand
TTTTCATCCGACCAGCAGTTCCAGAGCCTGGGCATGACGAGTCGCCTCACCTCGGTCTCAGAGGCATGTGACGCGATAGGGGGCCCCCCTTTCCAACACCTCCCGGAAGAAGGTAGAGAGACCCTGGGGGGTGGGCAGGGTGTTTTGATCCCACCATCAGTTCCATGACATCCGAGGGGTCGGCTGGAGGGGAGACTTCCACGGAGGGGGGATTTTTGGACATTTCTTACCCAGGAAAGGAGCACCGTAGGCGGGTAAGAATTTCTGACTTCCCCCCCCTGCCATTCCCGGAGGGAAGGTGGTACAGACAAGCTTGAGGGCTCACCTCGGAGCACAAGTCCCCAGGACCATGACAAGGGGATGGAGTCGAGGGGGCGCATCCCGCCAGCAGTTCCAAGGGCCCGGGCAGGAGTCCCCCCACCGGCCCTTTCTCCCCACGGGTAAGGGACTTGCGATTCATAAGCGCACGACCGATGAGAGAGAACTTGGTGGGGTTATCCTGCGGGTAGTCCCATGGGGCCCAGGCAGGAGCCCCTCGCTCCTCCCGCCGGCAAGAGAAGGTAGAATTTCTCGGTTTGAGCGAGAGAACCGCGAATGAGAGCGAACCTGGCCGTCGCACCCCGCCAGCAGTTCCAGGGGCTGGGCAGGTCGGCTCGCCACACCCCGGTCTCAGAGGCGTGTGACACGAAAGGGGGGCCCCCTTTCCAACACCTCCCGGAAGAAGGTAGAGAGGCCCTGGGGAGCGAACTGGGTGGGTGCATCCCACCAGGCAGTTCAGGGGCCTGGGCAGGAGTCCCACACTCCACCCGCCGGCAAGAGAAGGTAGAATTTCTCGGTTTGAGCGAGAGAACCGCGAATGTGTAGGAGTCCCCCACTCCTCCTGCTGCTTTCTCCAGCCTCAGATATTGTCTGTGTGAACTTCTTCCTCCCATGATCGATTTGGCATGTAGTGAACCGGCGGGATGAGACCCTCGCTGGGCTGGACTTTGGAGTCCGTGCTGGCATAGGGCGAGGTTGTCCCCTCTCCCTTCTAGCCCGGGTTCTACGCTGTGGTTGCAGCGCTCATGGTGGTCCCCTCATCAATCCAACCCCTACCCAGCTCCTGCTGCTGGTGGTGGGTGTTTGGGGGGAACCCCTCTGGCTGTCCTGTCGAACTCGCTCCGAACGGGCAGAAAAAGGTGTCTGAAGCCGTGCGGTCTCACCATGAGATGACCTCCCGGGCCTAAGGGATGCGTGGGTCTTGTATGCCCTCCATTGCTCCCCAGTGAACCGATTAATTTCGGTCCTAAGGGATGTGTGGGGTGTCTGCCCTCTGCCTCTCCCCAGTAACCTGAGTTGTTCAATTCCTGTGGTGTGCCCTGTGTGGCGGCACATCTTCTCTGCGGTCGATACCCTAACAACTGAACGGGCAGAAAATGTGTTTAAAACCGTGCGTTCTCACCATGGGAGGACCTCCTGGGCCTAAGGGATGCGTGGGTCGTATGCCCTCCGCCGCTCCCCAGTTTCCTGATTTACTTTGGGACTAAGGAATGCGTGGGGTGTCTGCCCGCTGTCACTCCCCAGTTACCTGGTTTGTTCTGTCCAAGTGGTGTTCCCCGTGTGGTAGAGGCATATTTTCTGTGCAGTCGACAGCCAGACACCCGATCTGGCAGAAAAATGTGTTTGAAACCGTGCGGTCTCACCACGGGAGGACCTCCTGGGCTTAAGGGATGCGTTGGTTGTATGCCGTCCGCCGCTCCCCAGTCACCTGATTTGCCTCGGGCCTAAGGGATGCGTGGGGTGTCTGCCCTCTGACACTGCCCAGTAACCCGGTTTGTTCCCTCTCTGTGGTGTTCCCCGTGTGGCCGAGGCACATTTTCTGTGCAGTTGACAGTTGGGCACTCTTACTGGCAGAAAAATGTGTCTGAAGTCGTGTGGTCTCACCATGGGAAAACCTCCTGGGCCTAAGGGATGCGTGGGTCGTATGCCCTCCGCTGCTCCCCAGTTTCCTGATTTACTTCGGGACTAAGGGATGCGTGGGGTGTCTGCCCTCTGACACTCCCCAGTAACCCAGTTCGTTCTCTTCCTGTGGTGTTCCCCGCGCGGCGGAGGCACCTCTTCTGTGCAGTTCACAGCTGGACACTCTTTCTGGCAGAAAAATGTGTCTGAAGTTGTGTGGTCTCACCATGGGAGGACCTTCCAGGGCCTAAGGGATGTTTGGGTCGTATGCCCTCCGCTGCTCCCCAGTCACCCGATTTGCCTCGGGCCTAAGGGATGCGTGGGGTGTCTGCCCTCTGACACTGCCCAGTAACCCGGTTTGTTCCCTCTCTGTGGTGTTCCCCGTGTGGCCGAGGCACATTTTCTGTGCAGTTGACAGTTGGGCACTCTTACTGGCAGAAAAATGTGTCTGAAGTCGTGTGGTCTCACCATGGGAAAACCTCCTGGGCCTAAGGGATGCGTGGGTCGTATGCCCTCCGCTGCTCCCCAGTTTCCTGATTTACTTCGTGGACTAAGGGATGCGTGGGGTGTCTGCCCTCTGACACTCCCCAGTAACCCAGTACGTTCCCTTCCTGTGGTGTTCCCCGCGCGGCGGAGGCACCTCTTCTGTGCAGTTCACAGCTGGACACTCTTTCTGGCAGAAAAATGTGTCTGAAGTTGTGTGGTCTCACCATGGGAGGACCTTCCAGGGCCTAAGGGATGTTTGGGTCGTATGCCCTCCGCTGCTCCCCAGTCACCCGATTTGCCTCGGGCCTAAGGGATGCGTGAGGTGTCTGCCCTCTGACACTGCCCAGTAACCCGGTTTATTCCCTCTCTGTGGTGTTCCCCGTGTGGCCGAGGCACATTTTCTGTGCAGTTGACAGTTGGGCACTCTTACTGGCAGAAAAATGTGTCTGAAGTCGTGTGGTCTCACCATGGGAAAACCTCCTGGGCCTAAGGGATGCGTGGGTCGTATGCCCTCCGCTGCTCCCCAGTTTCCTGATTTACTTCGGGACTAAGGGATGCGTGGGGTGTCTGCCCTCTGACACTCCCCAGTAACCCAGTTTGTTCCCTTCTTGTGGTGTTCCCCGCGCGGCGGAGGCACCTCTTCTGTGCAGTTCACAGCTGGACACTCTTTCTGGCAGAAAAATGTGTCTGAAGTTGTGTGGTCTCACCATGGGAGGACCTTCCAGGGCCTAAGGGATGTTTGGGTCGTATGCCCTCCGCTGCTCCCCAGTCACCCGATTTGCCTCGGGCCTAAGGGATGCGTGGGGTGTCTGCCCTCTGACACTGCCCAGTAACCCAGTTTGTTCCCTCTCTGTGGTGTTCCCCGTGTGGCCGAGGCACATTTTCTGTGCAGTTGACAGTTGGGCACTCTTACTGGCAGAAAAATGTGTCTGAAGTCGTGTGGTCTCACCATGGGAAAACCTCCTGGGCCTAAGGGATGCGTGGGTCGTATGCCCTCCGCTGCTCCCCAGTTTCCTGATTTACTTCGTGGACTAAGGGATGCGTGGGGTGTCTGCCCTCTGACACTCCCCAGTAACCCAGTTTGTTCCCTTCTTGTGGTGTTCCCCGCGCGGCGGAGGCACCTCTTCTGTGCAGTTCACAGCTGGACACTCTTTCTGGCAGAAAAATGTGTCTGAAGTTGTGTGGTCTCACCATGGGAGGACCTTCCAGGGCCTAAGGGATGTTTGGGTCGTATGCCCTCCGCTGCTCCCCAGTCACCCGATTTGCCTCGGGCCTAAGGGATGCGTGAGGTGTCTGCCCTCTGACACTGCCCAGTAACCCGGTTTATTCCCTCTCTGTGGTGTTCCCCGTGTGGCCGAGGCACATTTTCTGTGCAGTTGACAGTTGGGCACTCTTACTGGCAGAAAAATGTGTCTGAAGTCGTGTGGTCTCACCATGGGAAAACCTCCTGGGCCTAAGGGATGCGTGGGTCGTATGCCCTCCGCTGCTCCCCAGTTTCCTGATTTACTTCGGGACTAAGGGATGCGTGGGGTGTCTGCCCTCTGACACTCCCCAGTAACCCAGTTTGTTCCCTTCTTGTGGTGTTCCCCGCGCGGCGGAGGCACCTCTTCTGTGCAGTTCACAGCTGGACACTCTTTCTGGCAGAAAAATGTGTCTGAAGTTGTGTGGTCTCACCATGGGAGGACCTTCCAGGGCCTAAGGGATGTTTGGGTCGTATGCCCTCCGCTGCTCCCCAGTCACCCGATTTGCCTCGGGCCTAAGGGATGCGTGAGGTGTCTGCCCTCTGACACTGCCCAGTAACCCGGTTTATTCCCTCTCTGTGGTGTTCCCCGTGTGGCCGAGGCACATTTTCTGTGCAGTTGACAGTTGGGCACTCTTACTGGCAGAAAAATGTGTCTGAAGTCGTGTGGTCTCACCATGGGAAAACCTCCTGGGCCTAAGGGATGCGTGGGTCGTATGCCCTCCGCTGCTCCCCAGTTTCCTGATTTACTTCGGGACTAAGGGATGCGTGGGGTGTCTGCCCTCTGACACTCCCCAGTAACCCAGTTTGTTCCCTTCTTGTGGTGTTCCCCGCGCGGCGGAGGCACCTCTTCTGTGCAGTTCACAGCTGGACACTCTTTCTGGCAGAAAAATGTGTCTGAAGTTGTGTGGTCTCACCATGGGAGGACCTTCCAGGGCCTAAGGGATGTTTGGGTCGTATGCCCTCCGCTGCTCCCCAGTCACCCGATTTGCCTCGGGCCTAAGGGATGCGTGGGGTGTCTGCCCTCTGACACTGCCCAGTAACCCAGTTTGTTCCCTCTCTGTGGTGTTCCCCGTGTGGCCGAGGCACATTTTCTGTGCAGTTGACAGTTGGGCACTCTTACTGGCAGAAAAATGTGTCTGAAGTCGTGTGGTCTCACCATGGGAAAACCTCCTGGGCCTAAGGGATGCGTGGGTCGTATGCCCTCCGCTGCTCCCCAGTTTCCTGATTTACTTCGTGGACTAAGGGATGCGTGGGGTGTCTGCCCTCTGACACTCCCCAGTAACCCAGTACGTTCCCTTCCTGTGGTGTTCCCCGCGCGGCGGAGGCACCTCTTCTGTGCAGTTCACAGCTGGACACTCTTTCTGGCAGAAAAATGTGTCTGAAGTTGTGTGGTCTCACCATGGGAGGACCTTCCAGGGCCTAAGGGATGTTTGGGTCGTATGCCCTCCGCTGCTCCCCAGTCACCCGATTTGCCTCGGGCCTAAGGGATGCGTGAGGTGTCTGCCCTCTGACACTGCCCAGTAACCCGGTTTGTTCCCTCTCTGTGGTGTTCCCCGTGTGGCCGAGGCACATTTTCTGTGCAGTTGACAGTTGGGCACTCTTACTGGCAGAAAAATCTGTCTGAAGTCGTGTGGTCTCACCATGGGAGGACCTCCTGGGCCTAAGGGATGCGTGGGTCGTATGCCCTCCGCTGCTCCCCAGTTTCCTGATTTACTTCGGGACTAAGGGATGCGTGGGGTGTCTGCCCTCTGACACTCCCCAGTAACCCAGTTCGTTCCCTTCTTGTGGTGTTCCCCGCGCGGCGGAGGCACCTCTTCTGTGCAGTTCACAGCTGGACACTCTTTCTGGCAGAAAAATGTGTCTGAAGTTGTGTGGTCTCACCATGGGAGGACCTTCCAGGGCCTAAGGGATGTTTGGGTCGTATGCCCTCCGCTGCTCCCCAGTCACCCGATTTGCCTCGGGCCTAAGGGATGCGTGGGGTGTCTGCCCTCTGACACTGCCCAGTAACCCGGTTTGTTCTCTCTCTGTGGTGTTCCCCGTGTGGCCGAGGCACATTTTCTGTGCAGTTGACAGTTGGGCACTCTTACTGGCAGAAAAATGTGTCTGAAGTCGTGTGGTCTCACCATGGGAAAACCTCCTGGGCCTAAGGGATGCGTGGGTCGTATGCCCTCCGCTACTCCCCAGTTTCCTGATTTACTTCGGGACTAAGGGATGCGTGGGGTGTCTGCCCTCTGACACTCCCCAGTAACCCAGTTCGTTCCCTTCCTGTGGTGTTCCCCGCGCGGCGGAGGCACCTCTTCTGTGCAGTTCACAGCTGGACACTCTTTCTGGCAGAAAAATGTGTCTGAAGTTGTATGGTCTCACCATGGGAGGACCTTCCAGGGCCTAAGGGATGTTTGGGTCGTATGCCCTCCGCTGCTCCCCAGTCACCCGATTTGCCTTGGGCCTAAGGGATGCGTGGGGTGTCTGCCCTGTGACACTCCCCAGTAACCTGAGTTGTTCCATTCCTGTGGTGTTCTCTGTGTGGCTTCGGCACATCATCTCTGCAGTCGACACCTGTAAACCCGAACTTCCAGAAAAAATGTGTCTGAAGTTGTGTGGTCTCACCATGGGAGGTTCTTCAAGGGCCTAAGGGATGCGTGGGTTGTATGCTCTCCGCTGCTCCCCAGTCACCCGATTTGCGTCGGGCCTAAGGGATGCGTGGGGTGTCTGCCCTCTGCCACTCTCCAGTAACCCGAGTTGATCCATCTCCAAGGTGTTTCCAGTGCGGCGGCAGAACATCTTCTGTGCTGTCGGGTTCCTCGCCGGCTGGCTGGTGCGGCCGTGCGATCCACTTTTTGGTGACCCACGGCAGGATGACCTGTGCCTTCTGAGTGACCTTGCCCGTGGCGGCTGGGTGCTGGGGGTGTGGGATCATCCATGCCGCATAGCCCTGTGTTGCCAGAGAAGAGAGACAATAGGGTTGAAGCGGTAGACAAGGAGCTGAGAGGCAGATGACCCGTCCCCTGGCCTTGGCCCTGGGGGCTTTTTCTCCTCCTCCACAATCTCCTTCCCTCTCACCCCACCCTCGTCTGCTCCTCTGCCTCAGCAGCTAGGAGGGGAGGAAGCGGGCCGCGCTTGGTGGTGCGCGTGCCCTTCAGGGGCGGTGGTCAGACTCTTTATCTTTCCGTCCGCCTCCTCCTCCATCTCCACGGGGGGCGGTTTCTCCGGAACCCCCTCCTCGCTCCGTCGCCTACCTGGTTGATCCTGCCAGTAGTATATGCTTGTCTCAAAGATTAAGCCATGCACGTGTAAGTACGCACGGCCGGTACAGTGAAACTGCGAATGGCTCATTAAATCAGTTATGGTTCCTTTGATCGTTCCAACCGTTACTTGGATAACTGTGGTAATTCTAGAGCTAATACATGCCGACGAGCGCTGACCCCCAGGGATGCGTGCATTTATCAGACCAAAACCAATCCGGGGGCCCGGGCGCGGCGCCGAGAAGACAATCAAACTTGACTATCTAGAGGAAGTAAAAGTCGTAACAAGGTTTCTGTAGGTGAACCTGCAGAAGGATCATTAACGGTATCGGGCGACCACCCGCACGGGGTGCGCGCCGGCCTATCCTGACCAGCGGGGGCTGCCGGAGATGTGGAACTGCAGCGCACCCGAAAGAAACCTGGTTGACTGTAGGTGGGAAGGTGGATTGGACGGTTGGGAAGAAGGGGGCTCTGCATCCCTTATCCTGTGCCCTGCGCAGCTGCACTGCCGTGTCCCACCGTCAAGCGTCTCAGCGGGGTTGGGCATGGGGCTGGAGAAAAGTCGGAGGCGTCTGTGTTGGGAAGCGTGGTATGTCAAAACCCCCCGGGTGGGATGGCGGAGAGGCGATGCGGAGACAGGGATGGCCGGGCCCGCGGGGGGGCTTTGAGCAGGTCCCCGAACTACCCTCCGTGTCACTCTCTCGACCGGGTCCAGCTGGGTTGACGTTACTGCTGCCTTCCATGCGGTGCTGTCCTCCGACCCTCCCCCTCTGTTAGCCTCCCGTCGAGGGTGCAGGGAACTATATCCCGGGCGAGGTGTGGTGCCTTGCCCCGGGTGCAGGCCGATTCATGTACCGCACGCCGCCTGTCGGTAGGTTTTGAAGCCTCGCAGTCCCTCGCCCGAACCAGGGTGGAGGGCCGAGCGCCTGGACACCAGGGCCCAGCTCACCGAGCTGAGTGAGATGACGGAAATGTACCCGAGTAGCCGCTGGAGGGCCCTGAGAAAGTGCTACCTGCCGACGTCCCTACTCGCTGCTGGGGGGTCTTGTCCTCCCTCGGCGGAAAAAGGTTAAATGAAAGTCGTGAGTGACTCTTAGCGGTGGATCACTCTGCTCGCGCGTCGATGAAGAACGCAGATAGCTGCGAGAATTAGTGTGAATTGCAGGACACATTGATCATCGACACTTCGAACGCACCTTGCGGCCCCGGGTTCCTCCCAGGGCTACGCCTGTCTGAGGGTCGCTTCTCCGTCGATCGCCCCGCCGCCCCCCACCCTTCCCGGTGGTTGTGGCGGCGAGGCTGGGGTTGGTCGCAGGGGTGGGTTTTTCACACGGGGCCGGGGAGGGAGAGCGGGGAAAGCGGTTCCCCCTCTGCTCCGCGCGCCCCACACCCGCCCCTTCGGTCCCCTAAGGCCAGACCTCACGAGCCGTGCGAGAATTAGTGAATTGCAGGACACATTGATCGACACTTCGAACGCACCTTGCGGCCCCGGGTTCCTCCCGGGGCTACGCCTGTCTGAGGGTCGCTTCTCCGTCAATCGCCCCGCCGTCCCCAACCCTTCCCGGTGCTTGTGGCGGCGGCGGCGCGGCTGGGGTCGGTCGCAGGGGTGGGTTTTTCCCACGGGGTTGGGGAGGGAGAGTGGGGAAAGCGTTTCCCCCTCTGCTCCGCGCGCCCCACGCCTGCCCCTTCGTCCCCCTAAGGCCAGACCTCGCGAGCCGCGCCCCCGTAGCATCCGGTGCCCCCCCCAGGCTGTCTGTGGTGACACAGGGCTGCCTGGCAACGGGGTGGCCGGGCCGCCGGCGGCGCGCTCTCCCACCCTCCTCGCTGCCTCCTTTTTTCCGACTCAGACCTCAGATCAGACGTGGCGACCCGCTGAATTTAAGCATATTACTAAGCGGAGGAAAAGAAACTAACCAGGATTCCCTCAGTAACGGCGAGGAAAGAGCCCAGCACCGAATCCCCGCCCGTCCGGCGTGCGCGGGAAATGTGGCGTATGGGAGACCGAACCTTCCCGTGGATTGCCCCAGCTGCGGTGGGTGCCTCTCCCCCGCCCCTCCTTGGTTTTCCGGCGCGGGTGGGCAAGGGCGCTCTCTCCCTGGTCGCTCCTGCAGCGGTGGGGGCGGTCCCCCTTCCCTCCGCCGCCGCAGGTCTCTCAGGAGGGTGCCTGGGCGGACGGTGCCTCGCCTCGGCAGGCGCCTAGCAGGGGCCTCACGATCCTTCTGACTTTTTAGGTTTTAAGCAGGAGGTGTCAGAAAAGTTACCACAGGGATAACTGGCTTGTGTTGGCCAAGCGTTCATAGCGACGTCGCTTTTTGATCCTTCGATGTCGGCTATTCCTATCATTGTGAAGCAGAATTCACCAAGCGTTGGATTGTTCACCCACTAATAGGGAACGTGAGCTGGGTTTAGACCGTCGTGAGACAGGTTAGTTTTACCCTACTGATGATCGTGTTGTCGCAATAGTAATCCTGCTCAGTACGAGAGGAACCGCAGGTTCAGACATTTGGTGTATGTGCTTGGCTGAGGAGCCAATGGGGCGAAGCTATCATCTGTGGGATTATGACTGAACGCCTCTAAGTCAGAATCCCCCCTAAACGTGACGATACCGCAGAAGCCCTGCCGCCTCTCTCCCGGAGCGCATCGCACGTTCGTTGGGAACCCGGTGCTAAATCATTCGTAGACGACCTGATTCTGGGTCAGGGTTTCTTGCGTAGCAGAGCAGCTACCTCGCTGCGATCTATTGAATGTCATCCCTTGAGCCATTCTTTTGTCGCAATGGAATTGTGGGGCAGAAGCCGACCCTCCCCCCCCGCATAGAGGGTCGACCCCGCTTGCTCTCCTGCATTGAAGAGTGTGGGGGAGTGTTTGCATAACTGCTAATGATGGACTTGCAGGCCTTTTTCGGGCCGATGCAGACTGGAGGGGGTACCGCCAGGTGGGCTTAATGCTGGGGACTTGGTGGAAAATGTCCCCAGGCGTTATGGATGTGAAATCGGATAACGGTCTGACTTTTAGCCGCTGCCATTCCTTGAGGGCAAGTCCCAGAGACTTGCTCGGCTGGAGGGAAGTTTTTAATGCTCGCCCCCTGGAGGGGGTACCGCCAGGTGGGCTTAATGCTCGCCCCTGGAGGGGGTACCGCCAGGTGGGCTTAATTCCTCCTGACTACGCTATCGGTCGTACAATTACCACAAGTAGTTGCAATAAAAGACTTTGAACCAGACCAGGACCGTTACAGAATAATCTCGCAAGCAGGAAGTGCAAGGCTGGGTTCAAATAGGTTGTCCAATCAGGGAACAAGGTGGAGCAAACCAGGGAGGGGGAACAGAACAAGAGGCACAGAGAACTAGGCATCAGTTCAGCACAAGAGCTGTCCAGAAAGCTGAGTAGCTCAGTTGGAAGAGCTGCCGCCTGGAACACAGGAGTCCCTGGGTTCAAGTCCCAACAAGGTGTCTCAGAAGCCATTTCCCAACAGGATAACACCAGACTGCATGTTGTTCGTGCTACTGTGAGCAGCTTGTGTTGCCTGAATTTGCTGCCATGGCCTGCAATGTCTCCAGCAGAGGATCTTGATGATTTGTGTGCCCAAGTGCATTCAGAAACCATTCATTTCATTGATAACAAGCAAAGGCATGTATTACTGCGCTCACACTTGATACTGAGTAAATCATGATGTTTTGAATATGTTGTTTCCATTTTTTTTATCATTTGCATAGGATTAACATGTCTATCCATCCTGTGATTTCCAGAATTCCACAACTTTTTGTTCTTAGTGTTGCAAAATATTGCAATGTATTAAAATCAATAAGGAAATACATGGATAAAGGATGATAATAATGATAATGTATACATGGAACCCAATCTAGAGGCTGCTTTAGAAATGGCTACCATCGGCGAGTGCACTTACACAGACTGAAAAAGAATTAATAGAGGAATAGAGTAAGGCTGTCCAGACAATTACCTGTATAGAGAAATAGTTTACGTATTTATGGATAATAATGAATTCAAATTAAGAATCTATAACAATATACATATAAAAACCACAGAAAATACAAAAAAAATGGAGAGAAAGCAATATAATCAATATATGCAATAACAGCAACACACGACAAAAGGGTAGTGCGCTGCCCAGCAGGGTTAGAAAATGATCCTATTTCATTCTGTCAGGGTTTTGGTATATCTGAAGTGTTTAATGTGGTTATAGCACCATCTAGCAGCGTTAAGTTGTATTACACTTAGTTTTTCTTGTTAAAACGACTGCTGCATTGTGGGTGGTGCAAAGCATCCTGGGAAAGAGAAGTCTCCAGTCACATCAGCAGAGCTGTCCTTCTCAAACTCTACCATCCTT
Source organism: Bufo bufo (assembly GCF_905171765.1). Classification (NCBI taxonomy): domain Eukaryota; kingdom Metazoa; phylum Chordata; class Amphibia; order Anura; family Bufonidae; genus Bufo; species Bufo bufo. Next base: position 668,746 of record NC_053395.1, on the reverse strand, counting down.
GTAAAAGCATATCTGGTGAGAGATCTACCTTTCTTTCAGTGGCATATGTTATGTATGCAGAGCTGTTCAGCTAGTTGTAATTGTTACTCAGGGAGTTGTTACTACTGTTAGCTAGATATGTAATCGTATGTACAGGCAGCTATTTTACCATATGCTTCAGCTTTAATGCAAATGTTATAGTACATGCTATCTGTACTTTATACTTATACTTGCTATTTGTATTCTTGCAGTTTTACCAAACAATCCTGTTTTACCAATCAATCAATCTCACTTGGACAATCTCTCACTCACGCGCATCGAGCAGAGAGTACAACCTGTTGACCAATAAACAAGTTACACTACAAAGAACAGTCCTCTTATTTGGAAGACAGGAACAGTTTATGCTGAATGTCAGACTGCACACTGTGTGAACGGGTATAAAAACAGAACAGGTACAACATATGCCGTGTGACATTCTTTGTGATGCTGGTGTCGCATTGCGACATGCTGCTACTGCAATGTGACAGTCACTCAAAAATCCAAATTGTATGGATTTTTGTGTGACTGTCGTGTGGCGGTCGCAGCATGTCGCAGTGCGACACCATTGACTATCAGTACAAAGAATGTAGGGTTAGGGTTAGGCCCAGGGATCCATCAGATCCACACTTTATTATCCTTGTTAATTTATTTGGATACCCTGTTTCTGCCTTTTTGCTATATTTTTTATATTTTTTTCACTTTATTTCTCATTTTCATTTATATATATACAGTACAGACCAAGAGTTTGGACACACCTTCTCATTCAAAGAGTTTTCTTTATTTTCATGACTATGAAGGCATCAAAACTATGAATTAACACATGTGGAATTATATACATAACAAACAAGTGTGAAACAACTGAAAATATGTCATATTCTAGGTTCTTCAAAGTAGCCACCTTTTGCTTTGATTACTGCTTTGCACACTCTTGGCATTCTCTTGATGAGCTTCAAGCAGTAGTCCCCTGAAATGGTCTTCCAACAGTCTTGAAGGAGTTCCCAGAGATGCTTAGCACTTGTTGGCCCTTTTGCCTTCACTCTGCAGTCCAGCTCACCCCAAACCATCTCGATTGGGTTCAGGTCCGGTGACTGTGGAGGCCAGGTCATCTGGCGCAGCACCCCATCACTCTCCTTCATGGTCAAATAGCCCTTACTTTCAAAGTTTTCTCAATTTTTCGGCTGACTGACTGACCTTCATTTCTTAAAGTAATGATGGCCACTCGTTTTTCTTTACTTAGCTGCTTTTTTCTTGCCATAATACCAATTCTAACAGTCTATTCAGTAGGACTATCAGCTGTGTATCCACCTGACTTCTCCTCAACGCAACTGATGGTCCCAACCCCATTTATAAGGCAAGAAATCCCACTTATTAAACCTGACAGGGCACACCTGTGAAGTGAAAACCATTTCAGGGGACTACCTCTTGAAGCTCATCAAGAGAATGCCAAGAGTGTGCAAAGCTGTAATCAAAGCAAAAGGTGGCTACTTTGAAGAACCTAGAATATGACATATGTTCAGTTGTTTCACACTTGTTTGTTATGTATATAATTCCACATGTGTTAATTCATAGTTTTGATGCCTTCAGTGTGAATCTACAATTTTCATAGTCATGAAAATAAAGAAAACTCTTTGAATGAGAAGGTGTGTCTAAACTTTTGGTCTGTACTGTATATACTGCTCAAAAAAATAAAGGGAACACTTAAACAACACAATGTAACTCCAAGTCAATCACACTTCTGTGAAATCAAACTGTCCACTTAGGAAGCAACACTGAGTGACAATCAATTTCACATGCTGTTGTGCAAATGGGATAGACAACAGGTGGAAATTATAGGCAATTAGCAAGACACCCCCAAAAAAGGAGTGGTTCTGCAGGTGGTAACCGCAGACCACTTCTCAGTTCCTATGCTTCCTGGCTGATGTTTTGGTCACTTTTGAATGCTGGCGGTGCTTTCACTCTAGTGGTAGCATGAGTCTACAACCCACACAAGTGGCTCAGGTAGTGCAGCTTATCCAGGATGGCACATCAATGCAAACTGTGGCAAGAAGGTTTGCTGTGTCTGTCAGCGTAGTGTCCAGAGCATGGAGGCGCTACCAGGAGACAGGCCAGTACACCAGGAGACGTGGAGGAGGCCGTAGGAGGGCAACAACCCAGCAGCAGGACCGCTACCTCCGCCTTTGTGCAAGGAGGAACAGGAGGAGCACTGCCAGAGCCCTGCAAAATGACCTCCAGCAGGCCACAAATGTGCATGTGTCTGCTCAAACGGTCAGAAACAGACTCCATGAGGGTGATAAGAGGGCCCGACGTCAACAGGTGGGGGTTGTGCTTACAGCCCAACACCGTGCAGGACGTTTGGCATTTGCCAGAGAACAGCAAGATTGGCAAATTCGCCACTGGTGCCCTGTGCTCTTCACAGATGAAAGCAGGTTCACACTGAGCACATGTGACAGACGTGACAGAGTCTGGAGACGCCGTGGAGAACGTTCTGCTGACTGCAACATCCTCCAGCATGACCGGTTTGGCATTGGGTCAGTAATAGTGTGGGGTGGCATTTCTTTGTAGGGCCGCACAGCCCTCCATGTGCTCGCCAGAGGTAGCCTGACTGCCATTAGGTACCGAGATGAGATCCTCAGACCCCTTGTGAGACCATATGCTGGTGCGGTTGGCCCTGGGTTCCTCCTAATGCAAGACAATGCTAGACCTCATGTGGCTGGAGTGTGTCAGCAGTTCCTGCAAGACGAAGGCATTGATGCTATGGACTGGCCCGCCCATTCCCCAGACCTGAATCCAATTGAGCACATCTGGGACATCATGTCTCGCTCTATCCACCAACGTCACGTTGCACCACAGACTGTCCAGGAGTTGGCAGATGCTTTAGTCCAGGTCTGGGAGGAGATCCCTCAGGAGACCGTCCGCCACCTCATCAGGAGCATGCACAGGCGTTGTAGAGAGGTCATACATGCACGTGGAGGCCACACACACTACTGAGCCTCATTTTGACTTGTTTTAGGGACATCACATCAAAGTTGGATCAGCCTGTAGTGTGTTTTTCCACTTTAATTTTGAGTGTGACTCCAAATCCAGACCTCCATGGGTTAAAAAATTTGATTTCCATTTTTTTATTTTTGTGTGATTTTGTTGTCAGCACATTCAACTATGTAAAGAACAAAGTATTTCAGAAGAATATTTAATTAATTCAGATCTAGGATGTGTTATTTTTGTGTTCCCTTTATTTTTTTGAGCAGTATATACACTGCGTGCAGAATTATTAGGCAAATGAGTATTTTGACCACATCATCCTCTTTATGCATGTTGTCTTACTCCAAGCTGTATAGGCTCGAAAGCCTACTACCAATTAAGCATATTAGGTGATGTGCATCTCTGTAATGAGAAGGGGTGTGGTCTAATGACATCAACACCCTATATTAGGTGTGCATAATTATTAGGCAACTTCCTTTCCTTTGGCAAAATGGGTCAAAAGAAGGACTTGACAGGCTCAGAAAAGTCAAAAATAGTGAGATATCTTGCAGAGGGATGCAGCACTCTTAAAATTGCAAAGCTTCTGAAGCGTGATCATCGAACAATCAAGCGTTTCATTTAAAATAGTCAACAGGGTCGCAAGAAGCGTGTGGAAAAACCAAGGCGCAAAATAACTGCCCATGAACTGAGAAAAGTCAAGCGTGCAGCTGCCAAGATGCCACTTGCCACCAGTTTGGCCATATTTCAGAGCTGCAACATCACTGGAGTGCCCAAAAGCACAAGGTGTGCAATACTCAGAGACATGGCCAAGGTAAGAAAGGCTGAAAGACGACCACCACTGAACAAGACACACAAGCTGAAACGTCAAGACTGGGCCAAGAAATATCTCAAGACTGATTTTTCTAAGGTTTTTTGGACTGATGAAATGAGAGTGAGTCTTGATGGGGCAGATGGATGGGCCCGTGGCTGGATTGGTAAAGGGCTGAGAGCTCCAGTCCGACTCAGACGCCAGTAAGGTGGAGGTGGAGTACTGGTTTGGGCTGGTATCATCAAAGATGAGCTTGTGGGGCCTTTTCGGGTTGAGGATGGAGTCGAGCTCAACTCCCAGTCCTACTGCCAGTTTCTGGAAGACACCTTCTTCAAGCAGTGGTACAGGAAGAAGTCTGCATCCTTCAAGAAAAACATGATTTTCATGCAGGACAATGCTCCATCACACGCGTCCAAGTACTTCACAGCGTGGCTGGCAAGAAAGGGTATAAAAGAAGAAAATCTAATGACATGGCCTCCTTGTTCACCTGATCTGAACCCCATTGAGAACCTGTGGTCCATCATCAAATGTGAGATTTACAAGGAGGGAAAACAGTACACCTCTCTGAACAGTGTCTGGGAGGCTGTGGTTGCTGCTGCACGCAATGTTGATGGTGAACAGATCAAAACACTGACAGAATCCATGGATGGCAGGCTTTTGAGTGTCCTTGCAAAGAAAGGTGGCTATATTGGTCACTGATTTGTTTTTGTTTTGTTTTTGAATGTCAGAAATGTATATTTGTGAATGTTGAGATGTTATATTGGTTTCACTGGTAAAAATAAATAATTGAAATGGGTATATATTTGTTTTTTGTTAAGTTGCCTAATAATTATGCACAGTAATAGTCACCTGCACACACAGATATCCCCCTAAAATAGCTAAAACTAAAAACAAACTAAAAACTACTTCCAAAAATATTCAGTTTTGATATTAATGAGTTTTTTGGGTTCATTGAGAACATGGTTGTTGTTCAATAATAAAATTAATCCTCAAAAATACAACTTGCCTAATAATTCTGCACTCCCTGTATATATATATATATATATATATATATACACACACACACACACACACACATACATTTATTTTCATTGTAGGGATGATTTACTTTTGTGGGAACTATTTGTGGCAGATTATTATGGTTGGAATGTGCTTATTCATGTAGATTCCCTGTTTCTAGTTATGATGCATCTAATGACGAGTAACAGGATGTTTCTATCTTTACACCCGAACCCTTGTTGTTTCTCATGTAGACTCATCTGTCGCAGTAACATAAGCTGAATGTGAGTTCTCTGTGTCAGGAGGCTGCTGCTTTGCCCCCATGCTTGTGTGACTGGATTCCTACCGCTCTACGTCCTGATCTGGATGGTTAAAGCAGAGAGACCCGACAAACCTGACAATACAGAATTTAAATGAACACTATTTAGAAAGTTGCTTAATTTGGCATCTAGAAAGAAAATGAATACAAATTAAGTACATACACATCTACCTCCCTTAAATGTGTTTTACCCAAGACTTAAAAAGTTTTTTTTGGTACATTTATATTAATGGGCTATCCTCAGCATGTGATGGAGAGGGTCCGACACCCCTTAGTTGTTTTGCAGTAGCTGTGCTGTCAGAAGTCGGCACCATATCAAGGCTACAGCATTGTTAATATGACCAGCTCTGTCCACTATACACAATGGCGCTGACGTCTGGCACCACAGCTGATCAGTGGGTACAGGGTGTTGGAACCCCGCCGATCAGATAGACCATCAATATAAAAGGACTGGAAACATCATCAAATAGTATAGCAGGGGCCAACCCTAACCACTCATCGGATACTGATGACTTAACCCCTTGATGTTATTGGGGTCAGGGTTACCATTATGTTGGAATGCCCCCTAAAACTACATGTAAATGTATCCAGTTCCTGCTTTCCCCTACTTACCTCTCAGGTGTGTTTGTGAATCTCTGGAAAAACTTTATTGTTCTTCATTGTTTTTCATCACAAAATACATTGCCACATAAACTCATTCACCAGTCTGAATATTCATGGTCTACAGAACACAGTGGCTGAAACCAGTCACCTAACCTGGCCAGAAGTGAACATGAAATGATTACTGATTTGCAGAAAATGTTGTTCCTTGAATGAGCAATCTGGTTATTCCTAGAACCTTTCACGTGGAAATGACGCCAAGGATCTATATTGCTGCCGCACCTTCCTTTCAGCCCAAAACTCCTTTCATCAGTAGACACAGTAATATGTAGCTCTGGAGGAGTAAAACCTACCTTGCCGAGATGTTATTCGACATAAGTGGTAAGATGGAGCGAAGGTTATCCTTTTAATCCACATGTATGTAGGAAATGTAATGTACACATATTAAACACCAGTGCACATTACATATATTATATATATAGTACCAGCTTAGACATTTCAATCATCTCTACAAAGTTTTTGCAAGTCACAAGCTTCCGATTATGTGTTCATTTTTGGTGGAGCATCACAAGAAAAATAAGTGAAAAACTGTGCTGAGAGACAGAATATTTCCCGAATGCTAGTAGAAGCGGTGAATGATGATAGAGAAGAAGTGAGAGCTCCTTACTAGAAGTGCAAAGCCTGTTACAGACGTGATATCTAACCCACCCCTCGTGTACATGAGGACATCCTCACATCACTTTACAACCTTCTGCACACACATAAGAGCATCTGGATGACTGAATATTTAGCCATACAGGCGGGCGAAACAAGCTTGACAATATGGTTTGCCTTCTTGCTCTCGGAAAGTGCCTTTGTTAAGTTGCCGCAAGCAAAAAGTGCAACTCAGATGCTGTGGATGAAACTTGCGTCCCATTGCAGTCACACATCGACCAGTTATGGGCTGATCACACCCGGCGCACAGAGAACCTCGACAGGAGTGGTAATGCGTCTCACACAGCGGAAGGCCCTCATTCTCAAAGAAGCTTCCATTCAGAAATGGGCTTCGACAGACCTGTAAAGAAGCAAAGGAACATGAAGAAACACAACGAGACTTATCTTAATCTCTAAACCATACAGTGAACACTGCAAAAAAGATGGCGACAAAATGTGTAAGTACCTAACATGACCCCAATAAAAAACTACAACTTATTCCAAAACAATAAATCCTCACACAGGAGGTGACCAGATAAAAAAGCTCTAAGTCTTTGAATGCAACAATAAAAGATTTTAAGAATGTTTTTATCACAAAAAAGCAATAAATAAATAAAAAATACAAAAAAGGTCATCCATTTGTTAATGACCTGTTTTGCAACATATAGATTAAGCAATAGTAAGTTGCACAGAATACATGAACGGAAAACAAGAATGATTAAATTAATAATATCATAATGGTGTGACAGAATGGAATCAGTAGAAAATGTTTCAGATCTTTGAGTTCAGCTCATGCAAAATGGGAGCAAAACCGAAAGGGTTGCGTTTATACTTTTGTTCAGTGTATTTTCAGCTTGAGAGACCTGTCCTGTGTTCACATTTTGTGCTGCCCTAGTGAAGTGAAATATTATTTATGTATTCAGCTTTATATATTCAGCTTGATATATCTGCCTTGGGCTTATATCTTGTGTTGCCCTGGTGGAGTGGAGTATTATTTATGTACTCAGCTTTATATATTCAGCTTGATATAATTGTCCTGGGCTTATGTTGCCCTGGTGGAGTGCAATAACTGGGGCTTTTTGTATCTTCTATGTACTCAGCTTTGTATATGCAGTTTGATATATCTGCCTTTGGCCTATACCCGGCTATTATGACATGCAGTGCTTTATCTGATTAATGTGCCTCATGTAATATTTTCTGTACCATTTTCCATCGTGCCTTTCTTTCCTATTTATTGTATTAGAGTAATATATTTTGATTAAATAAATATTATTATATATTTTAGAGTTATAGTCTCATCGATCCTTCTTTTTTGGTTTAGGATTTAGCATTTTTCTATCTGGATAAGTATGAGGTTGTTGTAGGTTCTTATTAACAGTTGCTATATGTACATTGATTTGGATGGAATAAATTATCTGCATGACAACTTTTGAGTACCGTGGTCTGGGGTGCCATGTCAGCTGCTGGTGTTGGTCCACTGTGTTTTATCAAGGGCAGGGTCAATGCAGCTAGCTATCAGGAGATTTTGGAGCACTTCATGCTTCCATCTGCTGAAAAGCTTTATGGAGATGAAGATGTCATTTTTCAGCACGACCTGACACCTGCTCACAGTGCAAAACCACTGGTAAATGGTTTACTGACCATGGTATTACTGTGCTCAATTGGCCTGCCAACTCTCCTGACCTGAACCCCATAGAGAATCTGTGGGATATTGGGAAGAGAAAGTTGAGAGACGCAAGACCCAACACTCTGGATGAGCTTAAGGCCGCTATGGAAGCATCTTGGGCCTCCATAACACCTCAGCAGGGCCACAGGCTGATTGCCTCCATGCCACATTGCCGCATTGAAGCCGTCATTTCTGCAAAAGGATTCCCCACCAAGTATTGAGGGCAGAACTGAACTTAATTATTTGAAGGTTGACTTTTTTTGTATTAAAAACACTTTTCTTTTATTGGTCGGATGAAATATGCAAATTTTTTTAGATAGGAATTTTGGGTTTTCATGAGCTGTATGCCAAAATCATCAATATTAAAACAAGAAAAGGCTTGAACTACTTCAGTTGTGTGTAATGAATCTAAAATATATGAAAGTCTAATGTTTATCAGTACATTACAGGAAATAATAAACTTTATCACAATATGCTAATTTTTTGAGAAGGACCTATATATATATATATATATATATATATATATATATATATATATAATCTGCTCAGCTCCTCTTGCTCTATAACACGCTGCCTGCAGATTACATGGTGACAGGTTCTCTTTATATATAATCTGCTCAGCTCCTCCTGCTCTATAACACACTGCCTGCAGATTACATGGTGACGGGTTCTCTTTATATATAATCTGCTCAGCTCCTCCTGCTCTATAACACGCTGCCTGCAGATTACACGGTGACAGGATCTCTGTATATATAATCTGCTCAGCTCCTCCTGCTCTATAACACACTGCCTGCAGATTACATGGTGACAGGATCTCTTTATATATAATCTGCTCAGCTCCTCCTGCTCTATAACACACTGCCTGCAGATTACATGGTGACGGGTTCTCTTTATATATAATCTGCTCAGCTCCTCCTGCTCTATAACACGCTGCCTGCAGATTACACGGTGACAGGATCTCTGTATATATAATCTGCTCAGCTCCTCCTGCTCTATAACACACTGCCTGCAGATTACATGGTGACAGGTTCTCTTTATATATAATCTGCTCAGCTCCTCCTGCTCTATAACACGCTGCCTGCAGATTACACGGTGACGGGTTCTCTTTATATATAATCTGCTCAGCTCCTCCTGCTCTATAACACGCTGCGTGCAGATTACACGGTGACAGGATCTCTTTACATATAATCTGCTCAGCTCCTCCTGCTCTATATCACACTGCCTGCAGATTACACGGTGACAGGATCTCTTTATATATAATCTGCTCAGCTCCTCCTGCTCTATAACACGCTGCCTGCAGATTACGTGGTGACAGGTTCTCTTTATATATAATCTGCTCATCTCCTCCTGCTCTATAACACACTGCTAGCAGATATGTCTTGCCCATATAACTGTGTGATGACTATAATAGTCCACAATTTGAAATTGGTGTCTGGATTTGCTAAAATGTCGGGAAACCAAATTTTGTAATTAGGGTTCCATTGAAATCTTCAGCCTCACTCACTGGGCTGTAACGTAGCACCCGAGCTAACTCCGTCTTGGAGTTCTAATCCTTGTGGCCGCCGTCTAAAGCCTGTATTACACCTGTTGATTTCTCTACGGATAAGCGCTACGGAGCTTTCATAGTAATGCTCATTAGCGATCATCTGGCAGTAAATGCTGCCGCCGATTGGCTGATGGATGAGCGGTTGCTCGTTAACCCGAACCCCAACCCAATTAGTTGTGCTGTATAATCACAATCTGCTGCCGGTAAACAATGAATCAGTACGGAGACTAGCGATCTCATTAGTGATCGCCCCTCCCTATAATGTGGAGAAGATCACTGCATTAAATAGCTGCGTCTTCTCCACCAGCAAGCAGACGATTAATGGGAAGGAACGCTTCCTTCCTATTGCCTGTTAAATTGGGCTGTGTAATACAGCCTTAAGAAAAGCCTAACCGGTGGTCTCTGATAGTGAAGGAGGTCTTCTGTCCTGCAGAGAGATCGTGTACTCACATGACACACAAAGCACTGAGGGTGCCATAAACCATTCAAAGCCGATATGTAGCTTTCCTTCACAGGTTCAGAACAACCAGCACAGACTGTTCCAAATAGTCGGTAATAATCATATGAACAATAGGGATGCTCATCCTTTTCATGGAAGCCTGCAGAACACAGAAAGAGCAGACATTATACAGCAAATGGGTAACCTCAAGTGAGACCCACACACAGAGGCATTTATAGTAAGATTTACCAGAACATGATGGGGTCATGCATAAGGCAGAATCATTGTGAGGGAAGGGACATATTTAGCTAATTCCCTTGGTTCTTGTTGACACTCTGGTTTACAAGATAGTCACTCAGAGGCAGCAGAACATCGATAATAACTGGAAAGGAAAGCCATGGTATGCCAAATACAGCTATGAGGGTCAGGGGGTTAGGGTTAGCTAACACTAACTGGAAAAGAAAGCCATGGCATGCCAAATACAGCTATGGGGGTCAGGGGGTTAGGGTTAGCTAACACTAACTGGAAAGGAAAGCCATGGCATGCCAAATACAGCTATGAGGGTCAGGGGGTTAGCGTTAGCTAACACTAACTGGAAAGGAAAGCCATGGCATGCCAAATACAGCTATGAGGGTCAGGGGATTAGGGTTAGCTAACACTAACTGGAAAGGAAAGCCATGGCATGCCAAATACAGCTATGAGGGTCAGGGGGTTAGGGTTAGCTAACACTAACTGGAAAAGAAAGCCATGGCATGCCAAATACAGCTATGGGGGTCAGGGGGTTAGGGTTAGCTAACACTAACTGGAAAGGAAAGCCATGGCATGCCAAATACAGCTATGAGGGTCAGGGGGTTAGCGTTAGCTAACACTAACTGGAAAGGAAAGCCATGGCATGCCAAATACAGCTATGAGGGTCAGGGGGTTAGCGTTAGCTAACACTAACTGGAAAGGAAAGCCATGGCATGCCAAATACAGCTATGAGGGTCAGGGGATTAGGGTTAGCTAACACTAACTGGAAAGGAAAGCCATGGCATGCCAAATACAGCTATGAGGGTCAGGGGGTTAGGGTTAGCTAACTAACTGGAAAAGAAAAGCCATGGCATGCCAAATACAGCTATGAGGGTCAGGGGGTTAGCGTTAGCTAACACTAACTGGAAAGGAAAGCCATGGCATGCCAAATACAGCTATGAGGGTCAGGGGGTTAGGGTTAGCTAACTAACTGGAAAAGAAAAGCCATGGCATGCCAAATACAGCTATGAGGGTCAGGGGGTTAGCGTTAGCTAACACTAACTGGAAAGGAAAGCCATGGCATGCCAAATACAGCTATGAGGGTCAGGGGGTTAGGGTTAGCTAACACTAACTGGAAAGGAAATCCATGGCATGCCAAATACAGCTATGAGGGTCAGGGGATTAGGGTTAGCTAACACTAACTGGAAAGGAAAGCCATGGCATGCCAAATACAGCTATGAGGGTCAGGGGGTTAGCGTTAGCTAACACTAACTGGAAAGGAAAGCCATGGCATGCCAAATACAGCTATGAGGGTCAGGGGGTTAGGGTTAGCTAACTAACTGGAAAGGAAAGCCATGGCATGCCAAATACAGCTATGAGGGTCAGGGGGTTAGCGTTAGCTGACACTAACTGGAAAGGAAAGCCATGACATGCCAAATACAGCTATGAGGGTCAGGGGGTTAGGGTTAGCTAACACTAACTGGAAAGGAAAGCCATGGCATGCCAAATACAGCTATGAGGGTCAGGGGATTAGGGTTAGCTAACACTAACTGGAAAGGAAAGCCATGGCATGCCAAATACAGCTATGAGGGTCAGGGGGTTAGGGTTAGCTAACTAACTGGAAAGGAAAGCCATGGCATGCCAAATACAGCTATGAGGGTCAGGGGGTTAGGGTTAGCTGACACTAACTGGAAAGGAAAGCCATGGCATGCCAAATACAGCTATGAGGGTCAGGGGGTTAGGGTTAGCTAACACTAACTGGAAAAGAAAGCCATGGCATGCCAAATACAGCTATGGGGGTCAGGGGGTTAGGGTTAGCTGACACTAACTGGAAAAGAAAGCCATGGCATGCCAAATACAGCTATGAGGGTCAGGGGGTTAGCGTTAGCTAACACTAACTGGAAAGGAAAGCCATGGCATGCCAAATACAGCTATGAGGGTCAGGGGGTTAGCGTTAGCTAACACTAACTGGAAAGGAAAGCCATGGCATGCCAAATACAGCTATGAGGGTCAGGGGATTAGGGTTAGCTGACACTAACTGGAAAGGAAATCCATGGCATGCCAAATACAGCTATGAGGGTCAGGGGGTTAGGGTTAGCTAACACTAACTGGAAAGGAAAGCCATGGCATGCCAAATACAGCTATGAGGGTCAGGGGGTTAGGGTTAGCTAACACTAACTGGAAAGGAAAGCCATGGCATGCCAAATACAGCTATGAGGGTCAAGGGGTTAGGGTTAGCTAACACTAACTGAAAAGGAAAGCCATGACATGCCAAATACAGCTATGAGGGTAAGGGGGTTAGGGTTAGCTGACACTAACTGGAAAGGAAATCCATGGCATGCCAAATACAGCTATGAGGGTCAGGGGGTTAGGGTTAGCTAACACTAACTGGAAAGGAAAGCCATGGCATGCCAAATACAGCTATGAGGGTCAAGGGGTTAGGGTTAGCTAACACTAACTGAAAAGGAAAGCCATGACATGCCAAATACAGCTATGAGGGTAAGGGGGTTAGGGTTAGCTGACACTAACTGGAAAGGAAATCCATGGCATGCCAAATACAGCTATGAGGGTAAGGGGGTTAGGGTTAGCTAACACTAACTGGAAAAGAAAGCCATGGCATGCCAAATACAGCTATGAGGCTCAGCAGGTTAGGGTTAGCTAACACTAACTGGAAAAGAAAGCCATGGCATGCCAAATACAGCTATGAGGCTCAGCAGGTTAGGGTTAGCTAACACTAACTGGAAAGGAAAGCCATGGCATGCCAAATACAGCTATGAGGGTCAGGGGGTTAGGGTTAGCTAACACTAACTGGAAAGGAAAGCCATGGCATGCCAAATACAGCTATGAGGGTCAGGGGATTAGGGTTAGCTAACACTAACTGGAAAGGAAAGCCATGGCATGCCAAATACAGCTATGAGGGTCAGGGGATTAGGGTTAGATAACACTAACTGGAAAGGAAAGCCATGGCATGCCAAATACAGCTATGAGGGTCAGGGGATTAGGGTTAGCTAACCCTGACCGGAAAGGAAACCAGCTATAAGGGGTCAGGGGGTAGAAGAGTTTTTTATCCATAAAATACTGATAGGTTCCCCCTTTAATTATCATATTACCTTCTATATTCCTTGTAATATTGTTAGGGATAGTCAGTTAACATACAGAAAGTCATTGTCCTGTGTCAGATGACCACCAGGCCACGGTCCAGAGCAGTGGACTCATACAGGACACACATACTTCACACTGGACATCCTTGGGGGGCTAAAAGGTATAAACCCTTGCACTCAAAGACAAAGAACTCAGCTGCACTGAGAAAATAATCCAGGTAGGATGTTGTAGGTCACTCTCTCTTTCTTGTATTCCCATGTGGCGTTGTTCATGTGGGGAGCTCCCCCATTGTGTTGTGTATATATATACAGTACAGACCAAAAGTTTGGACACACCTTCTCATTCAAAGAGTTTTCTTTATTTTTATGACTATGAAGGCATCAAAACTATGAATTAACACATGTGGAATTATATACATAACAAACAAGTGTGAAACAACTGAAAATATGTCATATTCTAGGTTCTTCAAAGTAGCCACCTTTTGCTTTGATTACTGCTTTGCACACTCTTGGGATTCTCTTGATGAGCTTCAAGAGGTAGTCCCCTGAAATGGTCTTCCAACAGTCTTGAAGGAGTTCCCAGAGATGCTTAGCACTTGTTGGCCCTTTTGCCTTCACTCTGCGGTCCAGCTTACCCCAAACCATCTCGATTGGGTTCAGGTCCGGTGACTGTGTAGGCCAGGTCATCTGGCGCAGCACCCCATCACTCTCCTTCATGGTCAAATAGCCCTTACTTTCAAAGTTTTCCAAATTTTTCGGGTGACTGACTGACCTTCATTTCTTAAAGTAATGATGGCCACTCGTTTTTCTTTACTTAGCTGCTTTTTTCTTGCCATAATACAAATTCTAACAGTCTATTCAGTAGGACTATCAGCTGTGTATCCACCTGACTTCTCCTCAACGCCACTGATGGTCCCAACCCCATTTATAAGGCAAGAAATCCCACTTATTAAACCTGACAGGGCACACCTGTGAAGTGAAAACCATTTCAGGGGACTACCTCTTGAAGCTCATCAAGAGAATGCCAAGAGTGTGCAAAGCAGTAATCAAAGCAAAAGGTGGCTACTTTGAAGAACGTAGAATATGACATATTTTCAGTTGTTTCACACTTGTTTGTTATGTATATAATTCCACATGTGTTAATTCATAGTTTGATGCCTTCATAGTCATGAAAATAAAGAAAACTCTTTGAATGAGAAGGTGTGTCCAAACTTTTGGTCTGTACTGTATATACATAGCTATAAAAAAAGAGCAGCAGCACACTTTAAGTTGGCTGGGTGCAATCCCTCTCAGGATCAATGACCAGGATCCATGGGTTAATAAAAAAATATAAATATCCAAAAATCATGTAAAAAGGTGCATGTCTATTCAGCCGTGGAGTATCATGTGTCACAATGTGTGTATACCGTATACACACGTGTTATACAACCAGAAAGTGAATAACCCGTTCATTATGTAAAAATGTAGGTGATAATCAAAATCAACCTGTGTTCATTTAGCCTCATTTTGAGATTCCAAGTTCTCCCATCACAGAAATTGGAATATTAAGGGCAGGGTAGTGAAGACAGATGTAGGTTCTACTAAAGTTGGCACATACTCTGGATGGGTAGCTGCCCTTGCCATATTTGCGTCAATTGTTCCCTTATGTTGAGAGGAAATAGCAATGTACATCCCTCCTTCGTAAGTGACCTGTGATTCTAGCTATGGAGGGTGTTCGCTGGATGGTCCCTGCCACTTCTGGTATGTAGGAAAAACGAGGTGCTGGATCCACCAGGGTCTACACATTTCACAAGGGGGGACCTTAGGTTCAGGATACTTGAACAAATCCCGGTGTTCAGAAGCAAGGTAACTAAAGGAAAAATAACTTTCCAAACCGTAAAGTACAAGGGCTTGAATGTGGACTTTAAAGTAACAGGTTAGATTTAAGGGAGACTCCCACTGCCATGCTCTGGGTATCCATCGGGACATTGGGGTGCTCTTGATACTCTTGGGGTGCTCTTGATACTTCTCTTCTTTATCTCTTTCTCCTAGGGACCGTAACCCTATTTGAACATTTGAAAAAGAACATGGCGAGGTCATCAACTTTGGGACTCCTTTTTTCTTCTTTTTGGAGGACCTTACGGGCCATGCCCAGTATACTAACTTACTGGGAGATTTATATGGTCTGGTGTGGGGGTCACCCTGTGTCCTCCTCCCCCTGGCCCCGTTTTTTGGGGACATGGGATATAGGGATCGGCTGCCCCCCCCCCCTACTTTTCTTTTCTATTTACTGTAACCATTGGGTGACATTCCTTGTCTGGGCTAATGATCTGGGTCACCTATCAGGGAGGGGATATTTCCCCCAATTATGTTGGGGGTCCTCCTTTCCTTAGGGACTAACTCTGGATGAATATTAGTGGCCAATACTTGGCTCTGTCGAGATTGGGGGCACATAATCTTGGACTGATGGGAGCACCCGGGTCACCCTGGGTCTCCATCCTCCCCAGGGCCGTATATGTTCTTATGGCCACCCTTTCCATTTATTCATTTCTAGTATGTTTGCCTGAATAGCCGGAAGTGCTGCTATAAGCAAGCGCGTGAGGTTTGTTGATGGTCTCCACAGAGACATCAGTGATGTAATCTACACGCCGGGTGCACGCAGGCGTGGTGATAACTAAGCGGCCATCTTTGGTTTGGTTCTCCTGATAGTGGAGTCCTGGTCTCGCTGAGCCCTGCACAGGCGCACACTCTTAACTGTAATCACTAATCAGGCTGGATATGAAATGAACACTTTGTCTACTGGGAGATGAATTTTATATCTGATCCTGTCACCTGGAATCATACTTGATCTTTGATTATCACCTACACTCACCTAAAGAATTATTAGGACCACCATACTAATACGGTGTTGGACCCCCTTTTGCCTTCAGAACTGCCTTAATTCTACGTGGCATTGATTCCACAAGGTGCTAATAGCATTCTTTAGAAATGTTGGCCCATATTGATAGGATAGCATCTTGCAGTTGATGGAGATTTGAGGGATGCACATCCAGGGCACGAAGCTCCCGTTCCACCACATCCCAAAGATGCTCTATTGGGTTGAGATCTGGTGACTGTGGGGCCATTTTAGTACAGTGAACTCATTGTCATGTTCAAGAAACCAATTTGAAATGATTCGAGCTTTGTGACATGGTGCATTATCCTGCTGGAAGTAGCCATCAGAGGATGGATACATGTTCTCATTCTGTCTACCCCAAATTCGGACTCCACCATTTGAATGTCTCAACAGAAATCGAGACTCATCAGACCAGGCAACATTTTTCCAGTCTTCAACAGTCCAATTTTGGTGAGCTCGTGCAAATTGTAGCCTCTTTTTCTTATTTGTAGTGGAGATGAGTGGTACCCGGTGGGGTCTTCTGCTGTTGTAGCCCATCCACCTCAAGGTTGTGCGTGTTGTGGCTTCACAAATGCTTTGCTGCAGACCTCGGTTGTAACGAGTGGTTATTTCAGTCAACGTTGCTCTTCTATCAGCTTGAATCAGTCGGCCCATTCTCCTCAGACCTCTAGCATCCACAAGGCATTTTCGCCCACAGGACTGCCGCATACTGGATGTTTTTCCCTTTTCACACCATTCTTTATAAACCCTAGAAATGGTTGTGCGTGAAAATCCCAGTAACTGAGCAGATTGTGAAATACTCCGACCGGCCCGTCTGGCACCAACAACCATGCCACGCTCAAAATTGCTTAAATCACCTTTCTTTCCCATTCTGACATTCAGTTTGGAGTTCAGGAGATTGTCTTGACCAGGACCACCCCCCTAAATGCATCGAAGCAACTGCCATGTGATTGGTTGACTAGAGAATTGCATCAATGAGAAATAGAACAGGTGTTCCTAATAATTCTTTAGGTGAGTGTATATTGTTACATAATGAACCAATAACACGTGTGTATATGGTGTACTGGGAAAAGGTGCCATTGGGCGGATGCTGAATAGACATCCACCTTTTCACCTGATTTTTGGAGTGCTGACTCTTTTTCCATACTTGTATATATATCTAATGAAACAATTGTTGGCATTCTCTTGATGAGCTTCAAGAGGTAGTCCCCTGAAATGGTCTTCACTTCACAGGTGTGCCCTGTCAGGTTTAATAAGTGGGATTTCTTGCCTTATAAATGGGGTTGGGACCATCAGTTGCGTTGAGGAGAAGTCAGGTGGATACACAGCTGATAGTCCTACTGAATAGACTGTTAGAATTTGTATTATGGCAAGAAAAAAGCAGTTAAGTAAAGAAAAACGAGTGGCCATCATTACTTTAAGACATTAAGGTCAGTCAGTCAGCCGAAAAATTGGGAAAACTTTGAAAGTAAGGGCTATTTGACCATGAAGGAAAGTGATGGGGTGCTGCGCCAGATGACCTGGCCTCCACAGTCACCGGACCAGAACCCAATCGAGATGGTTTGGGGTGAGCTGGACCACAGAGTGAAGGCAAAAGGGCCAACAAGTGCTAAGCATCTCTGGGAACTCCTTCAAGACTGTTGGAAGACCATTTCAGGGGACTACCTCTTGAAGCTCATCAAGACAATGCCAAGAGTGTGCAAAGCAGTAATCAAAGCAAAAGGTGGCTACTTTGAAGAACCTAGAATATGACATATTTTCTGTTGTTTCACACTTGTTTGTTATGTATATAATTCCACATGTGTTAATTCATAGTTTTGATGCCTTCATAGTCATGAAAATAAAGAAAACTCTTTGAATGAGAAGGTGTGTCCAAACTTTTGGTCTGTACTGTACGTGACCTCGTCTACATTATGTGCCCATATGGTGGATCTCGCCCCGCTGTAATCAGGCATGTACACTAGCAGAAAGCCAGCAGCAGCAGTACCACAGAGGATGGAGCAGGCTGCGGTATATGGTGGCAGGTGAGACACAGCAACTCTCTATAATTTTATGTGGAAGGTGCTGTATTTCATATATTTGGTAGTGCACAGAACTGTCACGCCTAATAATAAATGCATGCTGAAATGATCGTCATGTTATTGCGCTAGGTAGATTGGCCAGTCAGAATCCCGCTTCAGTTTTACCTTCTTCCCCAATTGGTTTTCTGCATATTTTGCAGCAGAAATGCTCGGGAT
Organism: Bufo bufo; assembly: GCF_905171765.1. Lineage (NCBI taxonomy): Eukaryota > Metazoa > Chordata > Amphibia > Anura > Bufonidae > Bufo > Bufo bufo. The sequence goes on along the minus strand of NC_053395.1, from coordinate 650,238 downwards.
GCCAGGTCCGGCCAAGAGCAGTCACTAAATTCTGTAAAGCAAATGTAAAAACAATCAGCGTCTTGTGGATTCTATGGAATATCTCAGCTAGAGGAAGAATTAAAGTAACCATAGAGTGTTCACAAAAAAATGACAGAGAATAAAGAGCTGTCGAGTCGCAGGGCAATGACCAAGTGGAAAAACACCAAAAACACTAATGTGAATAAAAGCGCTATAGACAGGAGGTTGAAAACAGAAGCACATATCATCCACAACACCGGATCATCAGAGGAACGTCTACACAGAGATAATAAAGAGGCAAAAGTCCAACAAAAGGACAGGAAAGGGAAGAAGACGACAGGTATCGAGCTGCTTATGGCTACATGAGACGTTACCTGTAAGATGGGGAGGTCACACAATGCACAGCGTGGGGCATACAGCGAAAAATAATCTCTTTCACAATATGGACGTCCATCTTTCTCAAAGAAATTTGTAGTTCCGATAAGTACCTTACAGTGTGCACAAACAAAGTGTTCAGGGTGCCATGTGTGTCCTAATGCAGTCACCACCTGAGAAGGAAAAACATGGCTATAACTTCCCTGTAAAACCACAGGACAGCGGCGCTATCAGTATGACACCGAAAACTTCCACACATTGTCAAGAAGATTTCTGTGGGGAATTGGATGTCTGTTTAGTGATCTTTTACTACTTCTGCCACCATAACCCCAAACATGTCATCCACCGTTCCCTCCTGACAATGCTGACCACAGGGCCTCACTTACCATGCCATCAGGTAATGTCCTACCACAGAATAAGCTGGATGGAGCCATCACCATATGAAGGCCCTCCATTGTGACGTTAAAACAGGTCACAAATTTGCTGGCGCAGACAGACAAGCGAGTTTGAGAGCTGCATCTACAAGCTGTCCTCTCCACTATCCTCAGTAATGTCTACCCAGGTAGTTCACACAAAATCCCAAGTTCATCTGCCCATCTATGCTGGATGCGAAAGCCAGCCAATGAAAGTCTAGTGGATGATCTCCTAGCGACATCAGTTCTATCAGACCATACAGAATAAACATCCTGACAGGATTTCCTAATGAGCAGGTGATGACAACACGTCCACATTGCAGTCTACCAGTGGCCAGGACTAGATGGACCAGGTGGCCTCTTCTGCCGCCAATCCTCCCTGTTTCTGTGTCACAGAGGTTCCTCCTGTTCCCTGAGCCGGCCTCATCCAAGGTAAATGGATGTCTCAGTATGACAGGCCATGTACCTGATGTCTAGTAATGCACATGTGTATTCTGTGGTCTGCAAATTGCAGATAGGTAAAATTTGGATGCGGTCCGTGTTGCAACCGCATTTTTAATGGACCCATTGACTTCAATAGGCCCATGGTCAACATTTTGGGGCCAGGTATAGGACAGAACAGAAATATGGGTCACCAGTGTGCTTTCCGTAACTGTATCTTCATTTCTTGCAAAATGTGGACCATGGACCCAATTAATTCAAAGGGTCAGCAAAAAAATGTGGATGGCACTTGAAGCGTTTTCGTATTTTGCAGAACCGCAATTTGCAGACCACAAAATGGATACGGTCGTGTTGATGAGGCCTAATACTGTGACTGAAGACACAAGAATAAGAAGTAGGTTCCAGCGTGGCATTTTGTGATGTGCTTGTTGGGCACCGTTTAGACAGGTGATATACGCAGCTGTGTTAATGCAGGGAGGCCTTAGCAGTGTGGTCTGTGTGGCACACAACCTGGACATCTGAACCAGCCAGAAAAGGGGCGAACCTGAGCGTGTGGCCTGTGTGCAGCAAAATCTGTATGTTTTCAAAACCATGATCACATTCTGCAGCTTTTCCACTACATAGAGTAATGAGCCTGAAGCAGTTTTGAAATAGACGGCAGGCTCATAGTCCCACATTCAATTTTTCACCTATAGATGAAAATCCATAAGAAAAAAGAAAATTTTGCTATATCTGAACATGGCCTTATGGTCTTCAAGCCTGGCTCTGTGACTGTATAGGGTGACTGTAAATGTTATAAGGAAATGGCTATCTTCAGAGGTTTGTATCAACTGTATTCGAGATTTGGGCTTCAATTCCCCGAAAACCCCAAGTGCACAGCACAAAGCCTTACCTGTCCAGCTATGGGGCGCTGGCAGCTTTCACACAGGCCTTTGGAGAGTGTTTCTATCCCTTGTTGTTTCAGACCAGACTGGAGTTTCACCATCATGGAGTCCAGGTCACTTTTACTATCAGGTTCCGTACACTTGGGGTGAGACGTTTCTTCGTGAAGTCTCTTCTCTGCCACAGAAACTTCCTGTCCGGATCTGGACGAAGGAGAACTTTTCAGCTCTGGATCTCCAGGGTTTGCAGATGTCTCATGGCTTTTGGGAGGTGAATACACGGCTTCTCCAGTGCCAGAACCCACACATGAGCCCCCAGGTATGTACGTTTCAGGCTGCTGCTGTGCCAGAGACAACTGCAAGAAGAGCAAAAAACACTATGAAAAATGCTATTTAATCTCAAAATACTCACAATGTCCTCTACCTCTTTTTCTTTAATCGTGTACATATTTCCAGGAATATGACGCCCATGATACTGAGACCTTGTGGCACTAGGAACTGACTGTGCTCTATGTGCTTAAATCATAAAATCAAGATGTTGGGAATGTCCCATTCACTTCCAAGGTCAAAGATGGATCTATTGGGGCAGGAATCCAGCTGTTCTGAAACTACAGCTTCCAGAATCCTCCTTTCACTTCAATGGGAGTTACAAGAATAGCAGAGTACGTGTGCATGCTGGGAGTTTCCGGAGCTAGGGCACAAGTATCACAGTCTGAAACACTATGCAGCCCCTAACCCAGACCGGACTTCCTTACATGAGGTCACAGAGTAGTGGCCATGGCTGAAGAATAAAAAAATGCATTTATTGTGCAAGTCACATTAATGGCAAAGGATAAGGATGAGACTTTCTGTAGAGAAGGCGGCCATCTCCCTGACACTCCATGTGACATAAGAGACAATGTGCTGAGCTCCGTCATCAGAGAATCCAGGATGGTGGAGTGATCATCATGGAGGGGTTAAGGTTACAAGCTGAGAGGAAAAAATACAATTCTGACCGTGTTTTGTTTGTGAAAGTCTGAAAGCGACGCCATCAGTCTGTCCAGCTCCCGCGTGGCGGAGGACGCCGACAAAGCCCTAAAAAGATGGAAACAGAATAGATGACGTCTTTGCCCCTAATTATGCTACGGGTGCTGCAATAATCTACAAGCTGACTCGGACTCTGAGCATTTGGCCATCAATGTGGGTAACTAGAAAGTCTAGCATCTGGGCACGAACATATGTCCTAGGGCTGTAACACTGAAGAATCTGGGTGTACTGGTAGATCACAGCACAATGTCAGTAAGCTGCCTCTAAGGCCAGCACAAATCCTGGTGCCAGGGGCGGATTGACCATAGACCTTACAGGGAAATTTCCCAGTGGGCCGATGCCCAGGGGGCCGCCTGGGCCCTCCTCACAGCCGGCCAGTGGAAGTTTTTGGGGATGTATTTGGTGCTGCTGGCAGTATTTTGTCATGGACTGTGGTATTTGGCTCTGATGGGTTGATATAATGTGCCACAATATGGTATTGATGGCTCTGCCTTCCATCAGTTTGGACCCAACTACAAAATGGGGCCACTTTTGGTATTTTTTCCAGGGCCACTCTGTTCCAGGTCCGCCCCAGCCTGGTGCAGTCTCATCTGGAATGAACCAGGTCATGGAAAGTACACCCTGGAATGGGATAAAATGGGTTGAACTTGATGGACTTATGTCTTTTTTCAACCATATTAACTATGTAAAGAGCAACTAAAATGATAAGGGGCTGAAGGGTCTCCAAAAAAAGATGAAAAGAATGAGAAGAGGCGTCTAAGGGGGACATGAGAACTCCATATAAATACAGTGTATATACGGTAAGGGGCCTATACAAAAAATTTGGCAAAAAGCTATCCTGCCTAGAACACAGAGCTGGTGGTCTCTGAATGCTGGTGTGGGGGCAGCTAATTAGATCTTGATAAATCTCCCCCTTAATGTCTGTCGGGTGCACAAATTGGGGCAGAATGCACCATAACAGAAGCATTGGCTTCTAACTCCATTTTCCTTAAACAATGTGAGATACAGCAGCGTGTAAATGGGAGTCCAACCCTGGAGAATCTGCGTCAGGTGCACACCCTGTGAACACCGTCTGATACTACAGTAGAAATAATCCTGTATTCTGCAGTTCTCTGGTTTGGGGCAAGGATTTGCCAGGTCCTCCAGAAGCCAGATTATCCCTCACCTTCGTTCATCTGGTATTTCAGATGCATTTTTCTCTCTTGGTGGAAACTGGGACATGATCTCATCTAAGAAAGGTGAGAAAAAAAGGAAACAGGAGATCCGTGAGCAGATGTACATAGTAAGAACTTGATATATTCCGGCAAAAACAGATCCTTACATTCCTGATAGTAAAAAATAGAAAAGGCATAAAGAGCAGCGGAGAGCCTGGTGCGGATGGAGGAAGTCAGGACATGTAGACCTTCATTGGCAGAAATCTCTTTCCCCTTCTAGATGATCAGACTATTGATGAGGCGAAGCTATCTTCACAAAATAGTGAGCGTCCTTTACTAACCGCCCTGATGGCGACAATGCACGTGGTGAGATGTAATGAGGAGACAGACGCGGACATACACACCAGATGTGTTTCAGGGGAACGATTTCTCAGAGCGCACTTTAGAGGGGATAAGGACTGGGAACCTTGGATTCATTTGCCAGATCCTTTCATTTATGGAGGGATAAGCCGCTGCCAGAGGAGCGTGATAGCAGCCTCCCCTCTCCTATTAATGATGTGTATGGAAGGATTGGGACACCCAAATGAGCGTTCAGCTGACAACTCTCTAATGTGAATAATTCAGCTTATTGGGGTTTAATATTGATGGTCTATCCTCAAAATACGTCATCAATATCTGATAAGAGAGGATCCGTCTCCCTGCTGACCATGGTGCTAGGTTCACACGGCCTAGGTTAAGTAAATGGGCCTAGGATGCGCCACCAAACCACGTCACTATACGATGGACAGCACTAAGCTTGCTGGGAGCTGAATCCCCACCAATCAGATATCGATGACCTACCCTGAGGCTAGACCATCAATGATCAGGAAAAGGGTTAGACAAATGAAAAATGGTGGCTCTCATATAACTAAGCCATCATCAGGTACAGCAAGAGAAATCTTAAAGGTGTATTCCTAGACCCCTAGAAGCCCCGCGATGCAAAAAAAAAACAACAAAAAAAAACTATACAAATTTGGTATTGCCATAATCGGATCTACTTGTAGAATAAAGTTATCATATCAAATACACCACATGGAGAACCCCATAAAAAAATAAAAACCACTTCCTAAATAAAATGAAATAAAAAGTGATCGAAAAGTCGTTTGTACCCAAAAATCATGCCCATAAAAATTGCAGCCAGTCCCGCAAAAAAATTAGCCCTCACACATCTCAGTCAACCAAAAAAATTCAAGTTATGGTCCTAAAACTCTTTCAGCAAATTCCATGCAGATGCTGCTCCTTCCCTTTTGAACTCTGTCATCTGCCCTTACAGCAGTTTACAGCCACATATGGTGCGTTCCTGAATTCAGGAGAAAATGGTCAACAAATTGTGGGGTGCATTTGCTCCTGTTACCACTTGTGAAAATGAAAAATTTGGGGCTAAAGCAACATTTTCAAGTAAAAATGTAATTTTTATCTTCACAGCCTAGTGCTTCTAAAATCTACGTTTCCCAAATACCAGTCCAGCAAAATCTGCTCTCCAAAAACAATTTGGCGCTCCTTCCCTTCTGAGCCCTGTGGTGTGCCTATGTAGAGGTTTACAATCACATATGGGTGATTTCTGTAAACTGCAGAATCAGTATAATAAATATTGAATATAGAAAATATTGAATATAGAAAAATATGGATTAAAATGGAAAATCTGCACAAAAAAAAAATCACAATTTTACATTTCACCTTCATTCTGCTTCAATTCCTGTGGAACATCTAAAGGGTTAACAAAGTTTGTAAAATCAGTTTTGAATAATTTGAGGGGTGTATTTTATAAAATAGGGCCATTTATGGAGGGTTTCTGCTGTGTAAGACCCACAAAGTGACTTCAGAACTGATTTGGTCCTTAAAAAGTCAGTTTTGAAAATTTTATAGAAAATTAGAAAAATTGCTTTTAAAATTCTAAACCTAACGTCCTAAAATAATAAAATGGCATTTACAAAACGATTACAAAACGATTCCAACATAAAGTTGACGTATGGGGAGAGTTAATTAATAACTATTTTATGAGGTCTCAATCTTGGTCTTTAAAGGGGTTTTTCAAGATATTTTTATTGATGACCTATCCTCAGGATTAGAGATGGCCTTGCAGTTCGCCCGGCGGTCGTTTCGTGGCGAACTTTGTTCATTCGCGTTTCGCCGAACGGGCGAACATATGGCGATGTCCGCCGGCGCCATATTCTTTTACATTGTGAAGAACTTTGACCCATGACACATCCATCAGGTGGTACAGGACAGCCAACTGAGACATTTCAGCACATGGACATACCCCCTACCTTATAAATAAACCCGATCTGGCCGCCATTTTATATTCAGTCTTTTGCCAGTGTAGGGAGAGGTTGTTGTGTGCAGCAGGGACAGACTGTTAGGGACTAACCCTAACCCATAATCACTTTTTCTTTTATGTCAGGTGAATGCCTAATTTTTGGGACCTGTACTCCCGTGGCGTAAAATAACATTTTTCTAGGCTCCAACAGGACACATTTCAGAGAATTACCTTTTAAGACGCATAAAAATGTCCCTTGATTAAGATACATATTTTGCTTGGGAATTTTTGCCACTGATCCCCCTCTGGAATATCACTGTCCATGTTGTGGGACTATTCGTGCACTTCTTGTACCGTAAGTATTTGGCGGTTGCAAATATGAGCTGAAGGTTTTTCAGGTTCCCCTGCCATTAAAGTGAATGGGGCCCGCCGCGAACTTGCTGTTCGCTAACATTTGATCGCATTCGCAAACCGTCCCGGCCAATGTTCGTCCATCACTACTCAGGATAGGTCATCAATACCAGAACTGTGGGGGTCCCACACCGGGCACCCTGCTGATCAGCTGGTTGAAGAGAAGGTGAGCACTGCCTTCTCTTCACTGTTTACCTGCTCGCATCGGTGAACAGTATAACTACAAGAAGTCGTCCATTCACTTCAATGGGACGGCTCGTTCCTAATTAAGTGACCGCTACAGGGCCGTCCACAGAAGTGACCGCTACAGAGCCGTCCACAGAAGTGACAACTACAGGGCCATCCATAGAAGTGACCATTACAGAGCTGTCCATAGAAGGGACCACTACAGAGCCGTCCATAGAAGTGACCGCTACAGAGCCGTCCATAGAAGTGACCGCTACAGAGCCGTCCACAGAAGTGACTGCTACAGAGCCGTCCACAGAAGTGACTGCTACAGAGCTATCCATACAAGAGACCACTACAGAACCGTCCATAAAAGCGACCACTACAGAGCCATCCACAGAAGTGACCGCTACAGAGCTGTCCATACACGTGACCACTACAGAGCTGTCCATAGAAGTGACCACTACAGAGCCGTCCACAGAAGTGACCACTACAGAGCCGTCCATAGAAGTGACCGCTACAGAGCCGTCCATAGAAGTGACTACTACAGAGCCGTCCACAGAAGTGACCGCTACAGAGCCGTCCACAGAAGTGACAACTACAGGGCCATCCATAGAAGTGACCATTACAGAGCCGTCCATAGAAGTGACTACTACAGAACCGTCCATAGAAGTGACCGCTACAGAGCCGTCCATAGAAGTGACCGCTACAGAGCCGTCCACAGAAGTGACCGCTACAGAGCCGTCCATAGAAGTGACCACTACAGAGCCGTCCATAGAAGTGACCACTACAGAGCCGTCCATAGAAGTGACCACTACAGAGCCATCCATAGAAGTGACCGCTACAGAACCGTCCACAGAAGTGACCGCTACAGAGCCGTCCACAGAAGTGACTGCTACAGAGCTGTCCATAGAAGAGACAACTACAGAGCCGTCCATAGAAGTGACCACTACAGAGCCGTCCATAGAAGTGACCACTACAGAGCCGTCCATTGAAGGGACCACTACAGAGCCGTCCATAGAAGGGACCACTACAGAGCCGTCCATAGAAGTGACCGCTACAGAGCCGTCCATAGAAGTGACCGCTACAGAGCCGTCCACAGAAGTGACTGCTACAGAGCTATCCATACAAGAGACCACTACAGAACCGTCCATAAAAGCGACCACTACAGAGCCATCCACAGAAGTGACCGCTACAGAGCTGTCCATACACGTGACCACTACAGAGCTGTCCATAGAAGTGAACACTACAGAGCCGTCCATAGAAGTGACCGCTACAGAGCCGTCCATAGAAGTGACTGCTACAGAGCTGTCCATAGAAGAGACCACTACAGAGCCGTCCATAGAAGAGACCACTACAGAGCTGTCCATACACGTGACCACTACAGAGCTGTCCATAGAAGTGACCACTACAGAGCCGTCCACAGAAGTGACCACTACAGAGCCATCCATACACGTGACCACTACAGAGCTGTCCATAGAAGTGAACACTACAGAGCCGTCCATAGAAGTGACCGCTACAGAGCCGTCCATAGAAGTGACTGCTACAGAGCTGTCCATAGAAGAGACCACTACAGAGCCGTCCATAGAAGAGACCACTACAGAGCCATCCACAGATGTGACCGCTACAGAGCCATCCACAGAAGTGACTACTACAGAGCCGTCCATAGAAGTGACCACTACAGAGCCGTCCATAGAAGAGACCACTACAGAGCCATCCACAGATGTGACCGCTACAGAGCCATCCACAGAAGTGACTACTACAGAGCCGTCCATAGAAGTGACCACTACAGAGCTGTCCATAGAAGTGACCACTACAGAGCTCTCCATAGAAGTGACCACTACAGAGCCGTCCATAGAAGAGACCACTACAGAGCCATCCACAGATGTGACCGCTACAGAGCCATCCACAGAAGTGACTACTACAGAGCCGTCCATAGAAGTGACCACTACAGAGCTGTCCATAGAAGTGACCGCTACAGAGCCGTCCCTAGAAGGGTCCACTACAGAGCCGTCCATAGAAGTGACTACTACAGAGCCGTCCACAGAAGTGACTGCTACAGAGCTGTCCATAGAAGAGACCACTACAGAGCCGTCCATAGAAGTGACCACTACAGAGCCATCCATAGAAGTGACCACTACAGAGCCGTTCATAGAAGTGACCACTACAGAGCCGTCCATAGAAGTGTCCACTACAGAGCCATCCATAGAAGTGACTACTACAGAGCCGTCCATAGAAGTGACCACTACAGAGCCGTCCATAGAAGTGACTACTACAGAGCCGTCCACAGAAGTGACTGCTACAGAGCTGTCCATAGAAGAGACCACTACAGAGCCGTCCATAGAAGTGACCACTACAGAGCCTTCCATAGAAGTGACTACAACAGAGCCATCCATAGAAGTGACCACTACAGAGCCATCCATAGAAGTGACTACTACAGAGCCGTCTATAGAAGTGACCGCTACAGAGCCGTCCATAGAAGTGACCGCTACAGAGCCGTCCATAGAAGTGACCGCTACAGAGCCGTCCATAGAAGTGACCGCTACAGAGCCGTCCACAGAAGTGACCACTACAGAGCCGTCCATAGAAGTGACCACTACAGAGCCGTCCATAGAAGTGACCACTACAGAGCTCTCCATAGAAGTGACCACTACAGAGCCGTCCATACAAGTGACCACTACAGAGCCGTTGATAGAAGTGACCACTACAGAGCCGTCCATAGAAGTGACCACTACAGAGCCGTCCATAGAAGGGACCACTACAGAGCCTTCCATAGAAGTGACTACAACAGAGCCATCCATAGAAGTGACCACTACAGAGCCATCCATAGAAGTGACTACTACAGAGCCGTCTATAGAAGTGACCGCTACAGAGCCGTCCATAGAAGTGACCGCTACAGAGCCGTCCATAGAAGTGACCGCTACAGAGCCGTCCATAGAAGTGACCGCTACAGAGCCGTCCACAGAAGTGACCACTACAGAGCCGTCCATAGAAGTGACCACTACAGAGCCGTCCATAGAAGTGACCACTACAGAGCTCTCCATAGAAGTGACCACTACAGAGCCGTCCATACAAGTGACCACTACAGAGCCGTTGATAGAAGTGACCACTACAGAGCCGTCCATAGAAGTGACCACTACAGAGCCGTCCATAGAAGGGACCACTTCAGAGCCATCCATAGAAGTGACTACTACAGAGCCGTCCACAGAAGTGACCACTACAGAGCCGTCCATAGAAGTGACTACTACAGAGCCATCCATAGAAGTGACTACTACAGAGCCGTCCATAGAAGTGACCACTACAGAGCCGTCCATAGAAGTGACCACTACAGAACCCTCCATAGAAGTGACCACTACAGAGCCGTCCATAGAAGTGACCGCTACAGAGCCGTCCATAGAAGTGACCACTACAGAGCCGTCCATAGAAGTGACCGCTACAGAACCCTCCATAGAAGTGACCACTACAGAGCCGTCCATAGAAGTGACCGCTACAGAGCCGTCCACAGAAGTGACCTCTACAGAGCCGTCCATAGAAGGGACCACTACAGAGCCGTCCATAGAAGTGACTACTACAGAGCCGTCCATAGAAGTGACCGCTACAGAGCCGTCCACAGAAGTGACCACTACAGAGCCGTCCATAGAGGTGACCACTACAGAGCCATCCATAGAAGTGACCACTACAGAGCCGTCCACAGAAGTGACCACTACAGAGCCGTCCATAGAAGTAACCATTACAGAGCCATCCATAGAAGTGACTACTAGAAACCCGTCCATAGAAGTGACCACTACAGAGCTTTCCATAGAAGGGACCACTACAGAGCCATCCATAGAAGTGACCACTACAGAGCCATCCATAGAAGTGACCACTACAGAGCCGTTCATAGAAGTGACCACTACAGAGCAGTCCATAGAAGTGACCACTACAGAGCCATCCATAGAAGTGACTACTACAGAGCCGTCCATAGAAGTGACCACTACAGAGCCGTTTATAGAAGTGACCACTACAGAACCCTCCATAGAAGTGACCACTAAAGAGCCGTCCATAGAAGTGACCACTACAGAGCCGTCCACAGAAGTGACCACTACAGAGCCGTCCATAGAAGTGACCACTACAGAGCCATCCATAGAAGTGACTACTACAAACCCGTCCATAGAAGTGACCACTACAGAGCCGTCCATAGAAGTGACTACTACAGAGCCGTCCACAGAAGTGACCACTACAGAGCCATCCATAGAAGTGACTACTACAGAGCCGTCCATAGAAGTGACCGCTACAGAGCCGTCCATAGAAGTGACCACTACAGAGCCATCCACAGAAGTGACCACTACAGAGCCGTCCATAGAAGTGACCACTACAGAGCCATCCATAGAAGTGACCGCTACAGAGCCGTCCACAGAAGTGACTACTACAGAGCCGTCCATAGAAGTGACCACTACAGAGCCGTCCATAGAAGTGACCACTACAGAACCCTCCATAGAAGTGACCACTACAGAGCCGTCCATAGAAGTGACCGCTACAGAGCCGTCCACAGAAGTGACCACTACAGAGCCGTCCACAGAAGTGACCACTACAGAGCCGTCCATAGAGGTGACCACTACAGAGCCATCCATAGAAGTGACCACTACAGAGCCGTCCACAGAAGTGACCACTACAGAGCCATCCATAGAAGGGACCACTACAGAGCCGTCCACAGAAGTGACCACTACAGAGCCATCCATAGAAGTGACCACTACAGAGCCGTCCACAGAAGTGACCACTACAGAGCCATCCATAGAAGTGACCACTACAGAGCCGTCCACAGAAGTGACCACTACAGAGCCATCCATAGAAGTGACCACTACAGAGCCGTCCACAGAAGTGACCACTACAGAGCCATCCATAGAAGTGACTACTAGAAACCCGTCCATAGAAGTGACCACTACAGAGCCATCCATAGAAGTGACCACTACAGAGCCGTTCATAGAAGTGACCACTACAGAGCCGTCCATAGAAGTGTCCACTACAGAGCCATCCATAGAAGTGACTACTACAGAGCCGTCCATAGAAGTGACCACTACAGAGCCGTCCACAGAAGTGACCACTACAGAGCCGTCCATAGAAGTGACCACTACAGAGCTGTCCATAGAAGTGACCACTACAGAGCCGTCCATAGAAGTGACCACTACAGAACCCTCCATAGAAGTGACCACTACAGAGCCGTTCATAGAAGTGACCACTACAGAGCCGTCCATAGAAGTGTCCACTACAGAGCCATCCATAGAAGTGACTACTACAGAGCCGTCAATAGAAGTGACCACTACAGAGCCGTTTATAGAAGTGACCACTACAGAACCCTCCATAGAAGTGACCACTACAGAGCCGTCCACAGAAGTGACCACTACAGAGCCGTCCATAGAAGTGACCACTACAGAGCCATCCATAGAAGTGACTACTACAAACCCGTCCATAGAAGTGACCACTACAGAGCCGTCCATAGAAGTGACTACTACAGAGCCGTCCACAGAAGTGACCACTACAGAGCCGTCCATAGAAGTGACTACTACAGAGCCATCCATAGAAGTGACTACTACAGAGCCGTCCATAGAAGTGACCACTACAGAGCCGTCCACAGAAGTGACCACTACAGAGCCGTCCATAGAAGTGACCACTACAGAGCCATCCATAGAAGTGACCGCTACAGAGCCGTCCACAGAAGTAACCGCTACAGAGCCATCCATAGAAGTGACTACTACAGAGCCGTCCATAGAAGTGACCACTACAGAGCCGTCCACAGAAGTGACCACTACAGAGCCGTCCATAGAAGTGACTACTACAGAGCCATCCATAGAAGTGACTACTACAGAGCCGTCCATAGAAGTGACCACTACAGAGCCGTCCACAGAAGTGACCACTACAGAGCCGTCCATAGAAGTGACCACTACAGAACCCTCCATAGAAGTGACCACTACAGAGCCGTCCATAGAAGTGACTACTACAGAACCCTCCATAGAAGTGACCACTACAGAGCCGTCCATAGAAGTGACCACTACAGAGCCGTCCACAGAAGTGACCACTACAGAGCCGTCCATAGAAGTGACTACTACAGAGCCGTCCATAGAAGTGACCACTACAGAGCCGTCCACAGAAGTGACCACTACAGAGCCGTCCATAGAAGTAACTACTACAGAACCCTCCATAGAAGTGACCACTACAGAGCCGTCCACAGAAGTGACCACTACAGAGCCGTCCACAGAAGTGACCACTACAGAGCCGTCCATAGAAGTGAGTGGGACGGCTTCTTGTAGTTACACTGCTCACCGCTGCGATGTCGATGGCGAGCAGGTAAACAGTGAAGAGAAGGCTGAGCTCCCATGGCGCGTGCTTTCTCTTCAACCAGCTGATCTGATATTGATTACCCATCCTGAGATTAGGTCATCGATAGAAATAACTTGGACAAGTCCATTAATGCATAGAAATTCAAATTTAGAAAAATTTATTATTTCCCTTTTTTTCTGTAAATTGCGGAAATTTTAGAAAATAAAAGTAAAATATATTGCTTGGATAAGTAAAAGCATTTCAAAGTTATTGCCACATAACGTGACGGGCTAGGGTATGTCCTGAAAGGGTTAAGACTAAGATAGTTGTGTCTGCAAACCTGTAATAAAGGCAATATACCGCATTCTAATATACTGCATCATGATACACCGCATCATACTGTACCGCATCCAAATATACTGCATCATAATACACCGCATCATACTATACCGCATCCTAATATACTGCATCGTAATACACCGCATCATACTGTACCGCAGCCTAATATACTGCATCATAATACACCGCATCATACTGTACCGCATTCTAATATACTGCATCATAATACACCGCATCATACTGTACCGCATCCTAATATACTGCATCATAATACACCGCATCATACTGTACCGCAGCCTAATATACTGCATCATAATACACTGCATCATACTGTACCGCATCCTAATATACTGCATCATAATACACCGCATCATACTGTACTGCACCCTAATATACTGCATCATAATACACCACATCATACTGTACCGCATCCTAATATACTGCATCATAATACACCGCATCATACTGTACTGCATCCTAATATACTGCATCATAATACACCACATCATACTGTACCGCATCCTAATATACTGCATCATAATACACCGCATCATACTGTACCGCATCCTAATATACTGCATCATAATACACCGCATCATACTGTACCGCATCCTAATATACTGCAACATAATACACCGCATCATACTGTACCGCATCCTAATATACTGCATCATAATACACTGCATCATAATGTACCACATTCTAATATACTGCATCATAATACACCGCATCATACTGTACCGCATTCTAATATACTGCATTATAATACACTGCATCATACTGTACCACATCCTAATATACTGCATCATAATACACCACATCATACTGTACCGCATCCTAATATACTGCATCATAATACACCACATCATACTGTACCGCATCTTAATATACTGCATCATAATACACCGCATCATACTGTACCGCATCCTAATATACTGCATCATAATACACCGCATCATACTGTACTGCATTCTAATAAACTGCATCATAATACACTGCATCATACTGTACCGCATTCTAATATACTGAATCATAATACACCGCATCATACTGTACCGCATCCTAATATACAGCATCATAATACACCGCATCATACTGTACCGCATCCTAATATACCGCATCATAATACACCGCATCATACTGTACCGCATCCTAATATACTGCATCATAATACACCGCATCATACTGTACCGCATCATACTGTACCGCATTCTAATATACTGCATCATAATACACCGCATCATACTGTACCGCATTCTAATATACTGCATCATAATACACCGCATCATACTGTACCGCATCATAATATACTGCATCATAATACACCGCATCATACTGTACCGCATCATAATACACCGCATCATACTGTACCGCATCCTAATATACTGCATCATAATACACCTCATCATACTGTACCGCATTCTAATATACTGCATTATAATACACTGCATCATACTGTACTGCATTCTAATACACTGCATCATAATACACCGCATTATACTGTACCGCATCCTAACATACTGCATCATAATACACCGCATCATACTGTACCGCATCCTAATATACTGCATCATAATACACCGCATCATACTGTACCGCATCCTAATATACTGCATCATAATACACCACATCATACTGTACCGCATCCTAATATACGGCATCATAATACACCGCATCATACTGTACCGCATCCTAATATACCGCATCATAATACACCGCATCATACTGTACCGCATCCTAATATACTGCATCATAATACACCACATCATACTGTACCGCATCCTAATACACTGCATCATACTGTACCGCATCCTAATATACTGCATCATAATACACCGCATCATACTGTACCGCATCCTAATATACTGCATCATAATACACCGCATCATGCTGTGCCACATCCTAATATACTGCATCATAATACACCGCTTAATACTGTATCACATCCTAATATACTACATCATAATACACCGCATCATACTGTACCGCATCCTAATATACTGCATCATAATACACCGCATCATACTGTACCACATCCTAATATACTGCATCATAATACACCTCATCATACAGTACCGCATTCTAATATACTGCATCATAATACACCGCATCATACTGTACCGCATCCTAATATACTGCATCATAATACACCTCATCATACTGTACCGCATTCTAATATACTGCATCATAATACACCGCATCATACTATACCGCATCCTAATATACTGCATCATAATACACTGCATCATACTGTACTGCATCCTAATATACTGCATCATTACCACGTCATACTGTACTGCATTCTAATATACTGCATCATAATACACCGCATCATACTGTACTGCATCCTAATATACTGCATCATAATACACCACATCATACTATACCGCATTCTAATATACTGCATCATAATACACCACATCATACTATACCGCATCCAAAAATGCTACATCATAATACACTGCATCATACTGTACCGCATCCTAATATACTGCATCATAATACACCGCATCATACTGTACCGCATCCTAATATACTGCATCATAATACACTGCATCATACTGTACCGCATCCTAATATACTGCATCATAATACACCACATCATACTGTACCGCATCCAAAAATACTGCATCATAATACACCGCATCTTACTGTACCGCATCCTAATATACTGCATCATAATACACCGCATCATACTATACCGCATCCTAATAAACTGCATCGTAATACACCGCATCATACTGTACCGCAGCCTAATATACTGCATCATAATACACCGCATCATACTGTACCGCATCCTAATATACTGCATCATAATACACCGCATCATACTGTACCGCAGCCTAATATACTGCATCATAATACACTGATTCATACTGTACCGCATCCTAATATACTGCATCATAATACACCGCATCATACTGTACTGCATCCTAATATACTGCATCATAATACACCACATCATACTGTACCGCATCCTAATATACTGCATCATAATACACCGCATCATACTGTACCGCATCCTAATATACTGCATCATAATACACCGCATCATACTGTACCGCATCCTAATATACTGCAACATAATACACCGCATCATACTGTACCGCATCCTAATATACTGCATCATAATACACTGCATCATACTGTACCACATTCTAATATACTGCATCATAATACACCGCATCATACTGTAAAGCATTCTAATATACTGCATTATAATACACCACATCATACTATACCACATCCTAATATACTGCATCATAATACACCACATCATACTGTACCGCATCCTAATATACTGCATCATAATACACCACATCATACTGTACCGCATCCTAATATACTGCATCATAATACACCGCATCATACTGTACCGCATCCTAATATACTGCATCATAATACACCGCATCATACTGTACTGCATTCTAATAAACTGCATCATAATACACTGCATCATACTGTACCGCATTCTAATATACTGAATCATAATACACCGCATCATACTGTACCGCATCCTAATATACAGCATCATAATACACCGCATCATACTGTACCTCATCCTAATATACTGCATCATAATACACCGCATCATACTGTACCGC
This sequence comes from Bufo bufo, assembly GCF_905171765.1. Taxonomy (NCBI): domain Eukaryota; kingdom Metazoa; phylum Chordata; class Amphibia; order Anura; family Bufonidae; genus Bufo; species Bufo bufo. Next base: position 632,838 of record NC_053395.1, on the reverse strand, counting down.
ATCATACTGTACCGCATTCTAATATACTGCATCATAATACACCGCATCATACTGTACCGCATTCTAATATACTGCATCATAATACACCGCATCATACTGTACCGCATCATAATATACTGCATCATAATACACCGCATCATACTGTACCGCATCATAATACACCGCATCATACTGTACCGCATCCTAATATACTGCATCATAATACACCTCATCATACTGTACCGCATTCTAATATACTGCATCATAATACACTGCATCATACTGTACTGCATTCTAATACACTGCATCATAATACACCGCATTATACTGTACCGCATCCTAACATACTGCATCATAATACACCGCATCATACTGTACCGCATCCTAATATACTGCATCATAATACACCGCATCATACTGTACCGCATCCTAATATACTGCATCATAATACACCACATCATACTGTACCGCATCCTAATATACGGCATCATAATACACCGCATCATACTGTACCGCATCCTAATATACCGCATCATAATACACCGCATCATACTGTACCGCATCCTAATATACTGCATCATAATACACCACATCATACTGTACCGCATCCTAATTCACTGCATCATACTGTACCGCATCCTAATATACTGCATCATAATACACCGCATCATACTGTACCGCATCCTAATATACTGCATCATAATACACCGCATCATGCTGTGCCACATCCTAATATACTGCATCATAATACACCGCTTAATACTGTACCACATCCTAATATACTGCATCATAATACACCGCATCATACTGTACCGCATCCTAATATACTGCATCATAATACACCGCATCATACTGTACCACATCCTAATATACTGCATCATAATACACCTCATCATACAGTACCGCATTCTAATATACTGCATCATAATACACCGCATCATACTGTACCGCATCCTAATATACTGCATCATAATACACCTCATCATACTGTACCGCATTCTAATATACTGCATCATAATACACCGCATCATACTATACCGCATCCTAATATACTGCATCATAATACACTGCATCATACTGTACTGCATCCTAATATACTGCATCATTACCACGTCATACTGTACTGCATTCTAATATACTGCATCATAATACACCGCATCATACTGTACTGCATCCTAATATACTGCATCATAATACACCACATCATACTATACCGCATTCTAATATACTGCATCATAATACACCACATCATACTATACCGCATCCAAAAATGCTACATCATAATACACTGCATCATACTGTACCGCATCCTAATATACTGCATCATAATACACCGCATCATACTGTACCGCATCCTAATATACTGCATCATAATACACTGCATCATACTGTACCGCATCCTAATATACTGCATCATAATACACCACATCATACTGTACCGCATCCAAAAATACTGCATCATAATACACCGCATCTTACTGTACCGCATCCTAATATACTGCATCATAATACACCACATCATACTGTACCGCATCCTAATATACTGCATCATAATACACCGCATCATACTGTACCGCATTCTAATATACTGCATCATAATACACTACATCATACTGTACCGCATTCTAATATACTGCATCATAATACACCGCATCATACTGTACCGCATCCTAATATACTGCATCATAATACACCACATCATACTATAACCATCCTAATATACTGCATCATAATACACTGCATCCTACTGTACCGCATCCTAATATACTGCATCATAATACATCGCATCATACTGTACCGCATCCTAATATACTGCGTCATAATACACCACATCATACTATACCGCATCCTAATATACTGCATCATAATACACCGCATCATACTGTACCACATCCTTATATACTGCATCATAATACACCACATCATACTGTACCGCATCCTAATATACTGCATCATAATACACTGCATCATACTGTACCACATCCTTATATACTGCATCATAATACACCACATCATACTGTACCGCATCCTAATATACTGCATCATAATACACCGCATCATACTGTACCACATCCTTATATACTGCATCATAATACACCACATCATACTGTACCGCATCCTAATATACTGCATCATAATACACCACATCATACTGTACCGCATTCTAATATACTGCATCATAATACACTGCATCATACTGTACCGCATCCTAATATACTGCATCATAATACACCACATCATACTATACCGCATCCAAAAATGCTACATCATAATACACTGCATCATACTGTACCGCATCCTAATATACTGCATCATAATACACCGCATCATACTGTACCGCATCCTAATATACTGCATCATAATACACTGCATCATACTGTACCGCATCCTAATATACTGCATCATAATACACCACATCATACTGTACCGCATCCAAAAATACTGCATCATAATACACCGCATCTTACTGTACCGCATCCTAATATACTGCATCATAATACACCACATCATACTGTACCGCATCCTAATATACTGCATCATAATACACCGCATCATACTGTACCGCATTCTAATATACTGCATCATAATACACCGCATCATACTGTACCGCATCCTAATATACTGCATCATAATACACCTCATCATACTGTACCGCATTCTAATATACTGCATCATAATACACCGCATCATACTGTACCGCATCCTAATATACTGCATCATAATACACCACATCATACTATAACCATCCTAATATACTGCATCATAATACACTGCATCCTACTGTACCGCATCCTAATATACTGCATCATAATACATCGCATCATACTGTACCGCATCCTAATATACTGCATCATAATACACCACATCATACTATACCGCATCCTAATATACTGCATCATAATACACCGCATCATACTGTACCACATCCTAATATACTGCATCATAATACACCACATCATACTGTACCGCATCCTAATATACTGCATCATAATACACCACATCATACTGTACCGCATTCTAATATACTGCATCATAATACACTGCATCATACTGTACCGCATCCTAATATACTGCATCATAATACACCGCATCATACTGTACCGCATCCTAATATACTGCATCATAATACACCACATCATACTGTACCGCATTCTAATATACTGCATTATAATACACCGCATCATACTGTACCACATCCTAATATACTGCATCATAATACACGGCATCATACTGTACCACATCCTAATATACTGCATCATAATACACCACATCATACTATACCGCATCCTAATATACTGCATCATAATACACGGCATCATACTGTACCACATCCTAATATACTGCATCATAATACACCGCATTATACTGTACCGCATCCTAATATACTGCATCATAATACACCACATTATACTATACCGCATCCTAATATACTGCATCATAATACACCACATTATACTGTACTGCATCCTAATATACTGCATCATAATACACTGCATCATACTGTACCGCATCCTAATATACTGCATCATAATACACCGCATCATACTGTACCGCATTCTAATATACTGCATCATAATACACCACATCATACTATACCGCATCCAAAAATGCTGCATCATAATACACTGCATCATACTGTACCGCATCCTAATATACTGCATCATAATACACCGCATCATACTGTACCGCATCCTAATATACTGCATCATAATACACTGCATCATACTGTACCGCATCCTAATATACTGCATCATAATACACCACATCATACTGTACCGCATCCAAAAATACTGCATCATAATACACCGCATCTTACTGTACCGCATCCTAATATACTGCATCATAATATACCACATCATACTGTACCGCATCCTAATATACTGCATCATAATACACCGCATCATACTGTACCGCATCCTAATATACTGCATCATAATACACCGCATCATACTGTACCGCATTCTAATATACTGCATCATAATACACTACATCATACTGTACCGCATTCTAATATACTGCATCATAATACACCGCATCATACTGTACCGCATCCTAATATACTGCATCATAATACACCACATCATACTATAACCATCCTAATATACTGCATCATAATACACTGCATCCTACTGTACCGCATCCTAATATACTGCATCATAATACACCGCATCATACTGTACCGCATCCTAATATACTGCATCATAATACACCACATCATACTGTACCACATCCTAATATACTGCATCATAATACACCACATCATACTGTACCGCATCCTAATATACTGCATCATAATACACCACATCATACTGTACCGCATCCTAATATACTGCATCATAATACACCACATCATACTGTACCGCATCCTAATATACTGCATTATAATACACCACATCATACTATACCACATCCTAATATACTGCATTATAATACACCTCATCATACTGTACCGCATTCTAATATACTGCATCATAATACACTGCATCATACTGTACCGCATCCTAATATACTGCATCATAATACACTGCATCATACTGTACCGCATCATACTGTACCGCATCCTAATACACCTCATCATACTGTACCGCATCCTAATATACTGCATCATAATACACTGCATCATACTGTACCGCATTCTAATATACTGCATTATAATACACCGCATCATACTGTACCACATCCTAATATACTGCATCATAATACACCTCATCATACTGTACCGCATTCTAATATACTGAATCATAATACACCGCATCATACTTTACCGCATTCTAATATACTGCATCATAATACACCGCATCATACTGTACCGCATCCTAATATACTGCATCATAATACACCACATCATACTATACCGCATCCTAATATACTGCATCATAATACACCACATCATACTGTACTGCATCCTAATATACTGCATCATAATACACCACATCATACTGTACCGCATCCTAATATACTGCATCATAATACACCGCATCATACTGTACCGCATCCTAATATACTGCATCATAATACACCGCATCATACTGTACCGCATCCTAATATACTGCATCATAATACACCGCATCATACTGTACCGCATCCTAATATACTGCATCATAATACACTGCATCATACTGTACCACATTCTAATATACTGCATCATAATACACCGCATCATACTGTACCGCATCCTAATATACTGCATCATACTGTACCGCATTCTAATATACTGCATTATAATACACTGCATCATACTGTACCACATCCTAATATACTGCATCATAATACACCACATCATACTGTACCGCATCCTAATATACTGCATCATAATACACCACATCATACTGTACCGCATCCTAATATACTGCATCATAATACACCGCATCATACTGTACCGCATCCTAATATACTGCATCATAATACACCGCATCATACTGTACCGCATCCTAATACACTGCATCATACTGTACCGCATCCTAATATACTGCATCATAATACACCGCATCATACTGTACCGCATCCTAATATACTGCATCATAATACACCGCATCATGCTGTGCCACATCCTAATATACTGCATCATAATACACCGCTTAATACTGTACCACATCCTAATATACTGCATCATAATACACCGCATCATACTGTACCGCATCCTAATATACTGCATCATAATACACCGCATCATACTGTACCGCATCCTAATATACTGCATCATAATATACCGCATCATACTGTACCGCATCCTAATATATTGCATCATAATACACCGCATCATACTGTACCACATCCTAATATACTGCATCATAATACACCTCATCATACAGTACCGCATTCTAATATACTGCATCATAATACACCGCATCATACTGTACCGCATCCTAATATACTGCATCATAATACACCTCATCATACTGTACCGCATTCTAATATACTGCATCATAATACACCGCATCATACTATACCGCATCCTAATATACTGCATCATAATACACTGCATCATACTGTACTGCATCCTAATATACTGCATCATTACCACGTCATACTGTACTGCATTCTAATATACTGCATCATAATACACCGCATCATACTGTACTGCATCCTAATATACTGCATCATAATACACCACATCATACTATACCGAATCCTAATATACTGCATCATAATACACCGCATTATACTGTACCGCATCCTAATATACTGCATCATAATACACCACATCATACTATACCGCATCCTAATATACTGCATCATAATACACCACATGATACTGTACTGCATCCTAATATACTGCATCATAATACACCGCATCATGCTGTGCCACATCCTAATATACTGCATCATAATACACCGCTTAATACTGTACCACATCCTAATATACTGCATCATAATACACCGCATCATACTGTACCGCATCCTAATATACTGCATCATAATACACCGCATCATACTGTACCGCATCCTAATATACTGCATCATAATACACCGCATCATACTGTACCGCATCCTAATATACTGCATCATAATACACCGCATCATACTGTACCACATCCTAATATACTGCATCATAATACACCTCATCATACAGTACCGCATTCTAATATACTGCATCATAATACACCGCATCATACTGTACCGCATCCTAATATACTGCATCATAATACACCTCATCATACTGTACCGCATTCTAATATACTGCATCATAATACACCGCATCATACTATACCGCATCCTAATATACTGCATCATAATACACTGCATCATACTGTACTGCATCCTAATATACTGCATCATTACCACGTCATACTGTACTGCATTCTAATATACTGCATCATAATACACCGCATCATACTGTACTGCATCCTAATATACTGCATCATAATACACCACATCATACTATACCGCATTCTAATATACTGCATCATAATACACCACATCATACTATACCGCATCCAAAAATGCTACATCATAATACACTGCATCATACTGTACCGCATCCTAATATACTGCATCATAATACACCGCATCATACTGTACCGCATCCTAATATACTGCATCATAATACACTGCATCATACTGTACCGCATCCTAATATACTGCATCATAATACACCACATCATACTGTACCGCATCCAAAAATACTGCATCATAATACACCGCATCTTACTGTACCGCATCCTAATATACTGCATCATAATACACCGCATCATACTATACCGCATCCTAATATACTGCATCGTAATACACCGCATCATACTGTACCGCAGCCTAATATACTGCATCATAATACACCGCATCATACTGTACCGCATCCTAATATACTGCATCATAATACACCGCATCATACTGTACCGCAGCCTAATATACTGCATCATAATACACTGATTCATACTGTACCGCATCCTAATATACTGCATCATAATACACAGCATCATACTGTACTGCATCCTAATATACTGCATCATAATACACCACATCATACTGTACCGCATCCTAATATACTGCATCATAATACACCGCATCATACTGTACCGCATCCTAATATACTGCATCATAATACACCGCATCATACTGTACCGCATCCTAATATACTGCAACATAATACACCGCATCATACTGTACCGCATCCTAATATACTGCATCATAATACACTGCATCATACTGTACCACATTCTAATATACTGCATCATAATACACCACATCATACTGTACCGAATTCTAATATACTGCATTATAATACACTGCATCATACTGTACCACATCCTAATATACTGCATCATAATACACCACATCATACTGTACCGCATCCTAATATACTGCATCATAATACACCACATCATACTGTACCGCATCCTAATATACTGCATCATAATACACCGCATCATACTGTACCGCATCCTAATATACTGCATCATAATACACCGCATCATACTGTACTGCATTCTAATAAACTGCATCATAATACACTGCATCATACTGTACCGCATTCTAATATACTGAATCATAATACACCGCATCATACTGTACCGCATCCTAATATACAGCATCATAATACACCGCATCATACTGTACCTCATCCTAATATACTGCATCATAATACACCGCATCATACTGTACCGCATCATACTGTACCGCATTCTAATATACTGCATCATAATACACCGCATCATACTGTACCGCATTCTAATATACTGCATCATAATACACCGCATCATACTGTACCGCATCATAATATACTGCATCATAATACACCGCATCATACTGTACCGCATCATAATACACCGCATCATACTGTACCGCATCCTAATATACTGCATCATAATACACCTCATCATACTGTACCGCATTCTAATATACTGCATCATAATACACTGCATCATACTGTACTGCATTCTAATACACTGCATCATAATACACCGCATTATACTGTACCGCATCCTAATATACTGCATCATAATACACCGCATCATACTGTACCGCATCCTAATATACTGCATCATAATACACCACATCTTACTGTACCGCATCCTAATATACGGCATCATAATACACCGCATCATACTGTACCGCATCCTAATATACCGCATCATAATACACCGCATCATACTGTACCGCATCCTAATATACTGCATCATAATACACCACATCATACTGTACCGCATCCTAATACACTGCATCATACTGTACCGCATCCTAATATACTGCATCATAATACACCGCATCATACTGTACCGCATCCTAATATACTGCATCATAATACACCGCATCATGCTGTGCCACATCCTAATATACTGCATCATAATACACCGCATCATACTGTACCGCATCCTAATATACTGCATCATAATACACCGCATCATACTGTACCACATCCTAATATACTGCATCATAATACACCTCATCATACAGTACCGCATTCTAATATACTGCATCATAATACACCGCATCATACTGTACCGCATCCTAATATACTGCATCATAATACACCTCATCATACTGTACCGCATTCTAATATACTGCATCATAATACACCGCATCATACTATACCGCATCCTAATATACTGCATCATAATACACTGCATCATACTGTACTGCATCCTAATATACTGCATCATTACCACGTCATACTGTACTGCATTCTAATATACTGCATCATAATACACCGCATCATACTGTACCGCATCATAATATACTGCATCATAATACACCGCATCATACTGTACCGCATTCTAATATACTGCATCATAATACACCGCATCATACTGTACCGCATCATAATATACTGCATCATAATACACCGCATCATACTGTACCGCATCATAATACACCGCATCATACTGTACCGCATCCTAATATACTGCATCATAATACACCTCATCATACTGTACCGCATTCTAATATACTGCATCATAATACACTGCATCATACTGTACTGCATTCTAATACACTGCATCATAATACACCGCATTATACTGTACCGCATCCTAACATACTGCATCATAATACACCGCATCATACTGTAACGCATCCTAATATACTGCATCATAATACACCGCATCATACTGTACCGCATCCTAATATACTGCATCATAATACACCACATCTTACTGTACCGCATCCTAATATACGGCATCATAATACACCGCATCATACTGTACCGCATCCTAATATACCGCATCATAATACACCGCATCATACTGTACCGCATCCTAATATACTGCATCATAATACACCACATCATACTGTACCGCATCCTAATACACTGCATCATACTGTACCGCATCCTAATATACTGCATCATAATACACCGCATCATACTGTACCGCATCCTAATATACTGCATCATAATACACCGCATCATGCTGTGCCACATCCTAATATACTGCATCATAATACACCGCATCATACTGTACCGCATCCTAATATACTGCATCATAATACACCGCATCATACTGTACCACATCCTAATATACTGCATCATAATACACCTCATCATACAGTACCGCATTCTAATATACTGCATCATAATACACCGCATCATACTGTACCGCATCCTAATATACTGCATCATAATACACCTCATCATACTGTACCGCATTCTAATATACTGCATCATAATACACCGCATCATACTATACCGCATCCTAATATACTGCATCATAATACACTGCATCATACTGTACTGCATCCTAATATACTGCATCATTACCACGTCATACTGTACTGCATTCTAATATACTGCATCATAATACACCGCATCATACTGTACTGCATCCTAATATACTGCATCATAATACACCACATCATACTATACCGCATTCTAATATACTGCATCATAATACACCACATCATACTATACCGCATCCAAAAATGCTACATCATAATACACTGCATCATACTGTACCGCATCCTAATATACTGCATCATAATACACCGCATCATACTGTACCGCATCCTAATATACTGCATCATAATACACTGCATCATACTGTACCGCATCCTAATATACTGCATCATAATACACCACATCATACTGTACCGCATCCAAAAATACTGCATCATAATACACCGCATCTTACTGTACCGCATCCTAATATACTGCATCATAATACACCACATCATACTGTACCGCATCCTAATATACTGCATCATAATACACCGCATCATACTGTACCGCATTCTAATATACTGCATCATAATACACTACATCATACTGTACCGCATTCTAATATACTGCATCATAATACACCGCATCATACTGTACCGCATCCTAATATACTGCATCATAATACACCACATCATACTATAACCATCCTAATATACTGCATCATAATACACTGCATCATACTGTACCGCATCCTAATATACTGCATCATAATACATCGCATCATACTGTACCGCATCCTAATATACTGCGTCATAATACACCACATCATACTATACCGCATCCTAATATACTGCATCATAATACACCGCATCATACTGTACCACATCCTTATATACTGCATCATAATACACCACATCATACTGTACCGCATCCTAATATACTGCATCATAATACACCACATCATACTGTACCGCATTCTAATATACTGCATCATAATACACTGCATCATACTGTACCGCATCCTAATATACTGCATCATAATACACCACATCATACTATACCGCATCCAAAAATGCTACATCATAATACACTGCATCATACTGTACCGCATCCTAATATACTGCATCATAATACACCGCATCATACTGTACCGCAACCTAATATACTGCATCATAATACACTGCATCATACTGTACCGCATCCTAATATACTGCATCATAATACACCACATCATACTGTACCGCATCCAAAAATACTGCATCATAATACACCGCATCTTACTGTACCGCATCCTAATATACTGCATCATAATACACCACATCATACTGTACCGCATCCTAATATACTGCATCATAATACACCGCATCATACTGTACCGCATTCTAATATACTGCAACATAATACACCGCATCATACTGTACCGCATCCTAATATACTGCATCATAATACACCTCATCATACTGTACCGCATTCTAATATACTGCATCATAATACACCGCATCATACTGTACCGCATCCTAATATACTGCATCATAATACACCACATCATACTATAACCATCCTAATATACTGCATCATAATACACTGCATCCTACTGTACCGCATCCTAATATACTGCATCATAATACATCGCATCATACTGTACCGCATCCTAATATACTGCGTCATAATACACCACATCATACTATACCGCATCCTAATATACTGCATCATAATACACCGCATCATACTGTACCACATCCTTATATACTGCATCATAATACACCACATCATACTGTACCGCATCCTAATATACTGCATCATAATACACCACATCATACTGTACCGCATTCTAATATACTGCATCATAATACACTGCATCATACTGTACCGCATCCTAATATACTGCATCATAATACACCGCATCATACTGTACCGCATCCTAATATACTGCATCATAATACACCACATCATACTGTACCGCATTCTAATATACTGCATTATAATACACCGCATCATACTGTACCACATCCTAATATACTGCATCATAATACACGGCATCATACTGTACCACATCCTAATATACTGCATCATAATACACCACATCATACTATACCGCATCCTAATATACTGCATCATAATACACGGCATCATACTGTACCACATCCTAATATACTGCATCATAATACACCGCATTATACTGTACCGCATCCTAATATACTGCATCATAATACACCACATTATACTATACCGCATCCTAATATACTGCATCATAATACACCACATTATACTGTACTGCATCCTAATATACTGCATCATAATACACTGCATCATACTGTACCGCATCCTAATATACTGCATCATAATACACCGCATCATACTGTACCGCATTCTAATATACTGCATCATAATACACCACATCATACTATACCGCATCCAAAAATGCTGCATCATAATACACTGCATCATACTGTACCGCATCCTAATATACTGCATCATAATACACCGCATCATACTGTACCGCATCCTAATATACTGCATCATAATACACTGCATCATACTGTACCGCATCCTAATATACTGCATCATAATACACCACATCATACTGTACCGCATCCAAAAATACTGCATCATAATACACCGCATCTTACTGTACCGCATCCTAATATACTGCATCATAATATACCACATCATACTGTACCGCATCCTAATATACTGCATCATAATACACCGCATCATACTGTACCGCATCCTAATATACTGCATCATAATACACCACATCATACTGTACCGCATTCTAATATACTGCATCATAATACACTACATCATACTGTACCGCATTCTAATATACTGCATCATAATACACCGCATCATACTGTACCGCATCCTAATATACTGCATCATAATACACCACATCATACTATAACCATCCTAATATACTGCATCATAATACACTGCATCCTACTGTACCGCATCCTAATATACTGCATCATAATACACCGCATCATACTGTACCGCATCCTAATATACTGCATCATAATACACCACATCATACTGTACCACATCCTAATATACTGCATCATAATACACCACATCATACTGTACCGCATCCTAATATACTGCATCATAATACACCACATCATACTGTACCGCATCCTAATATACTGCATCATAATACACCACATCATACTGTACCGCATCCTAATATACTGCATTATAATACACCACATCATACTATACCACATCCTAATATACTGCATTATAATACACCTCATCATACTGTACCGCATTCTAATATACTGCATCATAATACACTGCATCATACTGTACCGCATCCTAATATACTGCATCATAATACACTGCATCATACTGTACCGCATCATACTGTACCGCATCCTAATACACCTCATCATACTGTACCGCATCCTAATATACTGCATCATAATACACTGCATCATACTGTACCGCATTCTAATATACTGCATTATAATACACCGCATCATACTGTACCACATCCTAATATACTGCATCATAATACACCTCATCATACTGTACCGCATTCTAATATACTGAATCATAATACACCGCATCATACTTTACCGCATTCTAATATACTGCATCATAATACACCGCATCATACTGTACCGCATCCTAATATACTGCATCATAATACACCACATCATACTATACCGCATCCTAATATACTGCATCATAATACACCACATCATACTGTACTGCATCCTAATATACTGCATCATAATACACCACATCATACTGTACCGCATCCTAATATACTGCATCATAATACACCGCATCATACTGTACCGCATCCTAATATACTGCATCATAATACACCGCATCATACTGTACCGCATCCTAATATACTGCAGCATAATACACCGCATCATACTGTACCGCATCCTAATATACTGCATCATAATACACTGCATCATACTGTACCACATTCTAATATACTGCATCATAATACACCGCATCATACTGTACCGCATCCTAATATACTGCATCATACTGTACCGCATTCTAATATACTGCATTATAATACACTGCATCATACTGTACCACATCCTAATATACTGCATCATAATACACCACATCATACTGTACCGCATCCTAATATACTGCATCATAATACACCACATCATACTGTACCGCATCCTAATATACTGCATCATAATACACCGCATCATACTGTACCGCATCCTAATATACTGCATCATAATACACCGCATCATACTGTACCGCATCCTAATACACTGCATCATACTGTACCGCATCCTAATATACTGCATCATAATACACCGCATCATACTGTACCGCATCCTAATATACTGCATCATAATACACCGCATCATGCTGTGCCACATCCTAATATACTGCATCATAATACACCGCTTAATACTGTACCACATCCTAATATACTGCATCATAATACACCGCATCATACTGTACCGCATCCTAATATACTGCATCATAATACACCGCATCATACTGTACCGCATCCTAATATACTGCATCATAATACACCGCATCATACTGTACCGCATCCTAATATACTGCATCATAATACACCGCATCATACTGTACCACATCCTAATATACTGCATCATAATACACCTCATCATACAGTACCGCATTCTAATATACTGCATCATAATACACCGCATCATACTGTACCGCATCCTAATATACTGCATCATAATACACCTCATCATACTGTACCGCATTCTAATATACTGCATCATAATACACCGCATCATACTATACCGCATCCTAATATACTGCATCATAATACACTGCATCATACTGTACTGCATCCTAATATACTGCATCATTACCACGTCATACTGTACTGCATTCTAATATACTGCATCATAATACACCGCATCATACTGTACTGCATCCTAATATACTGCATCATAATACACCACATCATACTATACCGAATCCTAATATACTGCATCATAATACACCGCATTATACTGTACCGCATCCTAATATACTGCATCATAATACACCACATCATACTATACCGCATCCTAATATACTGCATCATAATACACCACATGATACTGTACAGCATCCTAATATACTGCATCATAATACACTGCATCATACTGTACCACATCCTAATATACTGCATCATAATACACCGCATCATACTGTACCGCATTCTAATATACTGCATCATAATACACCACATCATACTATACCGCATCCAAAAATGCTACATCATAATACACTGCATCATACTGTACCGCATCCTAATATACTGCATCATAATACACCGCATCATACTGTACCGCATCCTAATATACTGCATCATAATACACTGCATCATACTGTACCGCATCCTAATATACTGCATCATAATACACCACATCATACTGTACCGCATCCAAAAATACTGCATCATAATACACCGCATCTTACTGTACCGCATCCTAATATACTGCATCATAATACACCACATCATACTGTACCGCATCCTAATATACTGCATCATAATACACCGCATCATACTGTACCGCATTCTAATATACTGCATCATAATACACTACATCATACTGTACTGCATTCTAATATACTGAATCATAATACACCGCATCATACTGTACCGCATCCTAATATACTGCATCATAATACACCACATTATACTATAACCATCCTAATATACTGCATCATAATACACTGCATCCTACTGTACCGCATCCTAATATACTGCATCATAATACATCGCATCATACTGTACCGCATCCTAATATACTGCGTCATAATACACCACATCATACTATACCGCATCCTAATATACTGCATCATAATACACCGCATCATACTGTACCACATCATTATATACTGCATCATAATACACCACATCATACTGTACCGCATCCTAATATACTGCATCATAATACACCACATCATACTGTACCGCATTCTAATATACTGCATCATAATACACTGCATCATACTGTACCGCATCCTAATATACTGCATCATAATACACCGCATCATACTGTACCGCATCCTAATATACTGCATCATAATACACCGCATCATACTATACCGCATCCTAATATACTGCATCATAATACACCGCATCATACTGTACCACATCCTAATATACTGCATCATAATACACCACATCATACTGTACCGCATCCTAATATACTGCATCATAATACACCACATCATACTGTACCGCATCCTAATATACTGCATCATAATACACCGCATCATACTGTACCGCATCCTAATATACTGCATCATAATACACCACATCATACTGTACCGCATCCTAATATACTGCATCATAATACACCACATCATACTATACCGCATCCTAATATACTGCATCATAATACACCACATCATACTGTACCGCATCCTAATATACTGCATCATAATACACCACATCATACTGTACTGCATCATAATATACTGCATCATAATACACCGCATCATACTGTACCGAATTCTAATATACTGCATCATAATACACCGCATCATACTGTACCGCATCCTAATATACTGCATCATAATACACCGCATCATACTATACCGCATCCTAATATACTGCATCATAATACACCACATCATACTGTACCGCATCCTAATATACTGCATCATAATACACCGCATCATACTGTACCGCATCCTAATATACTGCATCATAATACACCGCATCATACTGTACCGCATCCTAATATACTGCAACATAATACACTGCATCATACTGTACCGCATCCTAATATACTGCATCATAATACACTGCATCATACTGTACCGCATCCTAATATACTGCATCATAATACACCACATCATACTGTACCGCATCCTAATATACTGCATCATAATACACCGCATCATACTGTACCGCAACCTAATATACTGCATCATAATACACCGCATCATACTGTACCGCATCCTAATATACTGCATCATAATACACCGCATCATACTGTACCACATCCTAATATACTGCATCATAATACACCGCATCATACTGTACCGCATCCTAATATACTGCATCATAATACACCGCATCATACTGTACCGCATCCTAATATACTGCAACATAATACACCGCATCATACTGTACCGCATCCTAATGTACTGCATCATAATACACTGCATCATACTGTACCGCATCCTAATATACTGCATCATAATACACCACATCATACTATACCGCATCCTAATATACTGCATCATAATACACTGCATCATACTGTACCGCATCCTAATATACTGCATCATAATACACCGCATCATACTGTACCGCATCCTAATATACTGCATCATAATACACCGCATCATACTGTACCGCATTCTAATATACTGCATCATACTGTACCGCATCATACTGTACCGCATTCTAATATACTGCATCATAATACACCTCATCATACTGTACCGCATTCTAATATACTGCATTATAATACACCGCATCATACTGTACCACATTCTAATATACTGCATTATAATACACCGCATCATACTGTACCACATTCTAATATACTGCATTATAATACACCGCATCATACTGTACAACATTCTAATATACTGCATTATAATACACCGCATCATACTGTACCACATCCTAATATACTGCATTATAATACACCTCATCATACTGTACCGCATTCTAATATACTGCATCATAATACACTGCATCATACTGTACCGCATCCTAATATACTGCATCATAATACACTGCATCATACTGTACCGCATCATACTGTACCGCATCCTAATACACCTCATCATACTGTACCGCATCCTAATATACTGCATCATAATACACTGCATCATACTGTACCGCATTCTAATATACTGCATTATAATACACCGCATCATACTGTACCACATCCTAATATACTGCATCATAATACACCTCATCATACTGTACCGCATTCTAATATACTGCATCATAATACACCACATCATACTGTACCGCATTCTAATATACTGCATCATAATACACCGCATCATACTGTACCGCATCCTAATATACTGCATCATAATACACCACATCATACTATACCGCATCCTAATATACTGCATCATAATACACCGCATCATACTGTACCGCATCCTAATATACTGCATCATAATACACCGCATCATACTGTACCGCATCCTAATATACTGCAACATAATACACCGCATCATACTGTACCGCATCCTAATATACTGCATCATAATACACTGCATCATACTGTACCACATTCTAATATACTGCATCATAATACACCGCATCATACTGTACCGCATCCTAATATACTGCATCATAATACACCGCATCATACTGTACCGCAACCTAATATACTGCATCATAATACACCGCATCATACTGTACCGCATCCTAATATACTGCATCATAATACACTGCATCATACTGTACCGCATCCTAATATACTGCATCATAATACACCGCATCATATTGTACCGCATCCTAATATACTGCATCATAATACACCGCATCATACTGTATCGCATTCTAATATACTGCATCATACTGTACCTCATCATACTGTACCGCATTCTAATATACTGCATCATAATACACCTCATCATACTGTACCGCATTCTAATATACTGCATTATAATACACCGCATCATACTGTACCACATTCTAATATACTGCATTATAATACACCGCATCATACTGTACCACATTCTAATATACTGCATTATAATACACCGCATCATACTGTACCACATTCTAATATACTGCATTATAATACACCGCATCATACTGTACAACATTCTAATATACTGCATTATAATACACCGCATCATACTGTACCACATCCTAATATACTGCATCATAATACACCTCATCATACTGTACCGCATTCTAATATACTGTATCATAATACACTGCATCATACTGTACCGCATCCTAATATACTGCATCATAATACACTGCATCATACTGTACCGCATCATACTGTACCGCATCCTAATACACCTCATCATACTGTACCGCATCTTAATATACTGCATCATAATACACTGCATCATACTGTACCGCATTCTAATATACTGCATCATAATACACCACATCATACTGTACCGCATCTTAATATACTGCATTATAATACACCGCATCATACTGTACCACATCCTAATATACTGCATCATAATACACCTCATCATACTGTACCGCATTCTAATATACTGCATCATAATACACCGCATCATACTGTACCGCATCCTAATATACTGCATCATAATACACCGCATCATACTGTACCGCATCCTAATATACTGCATCATAATACACCGCATCATACTGTACCGCATCCTAATATACTGCATCATAATACACCGCATCATACTGTACCACATCCTAATATACTGCATCATAATACACCACATCATACTATACCGCATTCTAATATACTGCATCATAATACACCGCATCATACTGTACCACATCCTAATATACTGCATCATAATACACTGCATCATACTGTACCGCATTCTAATATACTGCATCATAATACACCGCATTATACTGTACCGCATCCTAATATACTGCATCATAATACACTGCATCATACTGTACCGCATCCTAATATACTGCATCATACTGTACCGCATCATACTGTACCGCATTCTAATATACTGCCTCATAATACACCGCATCATACTGTACCGCATTCTAATATACTGCATCATAATACACCGCATCATACTGTACCGCATCATAATATACTGCATCATAATACACCGCATCATACTGTACCGCATCATAATATACTGCATCATAATACACCGCATCATACTGTACCGCATCCTAATATACTGCATCATAATACACCTCATCATACTGTACCGCATTCTAATATACTGCATTATAATACACCGCATCATACTGTACTGCATTCTAATATACTGCATCATAATACACCGCATTATACTGTACCGCATCCTAATATACTGCATCATAATACACCGCATCATACTGTACCGCATCCTAATATACTGCATCATAATACACCGCATCATACTGTACCGCATCCTAATATACTGCATCATAATACACCACATCATACTGTACCGCATCCTAATATACTGCATCATAATACACCGCATCATACTGTACCGCATCCTAATATACTGCATCATAATACACCACATCATACTGTACCGCATCATAATACACTGCATCATACTGTACCGCATCCTAATATACTGCATCATACTGTACCGCATTCTAATATACTGCATCATAATACACTGCATCATACTGTACCGCATTCTAATATACTGCATCATAATACACCGCATCATACTGTACCGCATCCTAATATACTGCATCATAATACACCGCATCATACTGTACCGCATCCTAATATACTGCATCATAATACACCACATCATACTGTACCGCATCCTAATATACTGCATCATAATACACTGCATCATACTGTACCGCATTTTAATATACTGCATCATAATACACCGCATCATACTGTACCGCATCCTAATATACTGCATCATAATACACCACATCATACTGTACCGCATCCTAATATACCGCATCATAATACACCGCATCATGCTGTGCCACATCCTAATATACTGCATCATAATACACCGCATCATACTGTACCGCATCCTAATATACTGCATCATAATACACCGCATTATACTGTACCGCATCCTAATATACTGCATCATAATACACCACATCATACTGTACCGCATCCTAATATACTGCATCATAATACACTGCATCATACTGTACTGCATCCTAATATACTGCATCATAATACACTGCATCATACTGTACTGCACCCTAATATACTGCATCATAATACACTGCATCATACTGTACTGCATCCTAATATACTGCATCATTACCACGTCATACTGTACTGCATTCTAATATACTGCATCATAATACACCACATCATACTGTACTGCATCCTAATATACTGCATCATTACCACGTCATACTGTACTGCATTCTAATATACCGCATCATAATACACCGCATCATACTGTACCGCATCCCTAATATACTGCATCATAATACACCGCATTATACTGTACCCCTTCCGAATATACTGCATCATTACCACGTCATACTGTACCTCATCCTAATCTACAGCATCATAATAGACTGCATCATAGTACACCACTAGTGTTGATCGAGCACCAAAGTGCTCCGGTGCTCGGGCCGAACACATCGGGATGCTCGGGGGCTCTACTGAGCACTCGAGTATAATGGAAGTCAATGGGAAAACCCGAGCAGTAAACCAGGCAGCGCCTGCTCTGAAGAGGGGAGGGCGTCTGGTTCACAGGAAACGTTCAGAAATTGATGGAAACACCAATGAAATGGTTCGGGAACAGCATGGGGAGGATGTCTGGATGCATCTTGGACTCCCAGGTCGCTGCTGGGAACGATGCTGTCCGAGTAGTACGCCATTTTTACTGACTGACAATAATACGCACCAAACCGAAGATAAAATCGATTTTAGAGAAAAAATTGTTAGGAAACATTCCTTCCTGTATATTTACTTGTATATAAAGTGCAAGTGCTGCCAAACATTACAAGGAAGAGGCGCTCCGACACAACCTGTATATCACATAAAGGAGGCCTCAGTCACATTGTGGTACAATAGTTCAGGTAGTGGGACTCCTACACTCATAAAGCCTATGCACTAAGTGAAAGGGCTGCCAAAAATTACAAGGAACCGGCGCTCCAATACACCCTTATTACACATAAAGGAGGGCGTCATACACAGCCTTGAAAAATTAGGATTGATTGCTGCTGGTGACCCTCAAAAATATTGGGGTGAGGGCCTGCTGCTGAGCTGATCCTCTAAAACATTAGGGGCAAAGGCCTGCTGCTGAGCTGACCCTCTAAAACATTAGGGGTGAGGGTCTGCTGCTGAGCTGACCCTCTAAAACATTAGGGGTGAGGGTCTGCTGCTGATTTGACCCTCTAAAACATTAGGGGTGAGGGTCTGCTGCTGATCTGACTCTCTAAAACATTAGGAGCAAGGGCCTGCTGGTGACCCTCAAAAACATTAGGGGTGAGGGTCTGCTGCTAAGCTGACCCTCTAAAACATTAGGGGCAACGGCAGCCTAATAAGCATGTTGATATGATGGAGGAGGAAGAGGAGGAGGACGAGAAAAGGAAGATTGAACCATATACCCTTTTTGGTGGTGGAAGGGGTGCAGGGAATACAGTGTATTCAGTACATTATAAACAACACATGTAAAGTGCCTTTATCTTCAGCCACTTTCCTCTGGTGGAGTAGAGAAGTCTGGGGAAATCCAGGCCTTGTTCAATTCAGGCCTTATCTGTTATAATGCCACGAGCAGCACTAAATACCCGCTCAGACAAAACGCTGGCGGCAGGGCAGGCCAGCAACTCCAAGGCGTGAAGCGCCAGTTCATGCCACGTGTCCAACTTGGACTCCCAGTAGTTGTAAGACAAGTTGTCTGCTATGTACTCCTTCACCATCTTCACAAATCTTTCCTTCCTTGTGACACTAGGGTTAGGGTGAGGGTGCTGACGGGGTGTCATGAAACTGTCCCAGGCCTTGGAGAGTGTTACCCTGCCTCTGTTGGAACTGCTGTGTGTTCCCCTTGTCTCCCCTCCTCGCTTGCCCAAGGAACTACGTACTCTGCTGCCAGCGTTCTCATCAGGAGGATGACTCTCAATCTCCTCATCCTCTTCTGCCTATCCACGCTGAACAGATGGAATAAACCTGCTATGGGTACTACCCTCTGTAGCAGAGGCAATCGTCTCCTCCTCCTCATCATCCAATTCGCGTTGAGAAGACGGACGGAGGGTGGTCTGGCTATCACCCTGTGTAATGTCTTCTCCCATTTCCACCTCTTCCACATGCAAAGCGTCGGCCTTAATTGTCAGCAGCGAGCATTTGAGTAGACACAGAAGTGGGATGGTGACGCTGATAATAGCGTTATCGCCGCTCACCATCTGTGGTGATTCCTCAAAGTTTATTAAAAATTTATTCGGAAATGGGCACACACGCAGCGCACCTTCACCAGTAGTTCAGGCAAATTGGGGTAGGTTTTGAGAAACCGCTGAACCACTAGGTTGAACACGTGGGCTAGGCATGGGATGCATGTGAGCTTGCCGAGCTCCAAAGTCGCCACCAAGTTACGGCCATTATCAGACACAACCATGCCTGGTTCTAGGTTGAGTGGCGAGAGCCACAGTCTCAGTCTGGTCCCAGTCTCAGCCATCAGAATTCTATCTGACACTAACTACTACAAACTTGTCAGAGTACATAGATGGCATCCTTCAAAGGTATGTGAGCACACTCCCCTCCTATTTAAAAGATTCATCAGACCTACATTTGGGCCACCCTAGACGTTACGGCTTTGTACAGCAATATCGTACATTCAATATGTCTCAAAGCGACCGAACTGTTTTAAGAAACCGACACTCTGATGCCAATCGCGCAAAAAGATTTTATTCTCAAATCGATCGATTTTATTTTACGCCATAATTACTTTTTATACAACAACAAATTTTATATTCAGGAAAAAGGCACGGCCATGGGCACAAAATTTGTGCCGTCATATGCCAACCTTTTTATGGGAGCCTTTGAATCCCAATTCAACTTACGGAATCACCCCAATGTCGTATTTTACAAAAGATACATCGACGACATCATCTTAATATGGCAGGGAGACAACATAGACCTCTGTACATACATTGAGACACTTAACCAAAACAAATGGAACCTACACTTCACCTTCGAGTCCCATCCCACAGAAGCCACTTTCCTCGACCTTCAGCTTAATAGCAGCAATAACATCATATCCACCAGCACACATTTCAAAAAAGTAGACGCCAACAGTTTCTAGGACTTCAAAAGCAGCCACTATCACAAATGGAAGACAAACATTCTGTCAGATGAAGAGAATTAGACGTTATGGCACAAACGACATTACCATGCACCAACAATTAGATATCCTCAGCAAAAGATTCACAGATAAAGGTTATCCCTCGCAAATTATCAAAGAATCAAGGAAATAGGATCTCACAAATTGACCAAAAAGAGAGCTTACAACCAAAAATCACGACCCAAGGTACTAAAGAGACACCGTTTAGACCAGGGCTCATAACCCTATACAACCAGAATCACAAACTCATCAGACAAATTCTCACAAAACATTGCCCCGTATTACTCAAAGACCCGATACTAGGGAAAACAATACCCAAACAACCCAAACTCACCTTCCGCAGGGCAAAAACCCTCAAAAATTTGTTGGCCCCATCTTGTCCGAAGATACACAATCCTCTTATGCCACAAAATCACAAAACACTGACAGAACCAAATGGCTCGTTCAAATGCGGTGCCCGTAAATGTAAATGTTGCCAGATGATTTACACATCCAAAGAAGATAAAATTGACTTTCCACATCCTATAGGAACACAGAATTTTAAACAATCAATAAATTGCGGAAGCAGAACCGTCATTTACCTGCTCCAATGCCCTTGCACCCATTACTATGTTGGCCGCACCACAAAAACCCTCAGAGAACGCATGAACGAACACCGATCCAACATCACTAGGAAGATTCAAACACACAGCATATCACGACACTTCTCTCTAGCACATGAAGGCAACCCCACTGGCCTTAGGGTAACCCCACTCGAACAGGTCACATCGTCTTTCCAACAGCTCTGCCAGAAAGAGATGTTTTTGATCTATCGCCTGAACACCCTCACCCCCTTTGGCCTAAACGAAATGTTGGAACACACTAATTATTAATTATTAAATACATGCAGTCCCCATCACCACCCTTTCAATATCACGCACAGATCTGTTCCGAATCGGAGTGACATACCCTGACGTACGCGCACCCATACACACTTCACAACACTTCGTCCTATCACTCATCACCATGTAGTAATTAATTATTTATCCAGTTAATTATTTAATTATTTATCCATCATATTCTTACATACATTCATCCTTTCCAATATCATCTTTAGTCGTAAAAAGATTTTTTCATCTTAATCCATCACAATCCCTCACGACATATAGACCCCTTATATACTTTCCATTTTATTTTTTTTATTATTATTTATTTATATATCTATATTTACTTGTTTATCTCTATTTGTAATTAAAATTTTTATTTTATTTCCACTCATCATTTTATTTCTATTCATCTATTTAATTTCACATACACATTGATTTATACTTTTTCTTATTTTTATTTACCTTATTCTTATTTTTCATTACCAATATCACCATCATGATTATATCTCCCTGTCTTTACCACCATCCGATTTGCGATTACACTCATGATATTAATTCAATCATATCTATCCGTCCATAGTTTTTAAAATACACTTTTTACCAAAAGGGTCATCTCCCTGTTCCGAACACCCATGCCAGTCCTCATATCCACCCCTAAATTACAAGTTTTAATGCCATCCCACTCTGAATTCCCAGCACAAGCGTCCTCCGGGCTGACTCTGACAGCCGCGGCGTCACTTCCGATGCGTGCGTTCCAACCTGGAACGCATCTCTCCCAGCCACCACTTCCGGACATGTGCAGTAGGTTCCAAATGCGTTCCGGTCTGACACGCATTGTGCTGAGAAGCGCCCCATCGCCGACTCAGACCCCTGACGTCACCAAAGGTGATGCGATCTGAGCGGCCGAATATATGCCCACCTACTTTGGCGCCTTTTTTGACCACTCCCCTTTCATTTTGGCGCTTTTTCCCCCCGGATTTAGCCCATCATCCAGGCCATATATAGCCCCCATTTTCCACACCACATGCAAACTGCTCCTGATGAAGGGACATTGTGTCCCGAAACGCGTTGAGCCGGATTTTATACAATAGAATAAAAGAAAGTTAAACAGAAGCTTCCTGTCTGTGGCTGCCTTCATTTTTCACCATCTTGAGGCGATCCTGGGTTGGGGGGTATTGGTTTACCGGTGTATTATGCTTATCTGAGTAAACCCCCCCCCCCCCCCCCCGTGAAGTGAGTAGAATCTCATTGTTCATATATATACAGAACCCTAACCCTATATACATTGTTTTTATTTCTTTTATTTCATTTATGATATTATTGTACTGTATTCCAACCTCTCCACCATTTGTTTCACTTGCCATCACACCCAGTGGATTGGCGCTCTCCCAGGGTCACCTCTGCGGGAGATTGGGGGTGTCCCCCACACCCTAATTCCCCCGCCCTTTTTTCTCTTCTCTATTAACCTGCAGACCCTTCTGCAGGGTAGACCCTGTATAGCAGCCTCTCCACGCCCCCGACCCCCCATAGTCTCCTTCTTCCATCCCCTGGCGCCTCGAGTTACTTCGGGTCTCCAGGGTCGGGTCTCCTGGACACCCGTTCCACAGGATCCGTGTAACCCTCACACTCTCTCTCTCCCCTTATACTCTGCCACAGCTCTGCGGCGGTGTGTTGTTTGTCCCCGAAGCAGATCAGTTTCAGCACGCCCTGTTGCCGCTTCCCCACGGCAGTGCTACACTGCTTCCAGCTACTGACTGATGGCTGACTAGTGCTGCAAGATGAGAATTCAGAGGTGGAAGTGGAGGAGGAGAAGGGGGGGTTGCAGCCCCTAATGTAGGTGGTGACAGAAATCCTGATGGAAGTAGGGCCCGCAATCCTTGGCGTCGGTAGCACCTATGCCATCCCAGGCTACGACTCGTTCCCGGCCTCCACAACGTTCACCCAGTGTGCCATCAGGGAAATGTAGCGTCCCTGGCCAAAAGCACTTGTCCATTTGTCAGTCGTTAAGTGGACCTTCCCAATAACTGCGTTGGTCAGGGCACTGGTGATGTTACGGGACACATGCTGGTGTAAAGCGGGGACAACACCCTGGGAAAAATATAGGGGCGACTGAAGACTGAGTAACGAGGGACGGCCGCCGCCATCAGGCTGCGAAAAAGCCTCTGTGTCCACAAGTCTAAATGGCAGCATTTCCAGGGCCAGTAATTTGGAAAGGTGCGCATTTAGTGCTATGGTCTGTGGGTGGATGGCTAGGTATTTGCGCTTTCGTTCAAAGGCCTGGGTTATGGACATCTGTACGCTGCGCTGGGACACGGAAGTGGATATGCTAGCTGATGGTGCTTGCGAAGGTCCAGGTGCAGGGCGGGAGACATCTGGGCCTGCGTCTTGGACAGGGGATTGGCCAGCATGTAACACAGGGGAAGAGGAGGCAGTGGTGTGACATGCAGACACTGATTGTGGACCCAGGCTTTCGGCCCACCTATTAGGGTGCTTTGATGCTGTAGCAGATTGCGGCTACAATAGATGTTTCAACTGGACTGTTGATTGGATTTGCAATGTTATGTTTAATTCCCTATGGTTCGTTACTTGTAAGACAGTAATTCAGTAACCTGCTGAGCATTCGTCTGGTTGTGCAGTAGAAACACAATGGCAACAATGTATGTCTCAACTGGACTGTTGATTGGATTACTTCTCAGGCTGAGGGGAGGGGATGTGTGGGCTCCCTTGCATGGGACAGTGGCATAGAAGCAGGGTATGTGGCATTAAACAGTGTCCTGCTCCTGATACTGTGTGTCGTCCAGTGATGGGATATTCGTGGATGGTTTTATTTGCTACTGATGATGTGCTTCCTGTGCTAATACCCTGACCCTGAAGTAAACTTTGGAATACCGGCAGAGAAAGCCTATGTCGCACTAGCACTCCGCTACACATACTGTACCGCATCCTAATATACTGTATCATACTGTATCGCACCGTAATATACTGTATAATACTGTACAGCATCCTAATATACTGTGTTATACTGTACCGCACCCTCCTTTAGAAGGTATGACAGGTAGATTAATGCTGTCATAGACACCCTCCATACCTGTAATATTAAACTGAGTGGCGTTGAGTTCGTTGAGCAGACGGTCCAGCTCACACAAACCGCCCCCGACGCTCGCTGGCACGGAGGGGAGGCCGCACTTCTTTACTGTACTGGAGAGAGAAGGTGAAGGTGAGATCAGAGAGAAGTGGCCGATCCTCCTCCAGGCCCACACAATGGACAGACCTGTAAAGATGGCTCTTGTCTGAAGGGGAGTCCTCCGCATCAGCGCTCGGAAAAGGCAAGGCTGTCTAAAGAGACAGAGCAAAGCAGAAGATGAAACACACGCGAGCAGCGGTGGGAGAGCTGGGCCTGGGCTGACCTTACCTGAGGGTCATACGGGGGCGGCAGAGGCCGCTCTTCACATCTCTCGGATTTTTCAAGACAATCAGTTAACAAGACTGGACATCGAGTCGGAGAAGTAACCTGAAGGTCGGCAAGTAGAGCATCTGAAAGGGACACGAAGGTAGAGAAGTCACCGCAGGAGTCCTGGACTCTGCACGCATCAGAGTACAGAAGGGTCAGATCCTTCACAACCTACCTAAATCCTCCATAGCTCCAAAGGAGGTCTACGAGGCACAAAGCGACTCAGGGTCCGGAGATCCCAAAACTAAGAGAGAAGAACTGTCAGCATGGGAGTGTAGACTGGAGGCGAGAGTGCAGACTGGAGAGATTGGACTGCAGACTGGTGGCGAGAGTACAAACTGGAGGTGAGAGTGCAGAGCAAGGATTAAGGATTCAGGACCAGAGATCAGATGCCAATAGAAGGATGAAGACAGAGGCAGAAACCAACAGATTTCAGTGAGAGGAAAGAGAGAGCTACTAGACACGAGAGTGCAGACTAGAAAGATAAGAGTGCAGACTAAAGAGATGAGAGTGCAGACTAGAGAGATGAGAGTGCAGACTAGAGAGATGAGAGTGCTGACTAAAGGGATGAGAGTGCAGAGAGAGATGAGAGTGCTGACTAATGGGATGAGAGTGCAGACTAGAGAGATGAGAGTGCAGACTAGAAAGATGAGAGTGCAGACTATGGAGATGAGAGTGCAGACTAGAGAGATGAGAGGGCAGACTAACGGGATGACAGTGTAGACTAGAGAGGTGAGAGTGCAGACTAGAGAGATGAGAGTGCAGACTAGAGAGATGAGAGTGCAAGTTAGAGAGACGAGAGTGCATACTAGAGAGACAAGAGTGCAGAATAGAGAGATGAGAGTGCAGACTAGAGAGAAGAAAGTGTAGACTAGAGTGCAGGCTAGAGAGATGAGAGTGCAGACTAGAGAGATGACAGTGCAGACTAGAGAGATGACAGTGCAGACTAGAGAGATGAGAGTGCTAACTAACGTGATGAGAGTGCAGGGAGTGCAGACTAGAGCGATGAGAGTGCAGACTAGAGAGATGAGAGTGCGGACAAAAGAGATGAGAGTGCAGACTAGAGAGATGAGAGTGTAGACTAGAGAGATGAGAGTGCAGACTAGAGAGATGAGAGTGCGGACAAGCGAGATGAGAGTGCAGACTAGAGAGATGAGTGTTGACTAATGGGATGAGAGTGCAGACTAAAGGGAGGAGAGTGCAGACTAATGGGATGACAGTGCAGACTAGAGAGATGAGAGTGCAGACTAGAGAGATGAGAGTGCAGACTAGAGAGATGAGAGTGCGGACAAAAGAGATGAGAGTGCAGACTAGAGAGATGAGAGTGCAGACTAGAGAGATGAGAGTGCAGACTAGAGAGATGAGAGTGCGGACAAGCGAGATGAGAGTGCAGACTAGAGAGATGAGTGTGCGGACAAAAGAGATGAGAGTGCAGACTAGAGAGATGAGAGTGCAGACTAGAGAGATGAGAGTGCAGACTAGAGAGATGAGAGTGCGGACAAGCGAGATGAGAGTGCAGACTAGAGAGATGAGTGTTGACTAATGGGATGAGAGTGCAGACTAAAGGGAGGAGAGTGCAGACTAATGGGATGACAGTGCAGACTAGAGAGATGAGAGTGCAGACTAGAGAGATGAGAGTGCAGACTAAAGGGATGAGAGTGCAGACTAGAGAAATGAGAGTGCAAGTTAGAGAGATGAGAGTGCAGGTTAGAGAGACGAGAGTGCAGACTAGAGAAATGAGAGTGCAGACTAGAGAGATGAGCGTGCAGAATGGAGAGATGAGAGTGCAGAATAGAGAGATGAGAGTGCAGAATAGAGAGATGAGAGTGAAGACTAAAGGGATGAGAGTGCAGACTAGAGAGATGAGAGTGCAGACTAGAGAGATGACAGTGCAGACTAGAGAGATGAGAGTGCTAACTAACATGATGAGAGTGCAGGGAGTGCAGACTAGAGAGATGAGTGTTGACTAATGGGATGAGAGTGCAGTCTAGAGAGATGAGAGTGCAGACTAACGGGATGAGAGTGCAGAATAGAGAGATGAGAGTGCAGACTAGAGAGATGAGAGTGCAGACTAAAGGGATGAGAGTGCAGACTAGAGAGATGAGAGTGCAGACTAGAGAGATGAGAGTGCAGACTAAAGGGATGAGAGTGCAGGCTAGGGAGACGAGAGTGCAGACTAATGGGATCAGAGTGCAGACTAGAGGGATGAGAGTGCACACTAGGGAGATGAGAGTGCAGACTAGGGAGATGAGAGTGCAGACTAAAGGGATGAGAGTGCAGACTAGAGAGATAAGAGTGCAGACTAAAGGGATGAGAGTGCTGACTAGAGCGATTAGAGTGCAGACTAGAGAGATGAGAGTGCAAACCAGAGAGATGAGAGTGCAGACATGAGAGATGAGAGAGCAGACTAGAGAAATGAGAGTGCAGACTAGAGAGATGAGAGTGCAGACTAGAGAGATGAGAGTGCAGACTAGAGAGATGAGAGTGCAGACTAGAGATGAGAGGGCAGATTAGAGAGATGAAAGTGCAGACTAATGGGATGAGAGTGCAGACTAGAGAGATGAGAGTGCAGACTAGAGAGATGAGAATGCAGACTAGAGAGATGAGAATGCAGACTAGAGAGATGAGAGTGCAGACTAGAGACGAGAGGGCAGATTAGAGAGATGAAGGTGCAGACTAGAGAGATGAGAGTGAGGGCTAGAGAGATGAGAGTGCAGACTAGAGAGATGAGAGTGTAGGCTAGAGAGATGAGAGCGCAGGTTAAAGAGACGAAAGTGCAAACTAAGAGAGATGAGAGTGCAAACTAAGAGAGATGAGAGTGCAGACTTGAGAGATGAGAGTGCAGAGTAAGGATAAAGGATTCAGCACCAGAGATCAGAGCGCAGTAGAAGAATGAAGACAGAGGCAGAAATGAGGAGAGTACAGTGAGAGCAGACTACAGAGATGAGCGTCCAGACTAGTGCAATGAGAGTGCAGACTAGAGAGATGAGAGTGCAGACTAATGGGATATGAGTGCAGACTAAAGGGATGAGAGTGCAGACTAATGGGATATGAGTGCAGACTAGAGGGATGAGAGTGCAGACTAAAGGAATGAGAGTGCCGACTAATGGGATGAGAGTGCAGACTAGTGCAATGAGAGTGCAGACTAGTGCAATGAGAGTGCAGACTAGAGAGATGAGAGTGCAGACTAGAAAGATGAGAGTCCAGACTAGAGAGATGACAGTGCAGACTAAAGGGATGAGAGTACAGACCAGAGTGATGATATCATGAGTACAAGCCAATCCAGAGCTAATCATGAGAGTGCTTAATACAGATGAACCGTGTAAGCAAAGAAAGGGTTAAATCATGAGAGTACAACATGAAGACATGGACTTAATGATGAGAGTGCAGAATAACAGGGATGGGGTGATGAGACAGCAGAAAATAGGGGAAAAGAGAGAGTAATGGTAATGGTTCTCCTCATCACCCCCACTCCAGTCCTGAGGATAAGAGCGCACTATAAGAGGGAAATAAAGGGAGTGCAGACTAGAGAGATGAGAGAGCAGGTTAGAGAGACAAGAGTGCAAACTAGAGAGATGATAGTGCCGACTAGAGAGATGAGAGTGCAGACTAGAGAGACAAGAGTGCGGGCTAGAGAGATGAGAATGCAGGTTAGAGAGACGAGAATGCAGGTTAGAGAGACGAGAGTGCAAACTAGAGAGATGAGAGTGCAGACTAGAGAGATGAGAGTGCAGGCTATAGAGATGAGAGTGCAGACTAGAGAGATGACAGTGCAGGCTAGAGAGATGAGAATGCAGGCTAGAGAGATGAGAATGCAGGCTAGAGAGATGAGAGTGCAGACTAGAGAGATGAGAGTGCAGGCTAGAGAGATGAAAGTGCAGACTATAGAGATAAGAGAGCAGGCTAGAGAGATGAGAGTGCAGGCTAGAGAGATAAGAGTGCAGACTATAGAGATGAGAGTGCAGGCTAGAGAGACAAAAGTTCAGGCTAGAGAGATGAGAGTGCAGACTATAGAGATGAGTGAGCAGTAAAAGTGAGAAAAGAGAGAAATAAAGAGAGTGCGGACTAAAGGAATGAGAGTGCAGACTATAAAGACGAGAGAACAATAAAAGGTGAAATAAAGAGAGTGCAGACTAAAGAAATTAGAGTACAGATCAGTGAGATGAGAGAGCAGTAAAAGTGAGAAAAGAAGAAAATAAAGAGCGATCAGGCTAGAGAGATGAGAATGCAGATTACAGAGAAGAGAGTGCAGGTTAGAGAGACGAGAGTGCAAACTAGAGAGATGAGAGTGCAGACTAGAGATGGATGTGCAGAGTAGAGAGATGAGAGTGCAGACTAGAGAGATGAGAGTGCAGGTTAGAGAGACTAGAGTGCAAAATAGAGAGATAAGAGTGAAGGATGACTGAGATAAAATAGAGGAGATGAGAGTGCAGTCAGGATGAGACAGTGGGTGTAATAATTAAAATGTAGACAAGCGGTGAAGTCTAGTGTAGGGGGAACAGAGTGCGCAAGCCTTTAAATAGACTGGAAATGTAGACTAGGTTAGAGTGAGAGCGCAGTTTACAGTTTGAGTAAAATGACAGAGCGCTATAGACAAAGTGTTGTGGGAAAAGAGGTAGACAGCCGGCATAAGAGCATTGAGACATACTTGGGGTCGGGAGCTGGAGGAGAATGTGAGCGCAGAGAGCAGGAATGAGGACGGAGCGGGAGGCGCTGGGAGGCTCCTCCGCCACTTTTCTCCTTTTATGGGTAACAGAAGTCTCTTCTATGGACCAGATATAAACACTGAGGGAAATAGAGGCGGCATGAAAAGCGTGAGGGAGAGAGACAGCAAGAAAACCACGAGAGAGACAGCAAGAAAACCACAGCTGAGGGAGAGAGACAGCATGAGAACCGTGAGGGAGAGAGACAGCAAGAAAACCACAGCTGAGGGAGAGGGACATCATCAAAACCATGACTGAGGGAGAGACAGCATGACAACCATGAGGGAGAGATACAGCATGAAAACTGTGAGAAGAGAGACAGCATAAAAAAATCACTGCTGAGGGCAAGAGACAGCATAAAAACTGTGAGGGAGACAGACAGCATGAAAACCGTGATGGAGAGAGACAGCACAAAAAAGTGAGGGAGAGAGACAGCACAAAAAAAGCTAGGGAGAGAGACAGCAGAAAAACCACGCCCGAGGGAGAGAGACAGAATAACAACCATAAGGGAGAGAGACAACAAGAAAACTGAGGGAGAGAGACAACAAGAAGAAACCAGGAGGGAGAGAGACAGCACAAAAAAAGTGAGGGTGCAAGAGGCCTAAGAGAGACAACAAGAAAACCGTGAGCGAAAGAGACAACAAGAAGAAACCGTGAGGGAGAGAGGCAGCAAGAAAACCACAGCTGAGAGAGAGACAGCATGAAAACCGTGAGGGAGAGAGACAGCAAGAAAAACATGAGAGCGAGAGAGAGCATGAAAGTATGACAACCATGAGCTGAGAGAGAGAGTGACAGCATGAACACCGCAGGCCGAGGGACAGTGCATGAAAAAACAAAGTCTGAGGGAGAAAGAATGGAAACCATGGACTGAGGAAGACATAGCATGAAAACCTTGTACTGAGGGAGAGAGACAGCATGAAACCTTGTACTGAGGGAGAGAGACAACATGAAAAATTGTACTGAGGGAGAGAGACAACATGAAACCTTGTACTGAGGGAGAGAGACAGCATGAAACCTTGTACTGAGGGAGAGAGACAACATGAAAACTTGTACTGAGGGAGAGAGACAACATGAAACCTTGTACTGAGGGAGAGAGACAACATGAAAACTTGTACTGAGGGAGAGAGACAACATGAAACCTTGTACTGAGGGAGAGAGACAACATGAACCCTTGTACTGAGGGAGAGAGACAACATGAAAACTTGTACTGAGGGAGAGACAACATGAAAACTTGTACTGAGGGAGAGAGACAACATGAAAACTTGTACTGAGGGAGAGAGACAACATGAAACCTTGTACTGAGGGAGAGAGACAACATGAAACCTTGTACTGAGGGAGAGAGACAACATGAAACCTTGTACTGAGGGAGAGAGACAACATGAAACCTTGTACTGAGGGAGAGAGACAACATGAAAACCTTGTACTGAGGGAGAGAGACAACATGAAACCTTGTACTGAGAGAGAGAGAGACAACATGAAAACCTTGTACTGAGGGAGAGAGACAACATGAAACCTTGTACTGAGAGAGAGAGAGAGAGAGAGAGACAACATGAAAACTTGTACTGAGGGAGAGAGACAGCATGAAACCTTGTACTGAGAGAGAGAGACAACATGAAACCTTGTACTGAGAGAGAGAGACAACATGAAACCTTGTACTGAGGGAGAGAGACAACATGAAACCTTGTACTGAGAGAGAGAGACAACATGAAACCTTGTACTGAGGGAGAGAGACAGCATGAAACCTTGTACTGAGGGAGAGAGACAACATGAAAACTTGTACTGAGGGAGAGAGACAACATGAAACCTTGTACTGAGGGAGAGAGACAACATGAAAACTTGTACTGAGAGAGAGAGACAACATGAAACCTTGTACTGAGGGAGAGAGACAGCACGAAACCTTGTACTGAGGGAGAGAGACAGCATGAAACCTTGTACTGAGAGAGAGAGACAACATGAAAACTTGTACTGAGAGAGAGAGACAACATGAAAACCTTGTACTGAGGGAGAGAGACAACATGAAACCTTGTACTGAGAGAGAGAGACAACATGAAACCTTGTACTGAGGGAGAGAGACAGCATGAAACCTTGTACTGAGGGAGAGAGACAACATGAAAACTTGTACTGAGGGAGAGAGACAACATGAAACCTTGTACTGAGGGAGAGAGACAACATGAAACCTTGTACTGAGGGAGAGAGACAGCATGAAACCTTGTACTGAGAGAGAGAGACAACATGAAAACTTGTACTGAGAGAGAGAGACAACATGAAAACCTTGTACTGAGGGAGAGAGACAACATGAAACCTTGTACTGAGAGAGAGAGACAACATGAAAACCTTGTACTGAGGGAGAGAGACAACATGAAAACTTGTACTGAGGGAGAGAGACAACATGAAACCTTGTACTGAGGGAGAGAGACAGCATGAAACCTTGTACTGAGGGAGAGAGACAACATGAAACCTTGTACTGAGGGAGAGAGACAGCATGAAACCTTGTACTGAGGGAGAGAGACAACATGAAAACTTGTACTGAGGGAGAGAGACAACATGAAACCTTGTACTGAGGGAGAGAGACAGCATGAAACCTTGTACTGAGGGAGAGAGACAACATGAAAACTTGTACTGAGGGAGAGAGACAACATGAAAACTTGTACTGAGGGAGAGAGACAGCATGAAACCTTGTACTGAGGGAGAGAGACAACATGAAAACTTGTACTGAGGGAGAGAGACAACATGAAAACCTTGTACTGAGGGAGAGAGACAACATGAAACCTTGTACTGAGGGAGAGAGACAACATGAAAACTTGTACTGAGGGAGAGAGACAACATGAAAACTTGTACTGAGAGAGAGAGAGACAACATGAAACCTTGTACTGAGGGAGAGAGACAACATGAAAACTTGTACTGAGAGAGAGAGACAACATGAAAACCTTGTACTGAGGGAGAGAGACAACATGAAAACCTTGTACTGAGGGAGAGAGACAACATGAAACCTTGTACTGAGGGAGAGAGACAGCATGAAACCTTGTACTGAGGGAGAGGGACAGCATGAAACCTTGTACTGAGAGAGAGAGACAACATGAAACCTTGTACTGAGAGAGAGAGACAACATGAAAACCTTGTACTGAGGGAGAGAGACAACATGAAAACCTTGTACTGAGGGAGAGAGACAACATGAAACCTTGTACTGAGGGAGAGAGACAACATGAAACCTTGTACTGAGGGAGAGAGACAACATGAAACCTTGTACTGAGAGAGAGAGACAACATGAAACCTTGTACTGAGGGAGAGAGACAGCATGAAACCTTGTACTGAGGGAGAGAGACAACATGAAAACTTGTACTGAGAGAGAGACAACATTAAAACCTTGTACTGAGGGAGAGAGACAACATGAAAACTTGTACTGAGAGAGAGACAACATTAAAACCTTGTACTGAGGGAGAGAGACAACATGAAACCTTGTACTGAGGGAGAGAGACAACATGAAAACTTGTACTGAGAGAGAGACAACATTAAAACCTTGTACTGAGGGAGAGAGACAACATGAAACCTTGTACTGAGGGAGAGAGACAACATGAAACCTTGTACTGAGGGAGAGAGACAACATGAAAACTTGTACTGAGAGAGAGAGACAACATGAAAACTTGTACTGAGAGAGAGAGACAACATGAAAACTTGTACTGAGAGAGAGAGACAACATGAAACCTTGTACTGAGAGAGAGACAACATGAAACCTTGTACTGAGGGAGAGAGACAACATGAAACCTTGTACTGAGGGAGAGAGACAACATGAAAACTTGTACTGAGGGAGAGAGACAACATGAAAACTTGTACTGAGGGAGAGAGACAACATGAAACCTTGTACTGAGGGAGAGAGACAACATGAAAACTTGTACTGAGAGAGAGAGACAACATGAAAACCTTGTACTGAGGGAGAGAGACAACATGAAAACTTGTACTGAGAGAGAGAGACAACATGAAACCTTGTACTGAGGGAGAGAGACAACATGAAACCTTGTACTGAGGGAGAGAGACAACATGAAAACTTGTACTGAGGGAGAGAGACAACATGAAACCTTGTACTGAGAGAGAGAGACAGCATGAAACCTTGTACTGAGGGAGAGAGACAACATGAAACCTTGTACTGAGAGAGAGAGAGACCATGAATCTGTGCTTTTGGAAAGAGACATCATGAAAACCGTGGCCTGAGGGAGAGCATGATAATATACTGATAGAGACATCATGAAAACCGTGGCCTGAGGGAGAGCTTGATAATAAACTGATAGAGACATAATGAAAACCGTCGGTAAGCAGGAGAGCATGATACTATACTGATAGAGAGAGACATGATGAAAACCGTGGCCTGAGGGAGAGCATGATAATATACTGATAGAGAGAGACATCATGAAAACCGTGGCATGAGGGAGAGCA
Organism: Bufo bufo; assembly: GCF_905171765.1. Taxonomy (NCBI): domain Eukaryota; kingdom Metazoa; phylum Chordata; class Amphibia; order Anura; family Bufonidae; genus Bufo; species Bufo bufo. Next base: position 595,416 of record NC_053395.1, on the reverse strand, counting down.
TGAAAAAAAACCTGATAGAGACATCATGAAACCCGTGGCCTCAGGGAGAGCATGAAAATAAACTGATAGAGACATCATGAAACCCGTGGCCTGAGGGAGCGCATGAAAATATACTGATAGAGACATCATGAAAACCGTGGCCTGAGGGAGGGCATGGAAATATACTGATAGAGACATCATGAAAACCGTGGCCTGAGGGAGAGCATGATAATATACTGATAGAGACATCATGAAAACCGTGGCCTGAGGGAGAGCTTGATAATAAACTGATAGAGACATAATGAAAACCGTCGGTAAGCAGGAGAGCATGATACTATACTGATAGAGAGAGACATGATGAAAACCGTGGCCTGAGGGAGAGCATGATAATATACTGATAGAGAGAGACATCATGAAAACCGTGGCATGAGGGAGAGCATGAAAAAAAAAACTGATAGAGACATCATGAAACCCGTGGCCTCAGGGAGAGCATGAAAATAAACTGATAGAGACATCATGAAAACCGTGGCCTGAGGGAGGGCATGATAATAAACTGATAGAGACATCATGAAAACCGTGGCATGAGGGAGAGCATGAAAATAAACTGATAGAGACATCATGAAACCCGTGGCCTCAGGGAGAGCATGAAAATAAACTGATAGAGACATCATGAAACCCGTGGCCTGAGGGAGCGCATGAAAATATACTGATAGAGACATCATGAAAACCGTGGCCTGAGGGATAGCATGAAAATAAACTGATAGAGACATCATGAAAACCGTCGGTGAGCAGAGCATGATACTTTACGGATAGACAGAAACATCATGAAAACCGTGGCCTGAGGGAGAACATGATAATAAACGGATAGAAACAGCATGAAACCGTGGCCTGAGGGAGAGCATGATAATAAACTGATAGACAGAAACATAATGAAAACCGTGGCCTCAGGGAGAGCATGAAAATAAACTGATAGAGACATCATGAAACCCGTGGCCTGAGGGAGCGCATGAAAATATACTGATAGAGACATCATGAAAACCGTGGCCTGAGGGATAGCATGAAAATAAACTGATAGAGACATCATGAAAACCGTCGGTGAGCAGAGCATGATACTTTACGGATAGACAGAAACATCATGAAAACCGTGGCCTGAGGGAGAACATGATAATAAACGGATAGAAACAGCATGAAACCGTGGCCTGAGGGAGAGCATGATAATAAACTGATAGACAGAAACATAATGAAAACCGTGGCCTGAGGGAGAGCATGGAAATAAACTGATAGAGACATCGTGAAACCCGTGGCCTGAGGGAGAGCATGATAATAAACTGATAGAGACATCATGAAAACCGTGGCCTGAGGGAGAGCATGAAAATAAACTGATAGAAACATCATGAAAACCGTGGCCTGAGGGAGAGCATGATAATAAACTGATAGAGAGACATCATGAAACCCGTGGCCTGAGGGAGAGCATGAAAATAAACCGATAGAGACATCATGAAAACCGTCGGTGAGCAGGAGAGCATGATACTATACTGATAGAGACATCATGAAAACCGTGGCCTGAGGGAGAGCATGATAATAAACTGAGAGAGAGAGACATCGTGAAAACTGTGGCCTGAGGGAGAGCATGATACTATACTGATAGAGAGAGACATCATTAAAACCGTCGGTAAGCAGGAGAGCATGATACTATACTGTCGTGGACAAAAGTTTTGAGAATGACACAAATATTAGTTTTCACAAAGTTTGCTGCTAAACTGCTTTTAGATCTTTGTTTCAGTTGTTTCTGTGATGTAGTGAAATATAATTACACGCACTTCATACGTTTCAAAGGCTTTTATCGACAATTACATGACATTGATGCAAAGAGTCAGTATTTGCAGTGTTGGCCCTTCTTTTTCAGGACCTCTGCAATCCGACTGGGCATGCTCTCAATCAACTTCTGGGCCAATTCCTGACGGATAGCAACCCATTCTTTCATAATCACTTCTTGGAGTTTGTCAGAATTAGTGGGTTTTTGTTTGTCCACCCGCCTCTTGGGGATTGATCACAAGTTCTCAATGGGATTAAGATCTGGGGAGTTTCCAGGCCATGGACCCAAAATGTCAACGTTTTGGTCCCCGAGCCACTTAGTTATCACTTTTGCCTTATGGCACGGGGCTCCATCGTGCTGGAAAATGCATTGTTCTTCACCAAACTGTTGTTGGATTGTTGGAAGAAGTTGCTGTTGGAGGGTGTTTTGGTGCCATTCTTTATTCATGGCTGTGTTTGTGGGCAAAATTGTGAGTGAGCCCACTCCCTTGGATGAGAAGCAACCCCACACATGAATGGTCTCAGGATGCTTTACTGTTGGCATGACACAGGACTGATGGCAGCGCTCACCTTTTCTTCTCCGGACAAGCCTTTTTCCAGATGCCCCAAACAATCGGAAAGAGGCTTCATCGGAGAATATGACTTTGCCCCAGTCCTCAGCAGTCCATTCACCAGACTTTCTGCAGAAGATCAATCTGTCCCTGATGTTTTTTTTGGAGAGAAGTGGCTTCTTTTCTGCCTTTCTTAACACCAGGCCATCTTCCAAAAGTCTTGGCCTCACTGTGCGTGCAGATGCGCTCACACCTGCCTGCTGCCATTCCTGCGCAAGCTCTGCACTGGTGGCACTCCGATCCCGCAGCTGAATCCTCTTGAGGAGACGATCCTGGCGCTTGCTGGACTTTCTTGGACGCCCTGAAGCCTTCTTAACAAGAATTGAACCTCTTTCCTTGAAGTTCTTGATGATCCTATAAATTGTTGATTGAGGTGCAATCTTAGTAGCCACAATATCCTTGCCTGTGAAGCCATTTTTATGCATCACAATGATGGCTGCACGCGTTTCTTTGCAGGTCACCATGGTTAACAATGGAAGAACAATGATTTCAAGCATCACCCTCCTTTTAACATGTCAAGTCTGCCATTTTAACCCAATCAGTCTGACATAATGATCTTCAACCTTGTGCTCGTCAACATTCTCACCTGAGTTAACAAGACGATTACTGAAATGATCTCAGCAGGTCCTTTAATGACAGCAATGAAATGCAGTGGAAAGTTTTTTTTGGGATTAAGTTAATTTTCATGGCAAAGAAGGACTATGCAATTCATCTGATCACTCTTCATAACATTCTGGAGTATATGCAAATTGCTATTATAAAAACTTAAGCAGCAACTTTTCCAATTTCCAATATTTATGTAATTCTCAAAACTTTTGGCCACGACTGTACTTATAGAGAGAGACATCATGAAAACCGTGGGTAAGCAGGAGAGCATGATACTATACTTATAGAGAGAGACATCATGAAAACCGTGGGTAAGCAGGAGAGCCTGCATCGTGTAGTGGTTGGAGCTGGTTAGATCCTGTAGAATGGGTGCAGCGCTGCAGTATCCACTACTCTATGGACACAGCTGTGCACTTCCAGCACCAGAGCTGATCACCGACAATTCTGAGGATACGCCATTAATTGCAAAATCCTGGAAAACCCTGATCTTAAAAAATGGGAATAATTTATGAAATCCAGTAGCATAACAAAATGTTGCAAGCCCCCATTTTCCCATTTTGCAACTTTTTTTACACAAAAATTTTGTCACACATGGCGTTTTTACACCATCCTCACCACTGGGGAGTGGCAGGGATGGTGCAAGAGCCAAAGACAACTCCAGCAAATTAACTAATATTCACTCCTAAAAAATTGTGTAAATGTTGGTGAAAAACTACTTCGCACAGGAAGTGCAGTAGTTTTTCACTTTAGGCGCATGGACTACCAGACTTGTCATAAATTATGTGCATCCTCCGGCAGCAATTAGCAACCCTAATTTATATATTTGCCCCACTATGTCTCAACTCATTCTTTCATTGTATGTGTAGTCTGTCTCTGTGTACACAATGCATATGTAGGTATCTCTGTGTATATACAGCAGGTCTGTGTGTCTCTGTATATGTAAAAGACCTCTGCGTATCTCTGTATACGTCCAGGTCCAGCAGGTCTGAGTGTCTCTGTATACATACAACACCTCTGTGTGTCTCTGTATATGTCTAGGTCCAGCAGGTCTGAGTGTCCCTGTATATATATAACACCTCTGTGTGTCTCTGTATACGTCCAGATTGAGCAGGTCTGAGTGTCTCTGTATACATACAACACCTCTGTGTGTCTCTGTATATGTCTAGGTCCAGCAGGTTTGAGTGTCCCTGTATATATACAACACCTCTGTGTGTCTCTGTATACGTCCAGATTGAGCAGGTCTGAGTGTCTCTGTATACATACAACACCTCTGTGTGTCTCTGTATATGTCTAGGTCCAGCAGGTCTGAGTGTCTCTGTATACATACAACACCTTTGTGTGTCTCTGTATACGTCCAGATTGAGCAGGTCTGAGTGTCTCTGTATACATACAACACCTCTGTGTGTCTCTGTATATGTCTAGGTCCAGCAGGTCTGAGTGTCTCTGTATACATACAACACCTCTGTGTGTCTCTGTATATGTCTAAGTCCAGCAGGTCTAAATGTCTCTGTATACATACAACACCTTTGTGTGTCTCTGTATATGTCCAGATTGAGCAGGTCTGGGTGTCTCTGTATACATACAACACTTTTGTGTTTCTCTGTATACGTCCAGGTCGAGCAGGTCTGAGTATCTCTGTATACATACAACACCTCTGTGTGTCTCTGTATACATACAACACCTCTGTGTGTTTCTGTATACATCCAGGTCGAGCAGGTCTGAGTGTCTCTGTATACATACAACACCTCTGTGTGTCTCTGTATACGAGCAAGTCTGAGTGTCTCTGTATACATACACGACCTCTGCGTGTCTCTGTATACATCCAGGTCCAGCTGGTCTGGGTGTCTCTGTATACGTACAACATCTCTGTATGTGTCTCTGTATACATCCAGGTCAAGCAGGTCTGAGTGTCTCTGTATACATACAACACCTCTGTGTGTTTCTGTATACGTCCACGTCAAGCAGGTCTGGGTGTCTCTGTATACATACAACATCTCTGTATGTGTCTGTATATATCCAGGTCGAGCAGGTCTGCGTGTCTCTGTATACATACAACACCTCTGTGTGTCTCTGTATACGAGCAGGTCTGAGTGTCTCTGTATACATTAATAACCTCTGCGTGTCTATATATACGTCCAGGTCCAGTAGGTCTGGGTGTTTCTGTATACGTACAACACCTTTGTGTGTCTCTGTATATGTCCAGATCGAGCAGGCTTGGGTGTCTCTGTATACATACACCTCTGTGTGTCTCTGTATACGTCCACGTTAAGCAGGTCTGAGTGTCTCTGTATACATACATCTCTGTATGTGTCTCTATATATATCCAGGTCGAGCAGGTCTGCGTGTCTCTGTAAACATACAACACCTTTGTGTGTCTCTGTATAAGTACAACACCTCTGTGTTTCTGTGTATACGTCCAAGTCGAGCAGGTCTGGGTGTCTCTGTATACATACAACACCTCTGTGTGTCTCTATATATATCCAGGTCGAGCAGGTCTGCGTGTCTCTGTAAACATACAACACCTCTGTGTGTCTCTGTAAAAGTACATCTCTGTGTGTCTCTGTATAAGTACAACACCTCTGTGTGTCTCTGTATACGTCAAGGTCCAGCAGGTCTGAGTGTCTCTGTATACATACAAAATCTCTGTGTCTCTCTGTATACGTCCAGGTCGAGCAGGCTTGGGTGTCTCTGTATACATACACCTCTGTGTGTCTCTGTATACGTCCAGGTCTAGAAGGTGTGGGTGTCTCTGTATACATACAACACCTCTGTGTGTCTCTGTATACGTCCAGGTCGAACAGTTCTGGGTGTCTCTGTATACGTTCAGGTCCAACAGCGCTGGGTGTCTCTGTATACAGCAGGTCTAGGTGTCTCTTTCACTATCATTCCGTCATCTCTTTCCCTCTCTCTCAGTTGGGTTCGAAATGTCAGTTGATTTCCTGACTTCTCATGTCTGGAAACAATTTGGCAAAACCATTTCCTGTCTAACTTCATAAATAGAAAGAAGGAGAGGATATGAAGGCGCAGATATCAGAGAGACCTCTGTACACCAGATGATGTACATATCAAGCCGTGACATCACCACATGGAATAGACACACATAAGGCATGTAAATCATGCTAGGGTCTATATGTAATGTTATATAGATATCACCTCCTCTATATGTAATGTTATATAGATATCACCTCCTCTATATGTAATGTTATATAGATATCACCTCCTCTATATGTAATGTTATATAGATATCACCTCCTCTATATGTAATGTTATATAGATATCACCTCCTCTATATGTAATGTTATATAGATATCACCTCCTCTATATGTAATGTTATATAGATATCACCTCCTCTATATGTAATGTTATATAGATATCACCCATCTATATGTAATGTTATGTAGATATCACCTCTCTATATGTAATGTTATATAGATATCACCTCCTCTATATGTAATGTTATATAGATATCACCTCCTCTATATGTAATGTTATATAGATATCACCTCCTCTATATGTAATGTTATATAGATATCACCCATCTATATGTAATGTTATGTAGATATCACCTCCTCTATATGTAATGTTATATAGATATCACCCCTCTATATGTAATGTTATATAGATATCACCTCTCTATATGTAATGTTATATAGATATCACCTCCTCTATATGTAATGTTATATAGATATCACCCCTCTATATGTAATGTTATATAGATATCACCACTCTATATGTAATGTTATATAGATATCACCCCTCTATATGTAATGTTATATAGATATCACCCCTCTATATGTCATGTTATATAGATATCACCCCTCTATATGTAATGTTATATAGATATCACCACTCTATATGTAATGTTATATAGATATCACCTCCTCTATATGTAATGTTATATAGATATCACCTCCTCTATATGTAATGTTATATAGATATCACCCCTCTATATGTAATGTTATATAGATATCACCACTCTATATGTAATGTTATATAGATATCACCCCTCTATATGTAATGTTATATAGATATCACCTCCTCTATATGTAATGTTATATAGATATCACCCCTCTATATGTAATGTTATATAGATATCACCCCTCTATATGTAATGTTATATAGATATCACCCTTCTATATGTAATGTTATATAGATATCACCCCTCTATATGTAATGTTATATAGATATCACCCCTCTATATGTAATGTTATATAGATATCACCCCTCTATATGTAATGTTATATAGATATCACCTCCTCTATATGTAATGTTATATAGATATCACCCCTCTATATGTAATGTTATATAGATATCACCACTCTATATGTAATGTTATATAGATATCACCCCTCTATATGTAATGTTATATAGATATCACCACTCTATATGTAATGTTATATAGATATCACCCCTCTATATGTAATGTTATATAGATATCACCTCCTCTATATGTAATGTTATATAGATATCACCCTCTATATGTAATGTTATATAGATATCACCCCTCTATATGTAATGTTATATAGCTATCACCTCATCTATATGTAATGTTATATAGATATCACCCCTCTATATGTAATGTTATATAGATATCACCACTCTATATGTAATGTTATATAGATATCACCTCCTCTATATGTAATGTTATATAGATATCACTGTGCTGTTCCTTTCATATTGAATTTCTGCACTGTATTATTTCTTGTTTTACCTATGTTGTTTAAGTCTATTGTTCTCTGCTGCCATCTGCTGGCCGGAATTTGTATGCTGCACGCTTCGTTCGTTGTCTATAAAGTTTTCTCTGGGCGTGGTTTTAGCAGCCTTGGGCCTGGTCACTTCCTGTAGCCTTTTTCAGTGCTGCATCCTTTGTGACTGGAGACACACACCTCGGCTTGTGAAGGCATCAGTTTTTGACCAGCAGTTGCCTCAGCAGTTGCCTCAGCAGTTAGCCTCAGAAAAGACATCCACATGACAGCATCTACTGTATTCCATCACCGTATGTCACTGCTCTGGATCAAATAAACCCACGTTTGATTGCATCCTCATGTCTACGTCTGGATCCATCTAACCTGAGCATCGGCCGGTCCGGTCTGCTCCACTGCTTGGATACGAAGGTAGGACAGTCACAAAGTCATTATCATTTACACCTTCATTCGCCTTCATGTGGGGACAGAACAGTCAAAAACTGCCTTAAAGCCTTATACCCCAGTAAATACCCGTCTCAACCCTCAGAGCCCAGTGCCACACTCAGGAACCTCCCCTGCAACAGACCCACTCCCAGCAAATCTGCCCAGCAACAGTGCACGTCCCATAAGCCTAAGGGGAAGCACGGCGTGTCCGCAGTAGATATATTCTCGCCTGGAAGTCCTCCACTACTCGCCAAGCCACTTTCTACATCCTATATTTACCCTTGCTCGCATGATATAAGGACTGTTCACACACGCGGGGCCTCCCTCAAACCAAAACCCCGCTATTCACTTAAAACACTTTGGGAAACTCATCGGGGTGCCTCATCTGAGCCGCACTGCAATTTTCAGCCCCCAATTCAAAAGTTCATTTTCTTAAAGAGACAGCGCACCTTAAATCAAAATGTCCGAAAAGGACCTTGTACAGTTCCCCAGTGATGAAACAAAGCAAATGCAACCTGATACTGATCATTATGAAGAGCTGGAGGTAGAACCCACACTTCCAGCAGACCAAGTCACGCGACCAAGGCGCTCTCTCAAACCAACTATAAAGATCACGGAAAATTATCACACCAGGAAAGATGAGCTATGTGACAACCTGGAAGAGCTATGGGAACGAGTTTCCTCCCTCATATCAGGACTTAAGTCCTCCTCAGGCGATGCCACCAGCTTACAAGTTGCCGTCGGGCGGCTGAACGCAGCCCATGAAAGATACAAGAGACTGTCCACAAGGTATATAACCTTTCTAAAAGACTCTAATATTGAAGAAGCCCCGTCAGAATTGTGCAAGGCAGAATCAATAGACAGACAAAGAGACGCCATGGTGCTGGATGCTAAAGATAAAGTGGAACTCCGCATCTCTCATTTGCAAGAAACTAGATCACACAGATCGCATTCATCCAAACATTCCTCACGGTCCTACAGATCATCATGCTCTAGAAGCTCCGCCCTGAGCGACAGATTACTAGAGGCCCGCATAAATGCAGAGCAATCCAAAGTGAGGCGTTCCTTCACCGAAAAAGAAGTCCTTGCGAGGGCAGAAGCACAGACGGCGGCCAAGAGGGCAGAAGCGGAAGCCAAGAGGGCTGAAGCGGAGGCAGAAGCCAAGAGGGCAGAAGCAGAGGCTCGAATAAAGATCCTTCAATCAGAGAGGGAAGAGGAAATTGCATTAGCAAAAGTAAGACTACTTGAGCAAGCATTGAGCCAAGGCCTTGATTCAGTCTGCTTACCACCAGAGGAGATAGACGATCCAGTTGATCGCACCAGCGACTACGTACTGAAACAGTTATCTGCACCACCCCCAGTGTGCAGTACTGTCCAAGCCAACAACACTGAAACCTCCAAGTCGGCTCTACCTGCAGTGGCAGCGATACCCACAGCACCCGAGCAATCCAATAACAGTCGCCCAGATGCGCCCTCTCAAGGGCAGTTATTACAGCAAGATGGCTACCAGGTGTTTCCTGGCCTACCTCCACAGCTCAAGCAGCAGTCATCAGAATCTACAGAGGCTAGACCACAGCTCAACCCTGCAGCAACATCATTCTACCCGGAAGCATCTCACCCTTTCACGACACGCAGCCTATACGCCCCAGGGGCATCACAAGTTGTCATGTCAACAAGCAGTGAGAAATCAGATATGTCTGAGTTTGCCAGGTTTATGGTGAGCAGAGAGCTAATTAACACCAGTCTCTCAAAATTTGATGACCGTGCGGAGAGCTACAGAGCCTGGAAGGCAACCTTCAAAGCCGCCATCGCCAACATCAACCTAACCGCAGAGCAGGAGCTCGACCTCTTGATCAAATGGCTGGGCCCAGGCTCCACAAATCGCATCAAGAGCCTTAGAACTGTCTATGTGGGACAAGCAGAAGCAGGTCTCGCTGCAGCCTGGCAGAGACTCGAACGCACCTTTGGCAGTGCAGAAGCAATAGAGAAGGCACTATTCAGGAGACTGCAGAACGTCCCCAAGATCAGTCTCAAGGATGTCCATAAGCTTCAGGATTTAAGTGATTTGCTCATGGAACTGGAGCTTGCCAAAAGAGACCCCCGTCTGTCCGGGCTGTGCTACCTGGATACAGCCCATGGGGTGAACCCAATTGTCGTGAAGCTACCATACAGCCTGCAAGAGAAGTGGGCGGCATCAGTCTCAAGGTACAAAAGAGTGCATGACGTCACCTTTCCCCCATTTATTCATTTCTGTAGATTCATCGATGAACAGTCCCAGATGAGGAATGACCCCAGCCTCGACTTCCTGGAGTTCAATACTACAGCCTCAGTGACACCATCATCAAGGTATGAAAGTATTGTACATAAACACAGAGACTTTAAGAGCAGCGTGAATGTTAGAAAGACTAACCTACCATCATCCGCAGTACCCACTGGTAGACAGTACACTACCTCATCAGGAGACAAGGCCTTCAATCGTGAATGTCCCATTCATAAAAAACCACACTCACTGAACAAATGCAGAGGATTTAGATCCAAAACAATGCAGGAGCGCAGGAAAGTCCTGACCGAGCTTGGGGTATGTTTCAAGTGCTGCGCTTCATTGGAGCACATGGCTAAGGACTGCAAATCCATTATCAAGTGTGAGGAGTGTCATAGTGATAGACATGCCTCAGCTATGCACCCAACTCCACTCACAAGGGATTCACCTGCTGCCGTCACCACCAGTCCTGCTCCAAGTCATGGCGGGGAGCCCCAGAACCACGCTAACACAGCCACTGCTGTTTCCTGCTCATGCTTGGACGTATGTGGGGAGGGCCAGAGTGAGAAATGTTGTGCCCGCATATGCCTAATCAAGGTCTACCCGGAGGGGCTACCAGAAAAGGCAGTAAAAATGTATGCCATCATTGACGACCAAAGCAACCGCTCCCTAGCAGGACCTAAATTCTTTGAAGCCTTTGGAATAAAGGGACCGTCAGAACCCTACATCTTAAACACCTGCTCGGGTCGCATAGAGACTAGCGGCAGGAGGGCACAAGGATTCATCTCTTGTTCCGTCAGTGGAAATACAGAAATACCTCTACCGACGCTGATCGAATGCGATCAAATACCCAACCATAGGGATGAAATTCCTACCCCGGAAGCTGCATTTCACCATCCACACCTAAGGCACCTAGCCAACGTTATCCCACCTATGGACAACAACGCCGAGATTCTACTCCTGCTTGGCAGAGACAATCTAAGGGTACACAAGGTGCGTCAACAGTGTAATGGTCCCGACTATGCACCATACGCCCAGAGACTGGACTTGGGATGGGTAGTCATAGGAAATGTATGCTTGGATCAACCAAAAATCCGCTCATTCAAAACGTACGTGCGTGGAGATGGACGCACAACTTGCATTAAGCCTTGCCCTCATCACTATGAGGTGAAAGAGAAGCCTCCAGACCTCATACAACCACCTGACGACATTCCGCCCTTTGCTGACAACTTGGGAAGATTAGTCTTTCACACAAGCAAGGACGATGATAAAGTAGCTTTGTCAGTAGAGGACAGAGAATTTATCAAGATAATGGACAATGAGTTCCTTAAAGACGAAACCAATCACTGGGTTTCTCCATTACCCTTCCGAGCTGCCAGGGTGAGACTCCCGAACAATAGGGAACAAGCTCTGTCTAGATTTAACTCTCTTCAGCGTACCATGAACAGTAAGCCTGAGATGAGAGAACACATCGTTGCCTTTATCGACAAAATATTCCGCAACAACCATGCAGAACTAGCTCCATCCTTAGGGAAGAATGACGAGTGCTGGTACTTGCCTTCATTTGGAGTGTATCACCCACGGAAACCTAATCAAATTAGGGTTGTTTTCGACTCAAGTGCCAAACATCAAGGTGTATCTCTTAATGATGTCCTCCTCACAGGTCCTAATCTGACGAATAACCTAGTTGGAGTGCTGATGAGGTTCAGAAAAGAGCTCGTTGCCATCACCGCCGACATTGAACAGATGTTCCACTGTTTCGTAGTCAGAGAGGACCACCGGAATTTCCTCAGGTTTCTGTGGTACAAGAATAACGACACCAACGCAGAGATGGCAGAATATCGAATGAGGGTACACGTATTTGGAAACAGCCCTTCACCTGCCGTGGCAACTTACGGCCTTCGGCGAACTGCATTAGAGGGAGAATCCGAGTACGGTAAAGACGCCAGAGACTTTGTAGAAAAGGACTTCTACGTAGACGATGGACTCAAATCACTACCGACTGAAGAAGCGGCTATCGATCTGCTCAAAAGGACTCAAAGTATGTTGTACCAAGCTAAACTTAGACTACACAAAATTGCTTCAAACAGCCTGGCCGTTATGAGGGCCTTCGAATCAGGCGATCATGCACCAGGATTCAAGGACATTAACTTGGGACTGGACAGTCCACCTGTGCAGAGGAGCTTGGGCCTCAGATGGGATCTCTCGGCTGACTCCTTCGGTTTTCAGATAAGTTGTGCAGACAAGCCATTCACAAAGCGAGGAGTCCTATCAGTAGTAAACAGCCTATTCGATCCGCTGGGATTTGTAGCGCCCATTACCATACAAGGTAAATCTCTACTGAGACAGTTTTCTGAAACAGTCAAGGATTGGGATACCCCACTTCCCTCCGAGAAAGAGCAAAAATGGGAAGCCTGGAAGCGATCTTTGTGTGCCTTGGATGAGATCCACATCCCGAGATGCTATATTAAAACTTCACTTTCCTCTAGCATAAGGAAAGAACTCCATGTGTTCTCGGACGCCTCCACGGAGGCCATCGCAGCGGTGGCCTATCTGAAAGTCACAGAACCCAACAACCAAAATCACGTTGGATTCGTCTTTGGTAAGGCTAAGTTAGCCCCCAAGCCCGATCATACTATTCCCAGACTGGAACTTTGTGGGACTGTGTTGGCAGTTGAGATTGCGGATTTCATACAACAAGAACTGGGTGTCGACATAGCTGAAGTCCAGTATTACACCGACAGTAAGGTCGTTTTAGGTTACATCCACAATCGGACCAAGCGATTCTATGTGTACGTTAGTAACCGCATAGAGAGAATCAGGAGGTCCTCCAAACCTGAACAATGGCACTACGTACCATCCGAACTTAATCCAGCAGATCACGCCACTAGGCCTATGTCTATAGGTTCCTTTATTAACTCTACTTGGCTTACAGGTCCAGAGTTTCTGCTTGAAGAGGCGGACGAATGTGTACAGGAAGTTTTCAGCATCCAGGATCCGGATAATGATCCAGAAATCCGCGCTGAAGTTAGTGCATTAGTCACTGGAACAAAGCAAACCGCCAGCTTCGGTTGTCAGCGCTTTGAACGTTTCTCCAGCTGGATGAGACTCGTCAGAACTATTGCAAGGTTAGTGCACATTGCAAGATGTTATCATAATACTCACCAAGATAAAGATTGTCATGGTTGGCATGCCTGTCATAAACCCTTCTCTGCTGAGGACATCTCTCATAGTGAGTACCTCATATTACGTCACGTCCAGCAGGAAAATTTCAACATAGAATGGAAGTGCTTGTACAACAAACAGCAGATTCCTTTAAAAAGCCCTCTTGCCAACTTAAATCCAGTTATCGACAGTTTTGGCTTGCTAAGAGTTGGTGGTCGTTTGAATCAAGCCCACCTGGGAATTGCAGCACAAAATCCTCTCATCATTCCCAGCAAACATCATATCACCGTCTTGCTAATCCGACACTACCACGAAAGGGCCGAACACCAAGGCAGGCAAATTACTGAGGGCAAAATACGGTCTGCTGGCCTTTGGATTATAGGTATGAAAAAACGCGTGGCCCAAGTATTGCATGAATGTGTGCACTGTCGTAAAGCAAGAGGAAAACAACTACACCAACAAATGGCCGATTTGCCTGCGGACAGACTATGTACAGAGCCGCCTTTCACCTATGTTGGCCTAGATGTCTTTGGGCCATGGATGGTATCCGCACGCAGGACTCGCGGCGGTCACGCAAACAGTAAGCGTTGGGCTGTACTATTTACTTGCATGAGCGTGCGAGCAGTTCACATAGAGGTGATAGAATCTATGGACACATCCAGCCTTATCAATGCCTTAAGACGGTTCTTCGCAATCAGAGGACCAGTAAAACAATTGAGGTCTGACCAGGGAAGCAACTTCATCGGAGCTTGTAGAGAACTTAACATCGACACCAAGTCCATTCAAGATCAGTTGGCGGAAAAAGGTTACACCTGGATTTTCAATCCTCCTCATAGTTCCCACATGGGGGGCTCCTGGGAGAGAATGATCGGCATCTCACGCAACATCTTAAATTCTATGCTGATGGATGTAAACTCGTCAAGACTCACACATGAGACTCTAGTCACCCTTCTTGCCGAAGTTTCGGCTATTATCAACTCAAGACCCCTTGTGCCAGTGTCTATGGATCCTGAAACACCTGCCATACTGACTCCGGCTATTCTACTTACCCAAAAGACTGAGAGTACGCTAACACCTAGTGGAGAATTTACTCATGCTAACATCTACCAAAAACACTGGAAACGTGTACAATATCTAGCAGATTACTTCTGGAACAGGTGGCGAAAGGAGTACCTCAGTATTCTTCAAGGAAGAAGAAAATGGCAACACAACAAACCAAACTTGAAGGAAGGAGACCTTGTATTGATGAAAGAGCAACAAACCGAAAGGATTGACTGGCCTATCGGACTAATTTCAAAGGTTTTCCCTAGCAAGGATGGCAAGGTCCGGAAGGTGGAGTTGAAGATCTTCAGGAAAGGCGAGCTTAAAACGTTCTCAAGACCAATCAACGAACTCATTTTAATATTACCCATCGAGAACGTCCCTGCTGGGTGAACAGGACCGTATTTAGCTTCGCAGATCTTCTCCATTCCAAGTTGGAAAACAGGACTAAACTATGTTTGCATTCTAACATGTTTTTCTTTTACAGGTTGTTTATATTTTATGGACATTCGTCATAGTGAAATCCCCAAAGTGAATTTCAGACGGGGAGTGTGCTGTTCCTTTCATATTGAATTTCTGCACTGTATTATTTCTTGTTTTACCTATGTTGTTTAAGTCTATTGTTCTCTGCTGCCATCTGCTGGCCGGAATTTGTATGCTGCACGCTTCGTTCGTTGTCTATAAAGTTTTCTCTGGGCGTGGTTTTAGCAGCCTTGGGCCTGGTCACTTCCTGTAGCCTTTTTCAGTGCTGCATCCTTTGTGACTGGAGACACACACCTCGGCTTGTGAAGGCATCAGTTTTTGACCAGCAGTTGCCTCAGCAGTTGCCTCAGCAGTTAGCCTCAGAAAAGACATCCACATGACAGCATCTACTGTATTCCATCACCGTATGTCACTGCTCTGGATCAAATAAACCCACGTTTGATTGCATCCTCATGTCTACGTCTGGATCCATCTAACCTGAGCATCGGCCGGTCCGGTCTGCTCCACTGCTTGGATACGAAGGTAGGACAGTCACAAAGTCATTATCATTTACACCTTCATTCGCCTTCATGTGGGGACAGAACAATCACCTCCTCTATATGTAATGTTATATAGATATCACCCCTCTATATGTAATGTTATATAGATATCACCACTCTATATGTAATGTTATATAGATATCACCTCCTCTATATGTAATGTTATATAGATATCACCCCTCTATATGTAATGTTATATAGATATCACCCCTCTATATGTAATGTTATATAGATATCACCCCTCTATATGTAATGTTATATAGATATCACCCCTCTATATGTAATGTTATATAGATATCACCCATCTATATGTAATGTTATATAGATATCACCACTCTATATGTAATGTTATATAGATATCACCACTCTATATGTAATGTTATATAGATATCACCCCTCTATATGTAATGTTATATAGATATCACCCCCTCTATATGTAATGTTATATAGATATCACCCTCTATATGTAATGTTATATAGATATCACCCCTCTATATGTAATGTTATATAGCTATCACCTCATCTATATGTAATGTTATATAGATATCACCCCTCTATATGTAATGTTATATAGCTATCACCTCCTCTATATGTAATGTTATATAGATATCACCCCTCTATATGTAATGTTATATAGATATCACCCCTCTATATGTAATGTTATATAGATATCACCCCTCTATATGTAATGTTATATAGATATCACCACTCTATATGTAATGTTATATAGATATCACCTCCTCTATATGTAATGTTATATAGATATCACCCCTCTATATGTAATGTTATATAGATATCACCTCCTCTATATGTAATGTTATATAGATATCACCCTCTATATGTAATGTTATATAGATATCACCCCTCTATATGTAATGTTATATAGCTATCACCTCATCTATATGTAATGTTATATAGATATCACCCCTCTATATGTAATGTTATATAGATATCACCACTCTATATGTAATGTTATATAAATATAACCTCCTCTATATGTAATGTTATATAGATATCACCCCTCTATATGTAATGTTATATAGATATCACCACTCTATATGTAATGTTATATAGATATCACCCCTCTATATGTAATGTTATATAGATATCACCCCTCTATATGTAATGTTATATAGATATCACCACTCTATATGTAATGTTATATAGATATCACCACTCTATATGTAATGTTATATAGATATCACCCCTCTATATGTAATGGTATATAGATATCACCCCCTCTATATGTAATGTTATATAGATATCACCCCTCTATATGTAATGTTATATAGATATCACCCCCTCTATATGTAATGTTATATAGATATCACCCTCTATATGTAATGTTATATAGATATCACCCCTCTATATGTAATGTTATATAGCTATCACCTCATCTATATGTAATGTTATATAGATATCAACCCTCTATATGTAATGTTATATAGATATCACCCCTCTATATGTAATGTGATATAGATATCACCCCTCTATAGGTAATGTTATATAGATATCACCCCTCTATATGTACTGTTATTTAGATATCACCCCTCTATAGGTAATGTTATATAGAAATCACCCTCTATATGTAATGTTATATAGATATCACCCATCTATATGTAATGTTATACAGATATCACCCATCTATATGTAATGTTATATAGATATCACCCCCTCTATATGTAATGGTATTCAGATATCACCCCTCTATATGTAATGTTATACAGATATCACCCCTCTATAGGTAATGTTATATAGATATCACCCCTCTATATGTAATGTTATACAGATATCACCCCTCTATATGTAATGTTATATAGATA
This sequence comes from Bufo bufo, assembly GCF_905171765.1. Classification (NCBI taxonomy): domain Eukaryota; kingdom Metazoa; phylum Chordata; class Amphibia; order Anura; family Bufonidae; genus Bufo; species Bufo bufo. The sequence goes on along the minus strand of NC_053395.1, from coordinate 577,965 downwards.
TCACCCCTCTATATGTAATGTTATATAGATATCACCCCCTCTATAAGTAATGTTATATAGATATCACCCCTCTATATGTAATGTTATATAGATATCACCTCCTCTATATGTAATGTTATATAGATATCACCCCTCTATATGTAATGTTATATAGATATCACCCCTCTATATGTAATGTTATATAGATATCACCTCCTCTATATGTAATGTTATATAGATATCACCCCTCTATATGTAATGTTATATAGATATCACCCCTCTATATGTAATGTTATATAGATATCATCCCTCTATATGTAATGTTATATAGATAACACCCCTCTATATGTAATGTTATATAGATATCACCCCTCTATATGTAATGTTATATAGATATCACCTCCTCTATATGTAATGTTATATAGATATCACCCCCTCTATAAGTAATGTTATATAGATATCACCTCCTCTATATGTAATGTTATATAGACATCACCCCCTCTATATGTAATGTTATATAGATATTAACCCTCTATATGTAATGTTATATAGATATCACCCCTCTATATGTAATGTTATATAGATATCACCCCTCTATATGTAATGTTATAAAGATATCACCCCTCTATATGTAATGTTATATAGATATCACCCCCTCTATATGTAATGTTATATAGATATCACCTCCTCTATATGTAATGTTATATAGATATCACCTCCTCTATATGTAATGTTATATAGATATCACCCCTCTCTATGTAATGTTATATAGACATCACCCCCTCTATATGTAATGTTATATAGATATTAACCCTCTATATGCAATGTTATAAAGATATCACCCCTCTATATGTAATGTTATATTGATATCACCCCTCTATATGTCATGTTATATAGATATCACCCCTCTATATGTAATGTTATATAGATATCACCCCTCTATATGTAATGTTATATAGATATCACCCCCTCTATAAGTAATGTTATATAGACATCACCTCCTCTATATGTAATGTTATATAGATATTAACCCTCTATATGTAATGTTATATAGATATCACCCCTCTATATGTAATGTTATATAGATATCACCTCCTCTATATGTAATGTTATATAGACATCACCCCCTCTATATGTAATGTTATATAGATATTAACCCTCTATATGTAATGTTATATAGATATCACCCCTCTATATGTAATGTTATATAGATATCACCCCTCTATATGTAATGTTATATAGATATCACCCCTCTATATGTAATGTTATAAAGATATCACCACTCTATATGTAATGTTATATAGATATCACCCCTCTATATGTAATGTTATATAGATATCACCCCTCTATAGGTAATGTTATATAGATATCACCCCTCTATATGTAATGTTATATAGATATCACCCCTCTATATGTAATGTTATATAGATATCACCCCTCTATATGTAATGTTATATAGATATCACCCCTCTATATGTAATGTTATATAGATATCACCCCTCTATATGTAATGTTATATAGATATCACCCCTCTATATGTAATGTTATATAGATATCACCCCCTCTATAAGTAATGTTATATAGATATCACCTCCTCTATATGTAATGTTATATAGATATCACCCCTCTATATGTAATGTTATATAGATATCACCCCTCTATATGTAATGTTATATAGATATCACCTCCTCTATATGTAATGTTATATAGATATCACCTCCTCTATATGTAATGTTATATAGATATCACCTCCTCTATATGTAATGTTATATAGATATCACCCCTCTATATGTAATGTTATATAGACATCACCCCCTCTATATGTAATGTTATATAGATATTAACCCTCTATATGCAATGTTATAAAGATATCACCCCTCTATATGTAATGTTATATAGATATCACCCCCTCTATATGTAATGTTATATAGATATCACCCCTCTATATGTCATGTTATATAGATATCACCCCTCTATATGTAATGTTATATAGATATCACCACTCTATATGTAATGTTATATAGATATCACCCCTCTATATGTAATGGTATATAGATATCACCCCTCTATATGTAATGTTATATAGATATCACCCCTCTATATGTAATGTTATATAGATATCACCACTCTATATGTAATGTTATATAGATATCACCTCCTCTATATGTAATGTTATATAGATATCACCCCTCTATATGTAATGTTATATAGATATCACCCCTCTATATGTAATGTTATATAGATATTACCCCTCTATATGTAATGTTATATAGACATCACCCCCTCTATATGTAATGTTATATAGATATTAACCCTCTATATGCAATGTTATAAAGATATCACCCCTCTATATGTAATGTTATATAGATATCACCCCTCTATATGTAATGTTATATAGATATCACCCCTCTATATGTAATGTTATATAGATATCACCCCCTCTATAAGTAATGTTATATAGATATTACCCCTCTATATGTAATGTTATATAGACATCACCCCCTCTATATGTAATGTTATATAGATATTAACCCTCTATATGCAATGTTATAAAGATTTCACCCCTCTATATATAATGTTATATAGATATCACCCCTCTATATGTAATGTTATATAGATATCACCCCTCTATATGTAATGTTATATAGATATCACCCCCTCTATAAGTAATGTTATATAGATATCACCTCCTCTATATGTAATGTTATATAGACATCACCCCCTCTATATGTAATGTTATATAGATATTAACCCTCTATATGCAATGTTATAAAGATATCACCCCTCTATATGTAATGTTATATAGATATCACCCCTCTATATGTAATGTTATAAAGATATCACCCCTCTATATGTAATGTTATATTGATATCACCCCTCTATATGTCATGTTATATAGATATCACCCCTCTATATGTCATGTTATATAGATATCACCCCTCTATATGTAATGTTATATAGATATCACCCCTCTATATGTCATGTTATATAGATATCACCCCTCTATATGTAATGTTATATAGATATCACCCCTCTATTTGTAATGGTATATAGATATCATCCTCTATATGTCATGTTATATAGATATCACCCCTCTATATGTAATGTTATACAGATATCACTCCTCTATATGTAATGTTATATAGATATTATCCTCTATATGTAAATTTATATAGATATTAACCCTCTATATGCAGTGGCGTCGCCCCCCCCCCCCCCCCCCCCCCTACATCACGCTGTGCCCCCCAACTAAAATGCCCCCACCCCAACTGTGCGGCTCCAGCCGGGCACAGGGAGATGAGTGCTTCCATTGCGCTCATCTCCATAGTCATCTGCCTGTGCTGCGGCGGGGCAGGGGAGGGAGAGGCGTGTCCCTTCCCCTTCCTCTGATAGGCTGTAGGCACTAGGCCGGCGCAGGCGGCGCGATGATGTCATCGCACCGCCTGTGCCTTACAGCGCGGGACACAGGCCGGAAGAGGCATGCATCGCATCGCTGACATGGAGGTAAGTATAAGTGTTTTTTTTTTTCACAATAGTTTTACAGGCACATTAGGGGGTCTCTTGTTACTGGCACATTGGGGGGGCTTATTATTGGCACATTGGGGGGGCTTATTGCTGGCACATGATGGGGGGGGGCTTATTACTGGCACATGATGGGGGGCTTATTACTGGCACATTGGGGGGGCTTATTACTGGCACATGATGGGGGGCTTATTACTGGCACATGATGGGGGGCTTATTACTGGCACATGATGGGGGTGCTTATTACTGATACATGATGGGGGGGCTTATTACTGGCACATGATGGGGGCTTATTACTGGCACATGATGGGGGGCTTATTACTGGCACATGATGGGGGGCTTATTACTGGCACATGATGGGGGGCTTATTACTGGCACATGATGGGGGGCTTATTACTGGCACATGATGGGGGGCTTATTACTGGCACATGATGGGGGGGCTTATTACTGGCACATGATGGGGGGCTTATTACTGGCACATGATGGGGGGCTTATTACTGGCACATGATTGGGGGGCTTATTACTGGCACATGATGGGGGGCTTATTACTGGCACATGATGGGGGGCTTATTACTGGCACATGATGCGGGGCTTATTACTGGCACATGATGGGGGGGCTTATTACTGGCACATGATGGGGGGGCTTATTACTGGCACATAATGGGGGGCTTATTACTGGCACATGATGGGGGCTTATTACTGGCACATGATGGGGGCTCTTGTTACTGGAACATTGGGGGGGGCTCTTATTACTGGCACGTGATGGGGGGCTGGCCACCTATTACTGGCACATTGGGGGGCTATTGTTACTGGCACGTGATTGGGGGCACTTATTACTGGCACGTTATTGGGGGCACTTTTTACTGGCAAATTATTGGTGGGCACTATAGGGGCATCTACTGAGGGCACAAAGAAGGGGTATTTTATATGGGGGGATCTGTACAGTAGAAGGGGTATTTTATACTTGCAAATTATGGGGGACACTAAGGGCATCTACTGGGTCACGATATATGGGGCATTTTATACTGGTACATTATGGGGTGCACTATGAGGAAGGGGGGAGAGGAGCACTATGGGGGCATTTACTGGGGGCACTATATAGGGGTATTTTATACTGGCACATTATGGGGGCACTATGGGGACATTAGCTCAACTGGGGGCATTACAAGGGGGTATTTTTTGCATTGTCACATTATAAGGAGAATTATTTCAACTGGGGGGGGGGGCATTATGGTGGGCTTTATTACTCCCCAATGGTATGACCCCCTAGTAGCAGCACCAGCCTCTCCCTGCTCTGCTATCCCTCTGCCCCTTCTCCAAATCCTTATTATGAAATCTTTCTCATTAGGATAAAACACAACATCAGCTCCACTGAGCCCCCGGCCAAAGTGTGGAAGTGGCGTCCGAGATCCCCAAGGGCCAAGCCAAGTAATTGTAAGTTTTTATGTGAAATATGTTTGCTATACACATATAGCATACACTGTGCCACACAATATACAGTATACCGCTACACTGTGCCCCACAATGTACAGTATACCGCTACACTGTGCCCCACAATGTACAGTATACCTCTACACTGTGCCCCACAATGTACAGTATACCTCTACACTGTGCCCCACAATATACAGTATACCTCTACACTGTGCCCCACAATATACGGTATACCGCTACACTGTGCCCCACAATATACAGTATACCTCTACACTGTGCCCCACACAATATACAGTATACCTCTACACTGTGCCCCACAATATACAGTATACCGCTACACTGTGCCACACAATATACAGTATACCTCTACACTGTGCCCCACAATATACAGTATACCTCTACACTGTGCCCCACAATATACAGTATACCGCTACACTGTGCCACACAATATACAGTATACCTCTACACTGTGCCCCACAATATACAGTATACCTCTACACTGTGCCCCACAATATACAGTATACCTCTACACTGTGCCCCACAATATACAGTATACCGCTACACTGTGCCACACAATATACAGTATACCTCTACACTGTGCCACACACTATACAGTATACCTCTACACTGTGCCACACCATGTACAGTATACCGCTACACTGTGCCCCACAATATACAGTATACCTCTACACTGTGCCACACAGTATACAGTATACCTCTACACTGTGCCACACAATATACAGTATACCTCTACACTGTGCCACACAATATACAGTATACCGCTACACTGTGCCACACAAAATACAGTATACCTCTACACTGTGCCACACAATATACAGTATACCTCTACACTGTGCCCCACAATATACAGTATACCTCTACACTGTGCCACACAATATACAGTTTACCGCTACACTGTGCCACACAATATACAGTATACCTCTACACTGTGCCACACAATATACAGTATACCTCTACACTGTGCCCCACAATATACAGTATACCTCTACACTGTGCCACACAATATACAGTTTACCGCTACACTGTGCCACACAATATACAGTATACTTCTACACTGTGCCACACAATATACAGTATACCTCTACACTGTGCCACACAATATACAGTATACCTCTACACTGTGCCACACAATATACAGTATACCTCTACACTGTGCCACACAATATACAGTATACCGCTACACTGTGCCACACAATATACAGTATACCTCTACACTGTGCCACACAATATACAGTATACCTCTACACTGTGCCCCACAATATACAGTATACCTCTACACTGTGCCACACAATATACAGTTTACCGCTACACTGTGCCACACAATATACAGTATACCTCTACACTGTGCCACACAATATACAGTATACCTCTACACTGTGCCCCACAATATACAGTATACCTCTACACTGTGCCACACAATATACAGTTTACCGCTACACTGTGCCACACAATATACAGTATACCTCTACACTGAGCCACACAATATACAGTATACCTCTACACTGTGCCACACAATATACAGTATACCTCTACACTGTGCCACACAATATACAGTATACCGCTACACTGTGCCACACAATATACAGTATACCTCTACACTGTGCCACACAATATACAGTATACCTCTACACTGTGCCACACAATATACAGTATACCTCTACACTGTGCCCCACAATATACAGTATACCTCTACACTGTGCCACATAATATACAGTTTACCGCTACACTGTGCCACACAATATACAGTATACCTCTACACTGTGCCACACAATATACAGTATACCTCTACACTGTGGAGTCTGTTCTATAAGAACCCTTGTTCTGTGGCGGCGGACAGAAAATAATCTGGAAGTGCCCCTCCCGAGACCAGGCTCTGGATCCGCCACTGGTCTGGACCGCTCACAGGAGTGTACATTTCTTCTAAACTGTAATCCGTAACCTCTGACCTGCAGAAATCAGCACTCGCTCGGTAACAACTAACAGGCAGTGCCTGTAGGCTGTAGCCTGGCCCTGTTACCGAAGCTAGCCGAGTGGTGTAAGGTTAAGGTACTAGTAGAGATGAGCGTCCGCTTAATCCTGATTTAAAGTTAAAGTTACTGCAGGATATGGATTACAGTTTAGAAATGTCAAATGTACAGTCCTGTGAGCGGCGGGGAGGGGGATCTGTGGATGACACTGTTATAGGGAGGGGGATCTGTGGATGACACTATTATGGAGGGGGAAATGGGGATGACACTCTCATGGGGTGGATCTGTGGATGACACTGTTATAGGGAGGGGGATCTGTGGATGACACTGTTATAGGGAGGGGGATCTGTGGATGACACTGCTATGGAGGGTGAATTGGGGATGACACTGTCATGGGGTATATCTGTGGATGACACATATAGCATCAGATGTCATCCACACATATAGCAGTGTCATCCACAGATCCCCCTCCCTATAAAAGTGTCATCCACAAGCAACTAGGACATTTTGAAATCTGAGTAATTGTTTTTTTTTTTTAAACCACAGACAGCAGGACTTTTCTTCCCTGTTGCTGTTTTAAGTATTGTGTAAAGTATCGCAGCCTTTCTAAGCATACTTGTGTAAATGTATCGTTGTTATAACTGCCCCCCCCCCCCCTACTTTTGTCCTGGCCCCCAGTGTGCCCCCCCCCCCCAAAATTTGAAAGCTAGAGACGCCACTGTCTATATGTAATGTTATATAGATATCACCCCTCTATATGTAATGTTATATAGATATCACCACTCTATATGTAATGTTATATAGATATCACCTCCTCTATATGTAATGTTATATAGATATCACCCCTCTATATGTAATGTTATATAGATATCACCCCTCTATATGTAATGTTATATAGATATCACCCCTCTATATGTAATGTTATATAGATATCACCCCTCTATAAGTAATGTTATATAGATATCACCCCTCTATATGTAATGTTATATAGATATCACCACTCTATATGTAATGTTATATAGATATCACCTCCTCTATATGTAATGTTATATAGATATCACCTCCTCTATATGTAATGTTATATAGATATCACCTCCTCTATATGTAATGTTATATAGATATCACCCCTCTATATGTAATGTTATATAGATATCACCCCTCTATATGTAATGTTATATAGATATCACCACTCTATATGTAATGTTATATAGATATCACCACTCTATATGTAATGTTATATAGATATCACCCCTCTATATGTAATGTTATATAGATATCACCACTCTATATGTAATGTTATATAGATATCACCCCTCTATATGTAATGTTATATAGATATCACCCCTCTATATGTAATGTTATATAGATATCACCACTCTATATGTAATGTTATATAGATATCACCCCTCTATATGTAATGTTATACAGATATCACCCCTCTATATGTAATGTTATATAGATATCACCTCCTCTATATGTAATGTTATATAGATATCACCCCTCTATATGTAATGTTATATAGATATCACCTCCTCTATATGTAATGTTATATAGATATCACCCCTCTATATGTCATGTTATATAGATATCACCCCTCTATATGTAATGTTATATAGATATCACCCCTCTATATGTAATGTTACATAGATATCACCCCTCTATATGTAATGTTATATAGATATCACCTCCTCTATATGTAATGTTATACAGATATCACCCCTCTATATGTAATGTTATATAGATATCACCCATCTTTATGTAATGTTATATAGATATCACCCCTCTATATGTAATGTTATATAGATATCACCCCTCTATATGTAATGTTATATAGATATCACCTCCTCTATATGTAATGTTATATAGATATCACCCCTCTATATGTAATGTTATATAGATATCACCCCTCTATATGTAATGTTATATAGATATCACCTCCTCTATATGTAATGTTATACAGATATCACCCCTCTATATGTAATGTTATATAGATATCACCCATCTTTATGTAATGTTATATAGATATCACCCCTCTATATGTAATGTTATATAGATATCACCCCTCTATATGTAATGTTATATAGATATCACCCCTCTATATGTAATAGTATTCAGATATCACCCCTCTATATGTAATGTTATATAGATATCACCCCTCTATATGTAATGTTATATAGATAACACCCCTCTATATGTAATAGTATTCAGATATCACCCCTCTATATGTAATGTTATATAGATATCACCCCTCTATATGTAATGTTATATAGATAACACCTCTCTATATGTAATGTTATATAGATATCACCCCTCTATATGTAATAGTATTCAGATATCACCCCTCTATATGTAATGTTATATAGATATCACCCCTCTATAGGTAATGTTATATAGATATCACCACTCTATATGTAATGTTATATAGATATCACCTCCTCTATATGTAATGTTATATAGATATCACCTCTCTATATGTAATGTTATATAGATATCACCACTCTATATGTAATGTTATATAGATATCACCCCTCTATATGTAATGTTATATAGATATCACCACTCTATATGTAATGTTATATAGATATCACCCCTCTATATGTAATGTTATACAGATATCACCCCTCTATATGTAATGTTATATAGATATCACCTCCTCTATATGTAATGTTATATAGATATCACCCCTCTATATGTAATGTTATATAGATATCACCTCCTCTATATGTAATGTTATATAGATATCACCCCTCTATATGTCATGTTATATAGATATCACCCCTCTATATGTAATGTTATATAGATATCACCCCTCTATATGTAATGTTACATAGATATCACCCCTCTATATGTAATGTTATATAGATATCACCTCCTCTATATGTAATGTTATACAGATATCACCCCTCTATATGTAATGTTATATAGATATCACCCTCTATATGTAATGTTATATAGATATCACCTCCTCTATATGTAATGTTATATAGATATCACCCATCTTTATGTAATGTTATATAGATATCACCCCTCTATATGTAATGTTATATAGATATCACCCCTCTATATGTAATGTTATATAGATATCACCCCTCTATATGTAATAGTATTCAGATATCACCCCTCTATATGTAATGTTATATAGATATCACCCCTCTATATGTAATGTTATATAGATAACACCTCTCTATATGTAATGTTATATAGATATCACCCATCTACATTTAATGTTATATAGATATCACCCTCTATATGTAATGTTATACAGATATCACCCCCTTTATATGTAATGTTATATAGATATCACCCTCTATATGTAATGTTATATAGATATCACCCCCTTTATATGTAATGTTATATAGATATCACCCTCTATATGTAATGTTATATAGATATCACCCCCTTTATATGTAATGTTATATAGATATCACCCTCTATATGTAATGTTATATAGATATCACCCCCTTTATATGTAATGTTATATAGATATCACCCTCTATATGTAATGTTATATAGATATCACCCTCTATATGTAATGTTATATAGATATCACCCCCTTTATATGTAATGTTATATAGATATCACCCTCTATATGTAATGTTATATAGATATCACCCCCTTTATATGTAATGTTATATAGATATCACCCTCTATATGTAATGTTATATACAAACCGGATTCCAAAAAAGTTGGGACACTAAACAAATTGTGAATAAAAACTGAATGCAATGATGTGGAAATGGCAAATGTCAATATTTTATTTGTAATAGAACGTAGATGACGGATCAAACGTTTAATCCGAGTAAATGTATCATTTTAAAGGAAAAATACGTTGATTCCAATTTTCACGGTGTCAACAAATCCCCCAAAAGTTGGGACAAGTAGCAATAAGAGGCAGGAAAAAGTAAATTTGAGCAGAACAATGAGCTCAGAACAATTAGGTCAATTGGCAACATGATTGGGTATAAAAAGAGCTTCTCAGAGTGGCAGTGTCTCTTAGAAGCCAAGATGGGTAGAGGATCACCAATTCCCACAATGTTGCGCAGAAAGATAGTGGAGCAATATCAGAAAGGTGTTACCCAGCGAAACATTGCAAAGACTTTGCATCTATCATCATCAACTGTGCATAACATCATCCGAAGATTCAGAGAATTTGGAACAATCTCTGTGCGTAAGGGTCAAGGCCGTAAAACCATACTGGATGCCCGTGATCTCCGGGCCCTTAAACGACACTGCACCACAAACAGGAATGCTACTGTAAAGGAAATCCCAGAATGGGCTCAGGAATACTTCCAGAAACCATTGTCAGTGAACACAATCCACCGTGCCATCCGCCGTTGCCAGCTGAAACTCTACAGTGCAAAGAAGAAGCCATTTCTAAGCAAGATTCACAAGCTCAGGCGTTTTCACTGGTCCAGGGATCATTTAAAATGGAGTGTGGCAAAATGGAAGACTGTTCTGTGGTCAGACGACTCACGATTCGAAGTTCTTTTTGGAAATCTGGGACGCCATGTCATCCGGACCAAAGAGGACAAGGACAACCCAAGTTGTTATCAACGCTCAGTTCAGAAGCCTGCATCTCTGATGGTATGGGGTTGCATGAGTGCGTGTGGCATGGGCAGCTTGCATGTCTGGAAAGGCACCATCAATGCAGAAAAATATATTCAGGTTCTAGAACAACATATGCTCCCATCCAGACGTCATCTCTTTCAGGGAAGACCCTGCATTTTTCAACAAGATAATGCCAGACCACATTCTGCATCAATCACAACATGGCTGCGTAGGAGAAGGATCCGGGTACTGAAATGGCCAGTCTGCAGTCCAGATCTTTCACCTATAGAGAACATTTGGCGCATCATAAAGAGGAAGGTGCAACAAAGAAGGCCCAAGACGATTGAACAGTTAGAGGCCTGGATTAGACAAGAATGGGAGAGCATTCCTATTTCTAAACTTAAGAAACTGGTCTCCTCGGTCCCCAGACGTCTGTTGAGTGTTGTAAGAAGAACGGGAGATGCCACACAGGGGGGAAAATGGCCTTGTCCCAACTTTTTGGGGATTTGTTGACACCATGAAATTCTGATTCAACATATTTTTCACTTAAAATGGTACATTTTCTCAGTTTAAACTTTTGTTCCGTGATTTATGTTCTATTCTAAATAAAATATTAGAAGTTGGCACCTCCAAATCATTGCATTCAGTTTTTATTCACGATTTGTATAGTGTCCCAACTTTTTTGGAATCCGGTTTGCAGATTTCACCCCTCTATATATAATGTTATGTAGATATCACCCCTCTATATGTAATGTTATATAGATATCACCCCTCTATATGTAATGTTATGTAGATATCACCCATCTATATGTAATGTTATATAGATATCACCCCTCTATATGTAATGTTATATAGATATCACCCCTCTATATGTAATGTTATATAGATATCACCCCTCTATATGTAATGTTATGTATATATTACCCATCTATATATAATGTTATGTAGATATCACCCCTCTATATGTAATGTTATATAGATTTCACGCCTCTATATGTAATGTTATATAGATATCACCCCTCTATATGTAATGTTATATAGATCTCACCCCTCTATATGTAATGTTATATAGATATCACCCCTCTATATGTAATGTTATGTAGATATCACCCATCTATATGTAATGTTATATAGATATCACCCCTCTATATGTAATGTTATATAGATATCACCCCTCTTTATGTAATGTTATATAGATATCACCCCTCTATTTGTAATGTTATATAGATATCATCCTCTATATGTAATGTTATATAGATATCACCCATCTATATGTAATGTTATAGAGATATCACCCCTCTATATGTAATGTTATATATATATCACCCCTCTATAGGTAATGTTATATAGATATCACCCCTCTATATGTAATGTTATATAGATATCACCTCCTCTATAGGTAATGTTATATAGATATCACCGCTCTATATGTAATGTTATATAGATATCACCCCCTCTATATGTAATGTTATATAGATATCACCCCTCTATATGTAATGTTATATAGATATTACTTCTCTTTATGTAATGTTATATAGATATCACCCCTCTATATGTAATGTTATATAGATATCACCCCTCTATATGTAATGTTATATAGATATCACCCCTCTATATGTAATGTTATATAGATATCACCCCTCTATATGTAATGTTATATAGATATCACCCCTCTTTATGTAATGTTATATAGATATCACCCCTCTATTTGTAATGTTATATAGATATCATCCTCTATATGTAATGTTATATAGATATCACCCATCTATATGTAATGTTATAGAGATATCACCCCTCTATATGTAATGTTATATATATATCACCCCTCTATAGGTAATGTTATATAGATATCACCCCTCTATATGTAATGTTATATAGATATCACCTCCTCTATAGGTAATGTTATATAGATATCACCGCTCTATATGTAATGTTATATAGATATCACCCCCTCTATATGTAATGTTATATAGATATCACCCCTCTATATGTAATGTTATATAGATATTACTTCTCTTTATGTAATGTTATATAGATATCACCCCTCTATATGTAATGTTATATAGATATCACCCCTCTATATGTAATGTTATATAGATATCACCCATCTATATGTAATGTTATATAGATATCACCCCTCTATATGTAATGTTATATAGATATCACCCCTCTATATGTAATGTTATATTGATATCACCCCTCTATATGTAATGTTATATAGATATCACCCCTCTATATGTAATGTTATATAGATATCACCTCATCTATATGTAATGTTATATAGATATCATCTCCTCTATATGTAATGTTATATAGATATCACCCCCTCTATATGTAATGTTATATAGATATCACCCCCTCTATATGTAATGTTATATAGATATCACCCTTCTATATGTAATGTTATATAGATATCACCTCTCTATATGTAATGTTATATAGATATCACCCCCTCTATATGTAATGTTATGTAGATATCACCCCTCTATATGTAATGTTATATTGATATCACCCCTCTATATGTAATGTTATATAGATATCACCCCTCTATATGTAATGTTATATAGATATCACCCCTCTATATGTAATGTTATGTAGATATCACCCATCTTTATGTAATGTTATATAGATATCACCCATCTATATGTATTGTTATATAGATATCACCCCTCTATATGTAATGTTATATAGATATCACCCTTCTATATGTAATGTTATATAGATATCACCCCCTCTATATGTAATGTTATATAGATATCACCCCTCTTTATGTAATGTTATGTAGATATCACCCCTCTATATGTAATGTTATATAGATATCACCCCTCTTTATGTAATGTTATATAGATATCACCCATCTATATGTAATGTTATAGAGATATCACCCCCCTATATGTAATGTTATATAGATATCAACCCTCTATATGTAATGTTATATAGATATCACCCCTCTATATGTAATGTTATATAGATATCACCCCTCTATATGTAATGTTATATAGATATCACCCCCTCTATATGTAATGTTATATAGATATCACCCCTCTATATGTAATGTTATATAGATATCACCCCTCTATATGTAATGTTATATAGATATCACCCTTCTATATGTAATGTTATATAGATATTACTTCTCTTTATGTAATGTTATATAGATATCACCCCTCTATATGTAATGTTATATTGATATCACCACTCTATATGTAATGGTATTCAGATATCACCCCTCTATATGTAATGTTATATAGATATCACCCCTCTATATGTAATGTTATATTGATATCACCCCTCTATATGTAATGTTATATAGATATCACCCCTCTATATGTAATGTTATATAGATATCACCCCTCTATATGTAATGTTATGTAGATATCACCCATCTTTATGTAATGTTATATAGATATCACCCATCTATATGTATTGTTATATAGATATCACCCCTCTTTATGTAATGTTATATAGATATCACCCATCTATATGTAATGTTATAGAGATATCACCCCCCTATATGTAATGTTATATAGATATCACCCCTCTATATGTAATGTTATATAGATATCACCCCTCTATATGTAATGTTATATAGATATCACCCCCTCTATATGTAATGTTATATAGATATCACCCCTCTATATGTAATGTTATATAGATATCACCACTCTATATGTAATGTTATATAGATATCACCCCTCTATATGTAATGTTATATAGATATCACCCCTCTATATGTAATGTTATATAGATATCACCCATCTATATGTAATGTTATATAGATATCACCCCTCTATATGTAATGTTATATAGATATCACCCCCTCTATATGTAATGTTATATAGATATCACCCCTCTATATGTAATGTTATATAGATATTACTTCTCTTTATGTAATGTTATATAGATATCACCCATCTATATGTAATGTTATATAGATATCACCCCTCTATATGTAATGTTATATAGATATCACCCCTCTATATGTAATGTTATATAGATATCACCCCTCTATATGTAATGTTATATAGATATCACCCCTCTATATGTAATGTTATATAGATATCACCCCTCTATATGTAATGTTATATAGATATCACCCCCTCTATATGTAATGTTATATAGATATCACCCCCTCTATATGTAATGTTATATAGATATCACCCTTCTATATGTAATGTTATATAGATATTACTTCTCTTTATGTAATGTTATATAGATATCACCCATCTATATGTAATGTTATATAGATATCACCTCTCTATATGTAATGTTATATAGATATCACCCCCTCTATATGTAATGTTATATAGATAACACCTCCTCTATATGTAATGTTATATAGATATCACCCTTCTATATGTAATGTTATATAGATATCACCACTCCATATGTAATGTTATATAGATATCACCCTTCTATATGTAATGTTATATAGATATCACCTCTCTATATGTAATGTTATATAGATATCACCCTTCTATATGTAATGTTATATAGATATCACCCATCTATATGTAATGTTATATAGATATCACCCCTCTATATGTAATGTTATATAGATATCACCCCTCTATATGTAATGTTATATAGATATCACCTCTCTATATGTAATGTTATATAGATATCACCCTTCTATATGTATAGCAGGCTGGATTTCCAGCCTGCATTTGTGGGAGGGGCATAGGTTATTTAGCCGGCTCACACCCTCCCTCTGGTGTCGGCATCGCACAGTGCATCTCGTGTTACGGCGACGTCATACGAGTGCGACTTCCGGTTCCGGCTAGACTGACGAGGCAGACGCTGCGGCGGTACGTTCCTCCCGGCCGGCGCTCCTTCTGGGTAAGTTACTCCGGGCCTCGCCGCCGCACTCCATCTCCGGCCGCCCACCTCCGCTTCCCCCACCGACGCGTCTCCTCTGCTGCGCTCCTCTGACTGCGCCATCTAAACTCCGTGCGGCCGCGGCCGTCGCGCCCGGTCTGGTGGGAGCGCGCATCCCTGGCGTGGCCGGCGGGGGAGCGGTGCAGCAGGAGACGGGACACTTGGTGCGGTCCGCTCAGGCAGCGCTGGGGCAAGATTCAGCTGGGGCGCTCCGGAGCTGGCTGCTTCAGGTTCCCCGCCTCCAGTCTCCTCCACAACAAGCCATGGCTCCAACCGTCGCACCGCGGGGGGTCCCGCGCGTCTCCCCTTCCCCCCGGGCTGATTCCTCCTCCTTGTCCAGGCCTTGGGGGGGCGGCAGACGGGGACGCCACTCCACGACTTCCCCGATGCGTTCCACGGTGGAACGCATCGGCATCCCGCCCATCTCCCGGAGCTCCATCACTTCCCCGATGCGTTCCACGGTGGAACGCATCGGCATCCCGCCCATCTCCCGGAGCTCCATCACTTCCCTGGTGCGTTCCACGGTGGAACGCATCGGCATCCCGCCCATCTCCCGGAGCTCCATCACTTCCCCGGTGCGTTCCACGGTGGAACGCATTGGCATTCCGCACGTCGCTTCAGTCATCAGGAAGGCCCCCATATTCCCAACCTCCCTGCGCTCCACCGTGGGGCACCCAGGGGGAACCCCTAATCCTGGGCTCCAATATGGAAGGCATACCACGCCCACTCCTGGTGCCCGGACCACTTGTTTCCCCACATGTGTTTTTTCAATAAAGTGTTGCATGAAAAGCCCAAAATACGCTGGGCGGACATGTTGCGGGGATGCCATGGCCGGGCGGCTCGGTCTTGCGGTGCGGCCGGGCGTTCCGGGAGCAGCCGCGTGGGCCGGTTGCTAGGCACGCAGCGGTTTCGCCCCTGAAAAAAAAAAAAAAAAGGGTTGTGCAGATATGTTCCGTTTTCTCTCACCTGTTTTCTATTGTACCTGGTCGCCATGGTTTTCCTCCTAGGATGTCCAGGTGGTCTTCTCTTCCTGTCTTGTTCTAATATGGTTCTCTCCGTATCCTGTAGCCTGATACCGTCAGGTTCCTTTTCGGGGTCTCGCCCGACACGTCCAGGCTCACTGCCTGTCCAATCAATTGATACTCTCAGGTCCGGTTGCCTCATACGTCCGGGGTTTTTTCTTTCATCATGTACTCCCTCCTGATCCGTTCTAGTGTTTTTTCTGATATGTCCAGGATTGGCTCCACGTCTTCCTGCCTGATACGTTCTGGAGGTTCTCTGTGTCTTCGGCCTGATACGTTCAGGTTTCTTTCTTGCGTGTCTATTTGCCTGATACGTCCAGGTTCCGTTTTCATGTTCGTCTACCTGATACGTTCAGGTTTCCATCTTCGGCACTGTCTGCCTGATACGTTCAAGCTTCTTTTTCGTGTCTGTTTGCCTGGTACGTCCAGGTTTCCGTTTTCATGTCCGTCTACCTGATACGTTCAGGTCTCTTTTGTTGTGTCTGTTTTGCCTGGTACGTCCAGGTTTCCGTTTTCATGTCCGTCTACCTGATACGTTCAGGTTTCCATCTTCGTCACTGTCTGCCTGATACGTTCAGGTTTTCCGTTTTTTTTTTCATGTCTGTCTGCCTGATACGTTCGGGTTTTCTGCTTCTGGTTTCTGCCTGTTACGTTCAGGCCCTCGTCATGTCCTCTTGCTGGTCAAGCCTTCATCATGTCCTCCCTCCTGTTACGTTTGGTTGATGTCCCGTCCGGTCGGTCCTGTTGGTGTCTTTTTATCTTTTTCAGGGTCGTTTCTTGGGCTCACCTTCTCACTCCACGTCTTTCTTTCCCTCTTACTGTCCTGTCGCATCCTTCTTCTTCTTCCCCAGGTGTACCTATCACGGTCAGTTCAGGTTTCTTTATCTGTCACGCTTGGGGCCCGTTGCTCGCCATTTGCCAGCACGCACGGGTCATGTCTCCTCACTGCTTGCCACACTGGTCAACTCCATGCTGGCAGCCAGTTGGGGCCTCGTTTCCAGTCGCGTCTCGGCTCTCGGTTTGTTCAGGGCCCGGCGTGTTCGTTCACTTGTTCACGTCAGGTCCTTTTCCTCACCACCTGACACGCTCAGGCCGCTCGGTTTTTCGTGTTTTCTTTCAGGTTGTCCTCCCATCGCCAGATTTCGTTCAGGATTTCTTGCGTTTTCGCCCTGACACCTCCAGGGTTCGTTTTTTCCTGTTTCATCATCACGTAAGTTTCGTCTTGTCAGCAGATGTTGGGGTACATCTCCCCGCAGGTTCCAGTAAAAATTTTGTATTTTTCCTCACTTACCAATCCCAGATTCGCAGGGTGAGAAGTTCACTCTCTCCGCGGGCTTCCGAGTTTTTGTTCGATTCCAGGTTTCCTAACTTTTTTTCCATCCTAAACTTTCTAAGGCTCCAGGTAAGAAAAAAAAAAAAAAAAAAAAATTAGTTTTGGGGTTGCACGAGGGGTTGTCAATTCACGTCAGATCCTTCCACAGGGTCCGGTCTTCTTCGGGCAACATGTCGCATGTCTCGGATATTGAGGACTCACTGTCCATCCCGGAGTCAGCGGTCTCGGAAGCAGCCAGCCGCGCATCTTACAGGCATTGGACCATCCCCAGGATGCTCGCGGAACTGAAGAAAAAAGGGATCCGCCATTCGGCATCGGCACGGAAGGCAGAGCTGTATCATCTGCTCTTCCCTGAATCCCCCAGGGCTTCTGAACCACCCGGAGCCTCCGAAGATCTGGTCTCCATGTCGACCATCCAGCTCTCCCTGACCCAACTCCATGCGACCATCAACAACATGGCATCTTCGATGTCACACATCGACTCCAGGCTCCAGGCCGTCGAGAGCAAGATGGCTACGCCTCCTCCTCCGCCAGAGGCCGAAGCCGTGCCTTCTACTTCCCAGGCCAACGTCCCAGGTACAGGTCTGGCCTCTCCCGACATCGCCCCAGCGTTCTTCGTTCCAGAAAACATCAGGCGGGATATCCTGGCAGGGAAGGATATCAATTTGGCCGCCATCCTAATCTCCACCCATGATACGGTCGAAAACCGGACAATCGCCTGCGGTGATGTGTCGGTGGTGCTGAGGTCTAGAGACGTCCGCCTCAACAAGAAGCTATCCATCCCCGAGTTCATGCTGACCTTCAGCCTGTACCGGGACATAGTGTGCTCCATTCATCCCCACCGCAGGGTAGAATTGGACACATACATGTACAAGGTCACCGAGCTGGGTTACAGATATGGCGGTACCGCCTTCTACGAATACCACCGGTCTTTCTCTGCCAAAGCGGCAGCGGCTTTCCTCCAGCACCAGCATGTCACCAACTGGGCGGTGTTGGACATGGAGATTTTTTGCAGGCACTTCGCCGGGCAAAAATCCCCAGCCTGTGCCGGTTGCCAATCAGTCCTCCTTTCAGGGCCCATCCTCAGTCCTCCTGTTCCCAACGCACGGCTAAACGCTCATGACTAGGCGGGGTCAACGTTGACCTGTTACTCTCCCTTCTCCAACTACATCATGACCCCAGTTTTGTCCAGTTTCTCTCACAGGGGTTCTCGGAGGGTTTCCATACCGGGCTAGTCACCCTTCCGCAGGTCACTCATGAGTGCCCCAACCTCCTCTCCTCTCTGGCGGATCCCGGGGCGGTGGACGCTCTGCTGGAGGCGGAGTTACAGAAGGGCTTTATGATCGGTCCTTTTGCAGAATCCCCTTTCCCTCTGTACCGGGTCAGCCCCATAGGTCTGGTGTCCAAAAAATCGTCCAATAAAAAAAGATTAATTTATGACTTGTCTGCTCCTCATGCATCCAGCACCCCCAGCCTGAATTCCCTGGTCCCGTCGGACGAGTTCTCTATGCAGTACTCGTCCCTGGACGAGGCCGTGGAGCTCATTTTACAGGTCGGGGCAGGAGCTTGGTTGTCAAAAGCGGACATTGCTGATGCCTTCAAGTTGCTGCCCATCCTGCCTCATCTGTGGAAGTTCTACGGCCTCAAATGGAGGGCAAAATATTACTTTGCCACCCGCTTGACGTTCGGGTCAAAGAGCAGTCCCTGGCTCTTTGACCAGTTCGCCCAAGCACTGCATTGGCTCTTGGTCAATCATGCCCACTGTCCGAGGGTCATCCATTATTTGGATGACTTCTTGCTCATCGAGCAGGCCGAACATGCCCCGGACAGGTTGGACAGCCTCCTCAGCCTGTTCAGCCGCCTCAATGTTCCGGTGGCTTCAGCTAAGGTCGAGGGCCCCTCCAGGGTAATCACCTTTCTGGGCATCACCCTGGACACTATCAGAATGGAGGCCAGCCTCCCCCTGGACAAATTAAACAGGTTAAAGGACTCCGTGGCCAGGCTCGTGGGCACCCGCACGGTGTCAAAGTTGGAACTCCAGTCTTTATTGGGGTCTTTCAACTTTGCCGCCAGGATCATGCCCCAGGGCAGGTCTTTCACCGCCGGCCTACTCAGACTCCTCCCAGCAGCCTCAGATCAGCATGCCCTCATCCACCTCGGGCGTGACGCGCTGGCGGACCTGGCCATGTGGTCCTTGTTTTTGTCCAGCTGGAATGGCATCTCCCTCTTCGTTCCTCAGTGGAATGAGGCCTCTCCCTTGGTATTCTCCGATGCTGCTGCTTCCCTCGGTTTCGGGGCCATCTGCGGGGATCAATGGTTTGCAGGTCCTTGGCCCACGCAGGTCTCCTCAGACCAGGAGGCCGCCAGGTCTTCCCCCCTGCTCGAGGTCTACCCCATCGTCGCAGCCGCTCTCGTCTGGGGTCAGTCATGGAGTAACAGGCCAGTGTGCTTCATGACTGACAACCAGGCGGTTGTTGACATCCTCGCCAGGGGTAGGTCCAGCTCCCCCAAGGTCATGCGTCTGGTTCGCAGGCTCACCTGGCTGTCCCTGCAAAACAACTTCCGCATCATTTGCAGGCACATAGAGGGCAGGAAAAATACCGCAGCTGATGCTCTGTCCCGTTTAAACTTTAATTTGTTTTTCCAGGTCATACCAGGAGCTCGGAGAGTCGGGATCAACCCTCCGGGGTTCGAAGCCCTGATCATGGACTAGAGGAGTACGTTTCCGCAGCCCACGGTCTCATCCGCGAGTCTCTCTCGGCTAATTCTGCCCGGAACTATTTAACAGGGTGGAACACCTTCAGGCGGTTTGCCCACCTTCACCCCAGGGGGGACAGGGACAGAGTCTCCTTCGTCCTGGCTTTCCTGGCATACTGCCACAAGGAGCTCCATCTGTCCCACAATACCATCAGACTTTATTTAGCGGGCATCCAGCACCACCACATGATCAGTCACCCTAGTCATTCCTCCTTCTTTTCCTCCCAGGCGGTCAAAGCGGTTTTGAGAGGCATTCAGAAGCGCTCTTCCCCTGCCCTTCCCTCCAGACAACCAGTCACAGGGGAATTATTCCAAAAAATTTCTGCCGCCCTAGATGGTAATCCCTTTGGCCCTTTCAGAAGTTCGATCCTCAAAGCCGCTCTCTACCTCAGCTTCTATGGGTTTCTCAGGCCGGGGGAATTCTGCTGCACCTCAGCCCGGAATCCAGGGCCGGTTATCAGCCAGCTCCTCCATAGTTTAGACCACTTCACCTTCTCTCTTCCTTCCTCCAAAACCTCCAAAGTCGGTCCACCGGTACAGATCGAATACTTTAAGTCATTCAATCCTTGGTGCCCAGTGTCCGTGTTCAATCAGCTGCTCTCCACTCTCCATGACAGAACTCTCGATAGCCCCCTACTGCCTTTTCCCGTGCTGTCATTGACGTCCGCGCAGTTCATCAGGCACATTCGTTCCATAGCTTCGGGTCTGGGGTTCCACGCTGCTTCCATTTCCGGACACTCCTTCAGGATCGGGGCCGCATCGGCAGCCTCCAAACATGGCGTCCCCGGTCACGTCATACGGAAGATGGGACGATGGCAATCTTCCTGTTTTTCCCGTTACATCCCTCATCCACGGGCCGAGATTGCCAAAGCTTTTTCCAGTCTGGTTTTGTAAATCTACAAATAATAAACTGCCTAAAATTCATGTTTTGCCCCCTTTTTTGGCTACCCGCGGCACGTGGCTAAAGGCACACCACTAGCCAAGGTTAGGTCCTACCGTGTCCAGTGCACACCCTCTTCCCGACACTTCCCCCGGAGCCTTGACCACAAGTATAGCAGGCTGGATTTCCAGCCTGCATTTGTGGGAGGGGCATAGGGTATTTAGCCGGCTCACGCCCTCCCTCTGGTGTCGGCATCGCACAGTGCCCCACCCGACCCTCCCTCTTTTCCAGCTTCACTCAGCTCAGACTCCCTGGGTTAGCCCCCTTTTTTGGCTACCCGCGGCACGTGGCTAAAGGCACACCACTAGCCAAGGTTAGGTCCTACCGTGTCCAGTGCACACCCTCTTCCCGACACTTCCCCCGGAGCCTTGACCACAAGTAATGTTATATAGATATCACCCCCTCTATATGTAATGTTATATAGATATCACCCCTCTATATGTAATGTTATATTGATATCACCCCTCTATATGTAATGTTATATAGATATCACCCCCTCTATATGTAATGTTATATAGATATCACCCCTCTATATGTAATGTTATATAGATATTACTTATCTTTATGTAATGTTATATAGATATTACACCCTCTTTATGTAATGTTAAATTGATATCACCCCTCTATATGTAATGTTATATAGATATCACCCCTCTATATGTAATGTTATATAGATATCACCCTCTATATGTAATGTTATATTGATATCACCCCCTCTATATGTAATGTTATATAGATATCACCCCTCTATATGTAATGTTATATACACTGCTCAAAAAAATAAAGGGAACACTTAAACAACACAATGTAACTCCAAGTTAATCACACTTCTGTGAAATCAAACTGTCCACTTAGGAAGTAACACTGAGTGACAATCAATTTCACATGCTGTTGTGCAAATGGGATAGACAACAGGTGGAAATTATAGGCAATAAGCAAGACACCCCCAATAAAGGAGTGGTTATGCAGGTGGTAACCACAGACCACTTCTCAGTTCCTATGCTTCCTGGCTGATGTTTTGGTCACTTTTGAATGCTGGCGGTGCTTTCACTCTAGTGGTAGCATGAGACGGAGTCTACAACCCACACAAATGGCTCAGGTAGTGCAACTTATCCAGGATGGCACATCAATGCGAGCTGTGGCAAGAAGGTTTGCTGTGTCTGTCAGCGTAGTGTCCAGAGCATGGAGGCGCTACCAGGAGACAGGCCAGTACATCAGGAGACGTGGAGGAGGCCGTAGGAGGGCAACAACCCAGCAGCAGGACCGCTACCTCCGCCTTTGTGCAAGGAGGAACAGGAGGAGCACTACCAGAGCCCTGCAAAATGACCTCCAGCAGGCCACAAATGTGCATGTGTCTGCTCAAACCGTCATAAACAGACTCCATGAGGGTGATATGAGGGCCCGACGTCCACAGGTGGGGGTTGTGCTTACAGCCCAACACCGTGCAGGACGTTTGGCATTTGCCAGAGAACACCAATATTGGCAAATTCTCCACTGGCGCCCTGTGCTCTTCACAGATGAAAGCAGGTTCACACTGAGCACATGTGACAGATGTGACAGAGTCTGGAGACGCCGTGGAGAACGTTCTGCTGCCTGCAACATCCTCCAGCATGACCGGTTTGGCATTGGGTCAGTAATGGTGTGGGGTGGCATTTCTTTGGAGGGCCGCACAGCCCTCCATGTGCTCGCCAGAGGTAGCCTGACTGTCATTAGGTCCCGAGATGAGATCCTCAGACCCCTTGTGAGACCATATGCTGGTGCGGTTGGCCCTGGGTTCCTCCTAATGCAAGAAAATGCTAGACCTCATGTGGCTGGAGTGTGTCAGCAGTTCCTGCAAGACGAAGGCATTGATGCTATGGACTGGCCCGCCCGTTCCCCAGACCTAAATCCAATTGAGCACATCTGGGACATCATGTCTCGCTCTATCCACCAACGTCACGTTGCACCACAGACTGTCCAGGAGTTGGCAGATGCTTTAGTCCAGGTCTGGGAGGAGATCCCTCAGGAGACCGTCCGCCACCTCATTAGGAGCATGCACAGGCGTTGTAGGGAGGTCATACAGGCACGTGGAGGCCACACACACTACTGAGCCTCATTTTGACTTGTTTTAAGGACATTACATCAAAGTTGGATCAGCCTGTAGTGTGTTTTTCCACTTTAATTTTGAGTGTGACTCCAAATCCAGACCTCCATGGGTTCAAAAATTTGATTTCCATTTTTTTTTTTGTGTGATTTTGTTGCCAGCACATTCAACTATGTAAAGAACAAAGTATTTCAGAAAAATATTTAAATAATTCAGATCTAGGATGTGTTATTTTTGTGTTCCCTTTATTTTTTTCAGCAGTGTAGATATCACCTCTCTATATGTAATGTTATATAGATATCACCCCCTCTATATGTAATGTTATATTGATATCACCCCTCTATATGTAATGTTATATAGATATCACCCCTCTTTATGTAATGTTATATAGATATTACTTCTCAAATGTAATGTTATATAGATATCACCCCTCTATATGTAATGTTATATAGATATCACCCCTCTTTATGTAATGTTATATAGATATCACCCCTCTATATGTAATGTTATGTAGATATCACCCCTCTATATGTAATGTTATATAGATATCACCCCTCTTTATGTAATGTTATATTGATATCACCCCTCTATATGTAATGTTATATAGATATCACCCCTCTATATGTAATGTTATGTAGATATCACTCCCTCTATAAGTAATGTTATATAGATATCTCCCCCTTTATATGTAATGTTATATAGATATCACCCCTCTATATGTAATGTTATATAGATATCACCCCTCTATATGTAATGTTATTTAGATATCACCCCTCTATATGTAATGTTATGTAGATATCACCCATCTTTATGTAATGTTATATAGATATCACCCATCTATATGTAATGTTATATAGATATCACCCCTCTATATGTAATGTTATATAGATATCACCCCTCTATATGTAATATTATATAGATATCACCTCTCTATATGTAATGTTATATAGATATCACCCCTCTATATGTAATGTTATATAGATATCACCTCTCTATATGTAATGTTATATAGATATCACCCCTCTATATGTAATGTTATATAGACATCACCCCCTCTATATGTAATGTTATATAGATATCACCTCCTCTATATGGAATGTTATATAGATATCACCCCCTCTATATGTAATGTTATATAGATATCACCTCCTCTATATGTAATGTTATATAGATATCACCCCTCTTTATGTAATGTTATATAGATTTCACGCCTCTATATGTAATGTTATGTAGATATCACCCATCTTTATGTAATGTTATATATATATCACCCCTCTATATGTAATGTTATATAGATATCACCCCTCTATATGTAATGTTATATAGATATCACCCCTCTATATGTAATGTTATATAGATATCACCTCTCTATATGTAATGTTATATAGATATCACCCATCTATATGTAATGTTATATAGATATCACCCCTCTATATGTAATGTTATATAGATATCACCCCTCTATATGTAATGTTATATAGATATCACCCCTCTATATGTAATGTTATATAGATATCACCCCTCTATATGTAATGTTATATAGATATTACTTCTCTTTATGTAATGTTATATAGATATCACCCATCTATATGTAATGTTATATAGATATCACCCCTCTATATGTAATGTTATATAGATATCACCCCTCTATATGTAATATTATATAGATATCACCTCTCTATATGTAATGTTATATAGATATCACCCCTCTATATGTAATGTTATATAGATATCACCTCTCTATATGTAATGTTATATAGATATCACCCCTCTATATGTAATGTTATATAGACATCACCCCCTCTATATGTAATGTTATATAGATATCACCTCCTCTATATGGAATGTTATATAGATATCACCCCCTCTATATGTAATGTTATATAGATATCACCTCCTCTATATGTAATGTTATATAGATATCACCCCTCTTTATGTAATGTTATATAGATTTCACGCCTCTATATGTAATGTTATGTAGATATCACCCATCTTTATGTAATGTTATATATATATCACCCCTCTATATGTGATGTTATATAGATATCACCCCTCTATATGTAATGTTATATAGATATCACCCCTCTATATGTAATGTTATATAGATATCACCTCTCTATATGTAATGTTATATAGATATCACCCATCTATATGTAATGTTATATAGATATCACCCCTCTATATGTAATGTTATATAGATATCACCCCTCTATATGTAATGTTATATAGATATCACCCCTCTATATGTAATGTTATATAGATATCACCCCTCTATATGTAATGTTATATAGATATTACTTCTCTTTATGTAATGTTATATAGATATCACCCCTCTATATGTAATGTTATATAGATATCACCCCTCTATATGAAATGTTATATAGATATCACCCCTCTATAAGTAATGTTATATAGATATCATCCTCTATATGTAATGTTATATAGATATCACCCCTCTATAGGTAATGTTATATAGATATCACCCCTCTATATGTAATGTTATATAGATATCACCCCCTCTATATGTAATGTTATATAGATATCACCCCCTCTATATGTAATGTTATATAGATATCACCTCTCTATATGTAATGTTATATAGATATCACCCCTCTATATGTAATGTTATATTGATATCACCCCTCTATATGTAATGTTATATAGATATCACCCCTCTTTCTGTAATGGCATATAGATATCACCCCCTCTATATGTAATGTTATATAGATATCACCCCTCTATATGTAATGTTATATAGATATCACCTCCTCTATATGTAATGTTATACAGATATCACCCCTCTATATGTAATGTTATATAGATATCACCCCTCTATATGTAATGTTATATAGATATCACCTCATCTATATGTAATGTTATATAGATATCACCCCTCTATATGTAATGTTATATAGATATCACCCCTCTATATGTAATGTTATATAGATATCACCCCTCTATATGTAATGTTATATAGATATCACCCCTCTATATGTAATGTTATGTAGATATCATCCCTCTATATGTAATGTTATATAGATATCACCCCTCTATATGTAATGTTATATAGATATCACCCCTCTATATGTAATGTTATATAGATATCACCCCTCTATATGTAATGTTATATAGATATCACCCCTCTATATGTAATGTTATATAGATATCACCCCTCTATATGTAATGTTATGTAGATATCACTCCCTCTATATGTAATGTTATATAGATATCACCCCCTTTATATGTAATGTTATATAGATATCACCCCTCTATATGTAATGTTATATAGATCTCACCCCTCTATATGTAATGTTATATAGATATCACCCCTCTATATGTAATGTTATATAGATATCACCTCTCTATATGTAATGTTATATAGATATCACCCCCTCTATATGTAATGTTATATTGATATCACCCCTCTATATGTAATGTTATATAGATATCACCCCTCTTTATGTAATGTTATATAGATATTACTTCTCAAATGTAATGTTATATAGATATCACCCCTCTATATGTAATGTTATATAGATATCACCCCTCTTTATGTAATGTTATATAGATATCACCCCTCTATATGTAATGTTATGTAGATATCACCCCTCTATATGTAATGTTATATAGATATCACCCCTCTTTATGTAATGTTATATTGATATCACCCCTCTATATGTAATGTTATATAGATATCACCCCTCTATATGTAATGTTATGTAGATATCACTCCCTCTATAAGTAATGTTATATAGATATCTCCCCCTTTATATGTAATGTTATATAGATATCACCCCTCTATATGTAATGTTATATAGATATCACCCCTCTATATGTAATGTTATTTAGATATCACCCCTCTATATGTAATGTTATGTAGATATCACCCATCTTTATGTAATGTTATATAGATATCACCCATCTATATGTAATGTTATATAGATATCACCCCTCTATATGTAATGTTATATAGATATCACCCCTCTATATGTAATATTATATAGATATCACCTCTCTATATGTAATGTTATATAGATATCACCCCTCTATATGTAATGTTATATAGATATCACCTCTCTATATGTAATGTTATATAGATATCACCCCTCTATATGTAATGTTATATAGATATCACCCCCTCTATATGTAATGTTATATAGATATCACCCCTCTATATGTAATGTTATATAGATATCACCTCCTCTATATGTAATGTTATATAGATATCACCCCTCTATATGTAATGTTATATAGATATCACCCCTCTATATGTAATGTTATATAGATATCACCCCTCTATATGTAATGTTATATAGATATCACCCCCTCTATATGTAATGTTATATAGATATCACCCCCTCTATATGTAATGTTATATAGATATCACCCTTCTATATGTAATGTTATATAGATATCACCTCTCTATA
This sequence comes from Bufo bufo, assembly GCF_905171765.1. Classification (NCBI taxonomy): domain Eukaryota; kingdom Metazoa; phylum Chordata; class Amphibia; order Anura; family Bufonidae; genus Bufo; species Bufo bufo. Next base: position 549,057 of record NC_053395.1, on the reverse strand, counting down.
TGTAATGTTATATAGATATCACCCCCTCTATATGTAATGTTATATAGATATCACCTCTCTATATGTAATGTTATATAGATATCACCTCTCTATATGTAATGTTATATAGATATCACCCCCTCTATATGTAATGTTATATAGATATCACCTCCTCTATATGTAATGTTATATAGATATCACCTCCTCTATATGTAATGTTATATAGATATCACCCCATCTATAGGTAATGTTATATAGATATCACCCCCTCTATATGTAATGTTATATAGATAACACCTCCTCTATATGTAATGTTATATAGATATCACCCATCTATATGTAATGTTATATAGATATCACCCTTCTATATGTAATGTTATATAGATATCACCTCTCTATATGTAATGTTATATAGATATCACCCTTCTATATGTAATGTTATATAGATATCACCCCCTCTATATGTAATGTTATATAGATATCACCTCTCTATATGTAATGTTATATAGATATCACCCCCTCTATATGTAATGTTATATAGATATCACCCCCTCTATATGTAATGTTATATAGATATCACCCCTCTATATGTAATGTTATATAGATATCACCCCCTCTATATGTAATGTTATATAGATATCACCCCTCTATATGTAATGTTATATAGATATCACCCCCTCTATATGTAATGTTATATAGATATCACCTCTCTATATGTAATGTTATATAGATATCACCTCTCTATATGTAATGTTATATAGATATCACCCCCTCTATATGTAATGTTATATAGATATCACCTCCTCTATATGTAATGTTATATAGATATCACCTCCTCTATATGTAATGTTATATAGATATCACCCCATCTATAGGTAATGTTATATAGATATCACCCCCTCTATATGTAATGTTATATAGATAACACCTCCTCTATATGTAATGTTATATAGATATCACCCATCTATATGTAATGTTATATAGATATCACCCTTCTATATGTAATGTTATATAGATATCACCTCTCTATATGTAATGTTATATAGATATCACCCTTCTATATGTAATGTTATATAGATATCACCCCCTCTATATGTAATGTTATATAGATATCACCTCTCTATATGTAATGTTATATAGATATCACCTCTCTATATGTAATGTTATATAGATATCACCCCCTCTATATGTAATGTTATATAGATATCACCTCCTCTATATGTAATGTTATATAGATATCACCTCCTCTATATGTAATGTTATATAGATATCACCCCATCTATAGGTAATGTTATATAGATATCACCCCCTCTATATGTAATGTTATATAGATAACACCTCCTCTATATGTAATGTTATATAGATATCACCCATCTATATGTAATGTTATATAGATATCACCCTTCTATATGTAATGTTATATAGATATCACCTCTCTATATGTAATGTTATATAGATATCACCCTTCTATATGTAATGTTATATAGATATCACCCCCTCTATATGTAATGTTATATAGATATCACCTCTCTATATGTAATGTTATATAGATATCACCCCCTCTATATGTAATGTTATATAGATATCACCCCCTCTATATGTAATGTTATATAGATATCACCCCTCTATATGTAATGTTATATAGATATCACCCCCTCTATATGTAATGTTATATAGATATCACCTCTCTATATGTAATGTTATATAGATATCACCCCCTCTATATGTAATGTTATATAGATATCACCTCTCTATATGTAATGTTATATAGATATCACCTCTCTATATGTAATGTTATATAGATATCACCCCCTCTATATGTAATGTTATATAGATATCACCTCCTCTATATGTAATGTTATATAGATATCACCTCCTCTATATGTAATGTTATATAGATATCACCCCATCTATAGGTAATGTTATATAGATATCACCCCCTCTATATGTAATGTTATATAGATAACACCTCCTCTATATGTAATGTTATATAGATATCACCCATCTATATGTAATGTTATATAGATATCACCCTTCTATATGTAATGTTATATAGATATCACCTCTCTATATGTAATGTTATATAGATATCACCCTTCTATATGTAATGTTATATAGATATCACCCCCTCTATATGTAATGTTATATAGATATCACCTCTCTATATGTAATGTTATATAGATATCACCCCCTCTATATGTAATGTTATATAGATATCACCCCCTCTATATGTAATGTTATATAGATATCACCCCTCTATATGTAATGTTATATAGATATCACCCCCTCTATATGTAATGTTATATAGATATCACCCCTCTATATGTAATGTTATATAGATATCACCACTCTATATGTAATGTTATATAGATATCACCCCTCTATAAGTAATGTTATATAGATATCACCACTCTATATGTAATGTTATATAGATATCACCCCTCTATATGTAATGTTATATAGATATCACCCCCTCTATATGTAATGTTATATAGATATCACCCCTTTTTATATAATGTTATATAGATATCACCCCTCTATATGTAATGTTATATAGATATCACCTCTCTATATGTAATGTTATATAGATATCACCTCTCTATATGTAATGTTATATAGATATCACCCATCTATATGTAATGTTATATAGATATCACCTCTCTATATGTAATGTTATATAGATATCATCCCTCTATATGTAATGTTATATAGATATCACCTCATCTATATGTAATGTTATATAGATATCACCCCTCTATATGTAATGTTATATAGATATCACCTCTCTATATGTAATGTTATATAGATATCACCCATCTATATGTAATGTTATATAGATATCACCCATCTATATGTAATGTTATATAGATATCACCTCCTCTATATGTAATGTTATATAGATATCACCCATCTATATGTAATGTTATATAGATATCACCCATCTATATGTAATGTTATATAGATATCACCCCTCTATATGTAATGTTATATAGATATCACCTCTCTATATGTAATGTTATATAGATATCACCCCTCTATATGTAATGTTATATAGATATCACCTCCTCTATATGTAATGTTATATAGATATCACCCATCTATATGTAATGTTATATAGATATCACCCATCTATATGTAATGTTATATAGATATCACCCCTCTATATGTAATGTTATATAGATATCACCCATCTATATGTAATGTTATATAGATATCACCCATCTATATGTAATGTTATATAGATATCACCTCCTCTATATGTAATGTTATATAGATATCACCCATCTATATGTAATGTTATATAGATATCACCCATCTATATGTAATGTTATATAGATATCACCCCTCTATATGTAATGTTATATTGATATCACCCCTCTATATGTAATGTTATATAGATATCACCCCTCTATATGTAATGTTATATAGATATCACCCCTCTATATGTAATGTTATATAGATATCACCCCTCTATAAGTAATGTTATATAGATATCACCCCTCTATAAGTAATGTTATATAGATATCACCCCTCTATATGTAATGTTATATAGATATCACCCCTCTATATGTAATGTTATATAGATATCACCCCTCTATAAGTAATGTTATATAGATATCACCCATCTATATGTAATGTTATATAGATATCACCCCTCTATATGTAATGTTATATAGATATCACCTCTCTATATGTAATGTTATATAGATATCACCCCTCTATATGTAATGTTATATAGATATCACCTCCTCTATATGTAATGTTATATAGATATCACCCATCTATATGTAATGTTATATAGATATCACCCATCTATATGTAATGTTATATAGATATCACCCCTCTATATGTAATGTTATATAGATATCACCCATCTATATGTAATGTTATATAGATATCACCCATCTATATGTAATGTTATATAGATATCACCCATCTATATGTAATGTTATATAGATATCACCCCTCTATATGTAATGTTATATTGATATCACCCCTCTATATGTAATGTTATATAGATATCACCCCTCTATATGTAATGTTATATAGATATCACCCCATCTATATGTAATGTTATATAGATATCACCTCTCTATATGTAATGTTATATAGATATCACCCCTCTATATGTAATGTTATATAGATATCACCTCCTCTATATGTAATGTTATATAGATATCACCCCTCTATATGTAATGTTATATAGATATCACCCCTCTATAAGTAATGTTATATAGATATCACCCCTCTATAAGTAATGTTATATAGATATCACCCCTCTATATGTAATGTTATATAGATATCACCCCTCTATATGTAATGTTATATAGATATCACCCCTCTATAAGTAATGTTATATAGATATCACCACTCTATATGTAATGTTATATAGATATCACCCCTCTATATGTAATGTTATATAGATATCACCCCTCTATATGTAATGTTATATAGATATCACCCCCTCTATATGTAATGTTATATAGATATCACCCCTCTATATGTAATGTTATATAGATATCACCCATCTACATTTAATGTTATATAGATATGTAAAAAAAACATATCTATATAACCCTATAATACATAGTAATACCTCCAAAAATAGTTATTAATTTACATTCCCCATATGTCTACTTCATGTTTTGATCATTTTGGAAATGACATTTTAGTTTTTGGGGACGTTACAAGGCTTAGAAGTTTAGAAGCAAATATTGAAATTTTTCAGAAATTTTCAAAAACCCAATCTTTAGGGACCAGTTCCGGTCTGAAGTCACTTTGCGAGGCTAACATAATAGAAACCACCCAAAAATTACCCCATTCTAGAAACTACACCCCTCAAGGTATTCAAAACTGATTTTACAAACGTTAACCCTTTAGGTGTTGCATAAGAGTTATTGGCAAATGGGAATGAAATTTGAGAATTTAAATTGTTTGGCAAATTTTCCATTTTAATCCATTTTTTTCAGTAACAAATCAAGGGTTAACAGCCAAACAAAATGCTATATTTATTGCCCTGTAGTGTGATTCTGTAGTTTGCAGGAACACCCTATATGTGGCCGTAAACTACTGTACGGGCACACAGTAGGGCGTAGAGGGAAAGGAGCGCCGTGTGGTTTTTGGAAGGCAGATTTTTCTGGACTGGTTTATTTACAACATGTCCCATTTGAAGCCCCGCTGATGCACCCCTTGAGTAGAAACTCCATAAAAGTGACCCCATTTTGGAAACTACGGGATAAGGTGGCAGTTTTGTTGGGACTATTTTTAGGGTACATATGATTTTTGGGTTATCTATATTACATTTTTATGAGGCAAGGTTACCAGAAATAGAAATTCTGAAATTTAATTTCCATAAACCCTAAAGGGTTGACGACGTTTGTAAAATCAGTTTTGGATACCTTGAGGGGGGTAGTTTCTTAGATGGGATTGCTCTTATGGCGTTTTTACTCTAGGGGTGCATCAGGGGGGCTTCAAATGGGACATGGTGCCAAAAAAAAGGCCATCAAAATCTGCCTTCCAGAAACCATACGTCGTTCCTTTCCTTCTGCGCCCTGTTGTTTGGTCATACAGCAGTTTACGACCACATATGGGGTGTTTCTGTAAACTGCGGTATGAGGGTAATAAATATTACGTTTTGTTTGACTGTTAACCCATGCTTTGTTAGTGGAAAAAAAACGGATAAACATGGAAAATTTGCCCAAAAATTGCTTTTTGGGCACAGTTTTTATTTTTTACCGTGTTCAACTGAGGGGTGGGGGGGGGGGGGTATTTTTATAGAGCAGATTCTTACGGACGCGGCGATACCTAATAAAAGGAGTGCGCTTCTTCTTGGCGCTAACATCGACCTGTAAGGCAGAGTTCATACTTGAGTTATTTGGTCAGTTTTGGCAAATTTAAGTATACATTCTTATAATTGTAATCAAGTTTTGGTTTAATAAAATCAATTTTAAAATATTTAATAAATTTAATAATAAAAATTAAATGTTGCGTAAGACAGGAGAGAATCGGCCAGTCTTCTGTTTATTCAACGACGTGGTGTTACGATGGAGAAAACATTCCCCCCAAAAAATTACTCTCCACCTGTCAAGATTGATGCAAGTGCGGTATTGGCTGCTCAAGATACTTCTGGGGAACCTGCCTGCCATGCTTAGGCCTCTACTAGCGACAGACAATGAGAAAAAAAAGCTTGTTCTTTTTTGTACATTGAATGAATAATTTTTGGGGCCTGTAGTCCACTGGCCTGCAGTAAAATTGATATCTAATGACCGTCTAATATACTTCCAGCCACATAATCACTTGATGTTTTCTGTCCGGTGAATGCCTAATGTTTCGGGCCTGTACTCCCGTGGACTAAAATAAAAAATTTCTAGCCTCCAGCAGGGCACATTTTTGAGAGTTTTAATTTAAGATGCATAAAAATGGTTAGGGTAACCCTAACCCTAATGATTAAAATACATAATTTTTGTGGAAATTTTTGCCATTGATCCCCCTTTGGTATGTCACTGTCCATGTTGTGGGAACGATTTGTGCACTTCTTTTAAGTATTTGGTGGCTGCAAATATGAGCTGAAGGTTTTTCAGGGTCGACTGCCATTAAAGTGAATGGGGCTTGCCGCGAACTTGCGGTTCACGAACATTTGATCACGTTTGCGAACCGTCCCGGCCGATGTTCGTCCATCACTAGTCCTGGTTCCCCACAGCCAAACAGCCCATGCACCAGCGTCCCTGCCCGATAATGCCTGCTCTCAGTCTGGCATGTGTGTACAAACTTATGGCGCCTCATACACCGAAGTGGAGGTTAGAGACAGCAAAGTGCGGCAAGAGAAATGCCATGTGTAAAAGATGTGTGGTGGGACAGAACGCTCCTTGTATACAGCTTGGAAAGTTCTAGATCCTCCCAGGATACGACATCTGTCTCTTCTGAGCCCAAGAGTAAGAAAAAAATACAAGGAGTCTTCATTGGTGTCAGGGTTTTATGGATGGTCCTGGCATGCGATTGGTTGTTTAATTTAGTTTCTTATTAAGCTTGTTTACCTTTCTCTTCTGGTTGTACCTAGGGGAATAAAACCCATATGTATTTGTGCTGTCCAGGAAACAGAAGTTGCCTTTTAGCCTGGAGAGTTTATCTGGAGAGAAGTGTATTAGCTCTCACTTTTTTTTATCTAACTAGATCAGTGTCACATAAGACTCCTTTTGCTAAGTGATCAGTAATTTTTTTGTGTTCCTATTATCAAAGTTTTGTACTACTTACAAACTGCACTTCTTTGGGAAACACCGCCTAAAACACTTTGCCTCTATCTCCTAGTCCTTACAGTGTGTTATAGAGCAGGAGGAGCTGAGCATATATATATATATGTGGTAGGCAATTGAGAGTGCCGCATTTGTGTGAGGGGAGGCGGGGCGTTCACTATTTAAACCTGGCCCTCCTGCCCCCACTTGTCGGTTCGAACGATTTCGAATCGGCTTGTGGGTTGGTGCCTGAGTAGTGCGTGCGTCACTGGAGGATCGGGCGATCGGCTGCGTCGGGCTCGTCGCTACGGTGATTAGGTAGGCAGGGTGGCTTGCACACCCGTCCCGCTTTGTATAACATGTGGGGCTGCCGAGCGTGCCGCCGGTCCCCAGCTGCGCTGGAGACTGCCCGCACTCCCGATCGCTTCCGGCAACCCGATACAGGCACCCCGATCCGCTCCAGGCCCTGCGCCAAGCACCCCCGCTCCCACATGCAGCGTCCCCCAGGCGGGCACCCCTCACCTGTGGCTCAGCAGCGACGGGTCACAACGTCTGCTCGCATACCCTGAGCATCGGTCACGCCGGCCGTCGGCTCCACGACGCAGCGTTATATATCACTCACTCCCATATCAGAACATAAACATTTGTTCCGCTGTAGAGGAAAACGCCGTCCGCGCACACAGGGATCTATTCATTAGCTGCAATCAGTAAGCGGAGGTCCAGCTGCAGGATCAGGGGGCGGAACCCGAAACCTATAGGCGATTAATACGCTGCGGCTTTCCCTGTACAAAAAGTCGATAGCGGTGGGCACGGGATGCAATGTTCCACATGGCGGAGCGCAAATCCCTCACAGCCGATCCTGATGCACGGTCTCCTGGTAATTACAATTAGCGAGGCAGTGAAGGTGGACATGCTTACGTGACTTTCAGTCATGTCTAGGAATACGCTGCAGAACAAACTCGTCTTCTTTACTGCGCCAAACTCAGGCAAGACAAAATAAGCAGATATTCAGACATGTTCACTGTATAACAAGTTATGATTTCAATGGTTAATTCTAACCTAGAAGGGAATCACTGGCTTGCTGCGCTCCAGCAGGTCCTGGCTTGATAGAGGGCGACACCTACAGGCCAATACTGGTACTGCAGTCCAGGTGCAGGGCTCCTTTGCTCAGGCACAGTGGCTAGGTACTAAGGCAGGAGTTTAAAAAAAAAATATATATATATATATATATAAATAAATTTGGAATATGTTTAAGGATCAAATATAAAGAGGGCTTCAAGGAGGGGGGCTGGCCACGTCACTTTGCGCATGCAGCCGGGCCACCCGTAAGCCCATACGGTGAGTCAGGGGGTTGGTTCGGGCGCAGTCACAATAATCCGGTGGTTAGCTAGGGAGCGGTGGCATGAGTGAAGGGTCACCCAGCCGGCGTGCGCTCACGCACACGTCTGTCCTTGGTTATTCAGGTCCACAGGTGGTTGGCTAACTTACGATACTGTGGGGTTCGTGGCTGTCATGGCCGGCAGGTGAGTCAGGGGTGGTGCATGCGGGGGCCAACCCCCTCTTTTCTCCTGCATAGGCTTGGGGGACGGGGGATGGTGGACTATTATGTCCAGGCCTCTGGCGCATCTATTACAGGGTGGCGCCTACAGTCGTGGCCTTTGGTGGGGGGAAAATAAAAAAAAATAAAAATGGTATAGATAGAAATGTTGCTTTGCCAGGTCTGTCACAACTACAGACTCCTTATAAAGCCCTGCCACGACTGCAGGCATCAGTCTGTCACGACTACAGACCCGCTCTAAAGCCCTGCCACGACTGCAGGCAACAGTCTGTCACGACTACAGACCCATTATAAAGCCCTGCCACGACTGCAGGCATCAGTTTGTCACGACTACAGACTCATTATAAAGTCCTGCCACGACTGCAGGCATCAGTCTGTCACGACTACAGACTCGTTATAAAGTCCTGCCACGACTGCAGGCATCAGTCTGTCACGACTACAGACTCGTTATAAAGTCCTGCCACGACTGCAGGCATCAGTCTGTCACGACTACAGACCCGCTCTAAAGCCCTGCCACGACTGCAGGCACAAATCCGTTGCGACTACAGACTCATTATTAAGGCCGGCCACGACTGCAGGCATTAGTCTCATGTCAACAGACTCGTGAGGTAATACTACCACGTCTACAGGCGATGGTCCGTTACCGCTACTCTCGATGTAGGGTCCCCTCACGACTACAGGGGCTAGTCGGTCACATCCACAGACTGGGTCACACTCCCGTTAACTACAGGCACTGGGTGGGCATCTACGGGTAGTTGCGTCACGACTACGCACGTGGGTCAGCCACGACCTGGGAGGTCAGCCTTCATGGTCACAGGTAGGTCCAGTTAGGCTGCAGTCTCCCAGCGGGTTCCAGTCACAATAACCAGCCCCTAGGTGAGGGGGGGCACTCCCGCACCGGCGCACAATGCCAGGGAGCTGTGCGGCTCCTCACGCGGCACACGGTTCAAACCAGCGGGGGCCGGGGCCCACGGTAAAGGAAGGGCTCCCTCTGATCCGGTGCACATTGCCAGGGAGTGGCGCTGCTCCCCACGCGGTACGAGTGTCCAGCCGGCGGTGGGTCGGCCCTAGCTGAGGAGGGGGCCCCCCCCCGCAGTGGTGCATTCTGCCAGGGAGCAGCGTAAGCTCCCCACGCGGCTGGGGGGTAAGGCTCCTCATCTTCAATAAAGTCTGGCACGGGCCGCCGTGCCGTTAGGTAGGCAGGGATCAGGGGAAGGAGTACTAGGCTCGGTCAGGGGGAGCAGATCATAGGCGGTGGCTGGCTTCCTGCTGCCGGCCGTACATAAGGTTCCAAGGGGGTTATTTAGGCACAGGGGGTTAGTTAGTCTGTGCAGGTGATCTGCGTTATACCATGCTCTTCATGCTCGTACTCAGAGCTGTGCCCATACGGGAGCTGCTTAAGTGGTTGATAGTGAAAAAAATGTAAAAAAATATAAAATTTTGAGTCTCTCACGCATGGCTTCTCCGTTTTAGGTTTACACATATGACTCCGCCATTAGAGTCTCTCACGCATTGGAGGTAAATAAAAAAAAAAAAAAAAAAAAAAAAAAGATTCCTCACCAGGCCCAGCTGCGCTGGGACTAGTCTCCCATCTCACCATAGCTAAGAGACTGATGGCCAATTTGGCCAGTAATACTCTGAGGGCTTACAAGACAGCTTGGCGCCTGTTTCAGAGATATGAGAACACCTACCCGGCCGCTGGCCGGGGGCCTATCACTCACCTATTGGGCTTTGTCAGGGTTTTTGCCACTCTCAATTAAACCTGTTTAAACCAGCACCATTGGTACAGGCTACATCCGGACCTACCGTCACTCTTCTCCGCCCACCCGATCAAAGCGGCGTTGAAGGGTTTGCGCAAGATGTCTGTTGTGAAACGACATTGGCGTCAGCTATTTACCGGTAGCTTGTTCAGGCCGTGACAGGCAAACTGCAGGGGCAAACCGTTCGGGCCGCAGGTTAGCGCTCTGGTAGAAACAGCCTTGTACCTGGCCTTCCATGGATTCCTCAGGTCAGACGAGCTCATGGGCACCAATACGCTGGCTGGGTGCTTGCGGAAAGGTCAGCTCATCCAGCGCGGCTCCATCTATGTCCTCACCTTGGCCTCGTCCAAGACGTCATGGCCGGGGCAATCAGTGGCGGTCAGATACTTTCCCACGGACAGCAGATGGTGTCCGGTGCAGGCCTTGGAGGCTTGGCTGCGTAGTATTTAGTCCAAGCAGCATGTTCTCCCGTACTCGAACTAGGCAATGCCCGGCTAACCACCGCGGCCTTTCTTACGTACATTCAGGTTTAGTTGACAGGTTCAGGGGGTCGGTCCTCGCTGGATCACAGGACATTCCTTCCGCATGGGCGCGGCAGCGGCGGCGTCCATGCATAAGGTGCCAGTACATGTCATCAAACAGTTGGGTCGTCGCATTTCCGCGTGTTCCATGCGTAATATCCCGGATCCTTATACGAAATATCACTGGCTTTCGAGTTTTGGTCTGTAGTTTCTGTTATCAACTTTTCAAACTCCTATGCATGGTTCTTTTGGCTCCTTTAGGCTACCCTTCGATAAGCAGTTCCGGCATAACTCTGCTGCTTCTAGGGGGGGGGGGGTGGAGTATAGGCTTAGGTAGGGGACCCTCTCAGCATGAGCCGATCCGAGCACAAATATAAAGAGAACCTGTCACCATGTAATCTGCAGGCAGCGTGTTATAGAGCAGGAGGAGCTGAGCAGATTATATATACAGACAACCTGTCACTGTGTAATCTGCAGGCAGCGTGTTATAGAGCAGGAGGAGCTGAGCAGATTATATATAAAGAGAACCTGTCACCATGTAATCTGCAGGCAGTGTGTTATAGGGCAGGAGGAGCTGAGCAGATTATATATACAGAGAACCTGTCACCATGTAATCTGCAGGCAGCGTGTTATAGAGCAGGAGGAGCTGAGCAGATTATATATAAAGAGAACCTGTCACCATGTAATCTGCAGGCAGCGTGTTATAGAGCAGGAGGAGCTGAGCAGATTATATATAAAGAGAACCTTTTTGATTTAAATTGCATTTATTTTTTGTTAAATTATCTGTGCAGCAGCAAAAAGACAGATTTTGTTGAAGATACGAATGTCTTTATGACCCATTGAATGTTTTCCAAAACTGAATTCTGAAGACTAGTTTGGAACTACATAGAAATCAAGCCATTGCCAGTATGAACTTTCCACTTGCGATAACATCCACAGTATAATGGAACAGAGGGGGGAAAAAAAACAAAAAACACACAACACCCTTGTACAAATCGACTGACCAAACAAAAATGCGCAGAATTATCAGGAGCGTGGTGTACATTCAAATACCCGAAAGTGGTAGTCCAAGTATACTGTGACCGGGACATTCAGATTCCAAGGAACCGGGGGGGGGATTTGGAAACTAACGGCTCAAGTGGCATCTACACATGAATTCTTTAGATTTGTTTGCCTCAATGGGTTGATGTTCAGATGTATGCTCCCTAAGGGCCCTTGCACACAACCATATGCCCTCCGAGACATGCGATCCGTGAGTGGGCCATATGTCCCAGAACGGCATTGATCGTGCGCACGGAAGTACATAGCATCATTGATTACAATGATGCTGTGCACGTCGGTTCACCCGCGGGGCTATTGTCCCGCACTCATAAGATCTTATGAGTGCGGGACAATAGTCCTGCGGGCGGCCTGACGTACACAGCATCATTGTAATGTATGATGCTGTGTACTTCCGTGCGCACGATGTATGCCACTCCGGGACATATGGCCCACTCACAGACTGTATGTCTCGGAGGGCATAAGATCATGTGCACGGGCCATAACTAAAAGCCCAGCAGGAGCTAGAACGCAACATCAACCCGGCCTAATTGCCATGCTTCACTGGCAGTTGCCACAAAACCACAGAAAGTAAAGTCAGTTTCAGGGTCCCTAGGGCATGAGCACACAGAGCGTCCGTGTTGCAGTTGTGAAGCGGCTGTAGAAGGCCCTAATTAAACTATCGGTCTGCAGTGTGGGTGCCGTGTGGCCATTAACAATGCAGTCCTCACTAGTTTAATTCGGGCCTGCTGTGGCCTATACCCAATGTCATGTCAGCTTTTTCTTCTGTAGTACCGGCACTACAACGCAGTCACAGAATTATTTGTACAAAAACTAAATAAAAAGAGCAATGTACGGTAGAAGTTTTATTCTACACCCAATGTGGGCTACAGCAAGTGACGGAGCAGTCGAGAGCAGTGGAAGAGTCTGGCTGGCCAAGGCACGGTGTGTGGAATTAAGTTTAGGGCTCATTCAGACGACTATCAGTTTTGCGTTAAGCAAAACAAGGATACCAGTCGTGTGTGTTGCGCATTTTGTGGAACAGAACAACCAGCCCCATGATAGAAATGCCCATTCATGTCCGCAAAACAAGAATAGGACATGTTCTTTTTTGCAGAGCCGTGGAACGGAAGTACGGATGTGGACAGCACACAGTGTTCCAATATTGCGGAACAGATGTGGACATAAATATACGGTCATGTAAATGGGCTTTTAGTCTTAGTTTTCATCTTGAACAAGGTCTTCTAGGAGACGGGAAAGCTGCCGCTTGTCTTGAGCCTTCTCACATAACTGGTGAAGAGCATGTGCCCTCTTTTGTGGGGGGTGAGGCCTTCTCAAAAGGTATGAACAGCAGTCTCTTCTGAGTTGGGTACTTTCATAAGTCTCTGCAAAGTTGTAGACAAAGGGCAGACTCTCCAGGCTTAACATACAGTCACGGACTGAATTTTCCAGCAAACTTTGTAGGCCAGGTAAGAGAAATCTGCCCGCTGCAGCCAAGGTGTATGCTACTGGAGACTGGACCAGCTCGTCTCCTGACACAGTTCTTAGTCCCTGCAAAACAGGACACAGAGATTCTTGGGAGCAGCCATGAAGGTAGTGGAGCAGTGGTAGGAAGGCACAGGATGGAACCTCACGCACATGGACTTCCTGCTGCTGGGATTCAGCATAGCCACCTTGCAGCATAGCTCTGAATACGTCACATTTACTAGAGACCACCTCTCTATTACCCTCTACACGGTGTCCTCCATCTAAGACAAATACCAGATCTCCCTGGCCCCGAGATAGTAGCTCCAGGTAATAGCATTTTGGGGAGGTTAATGAAGGGGATGTGCCAGGGACCGAGTAATCCCAAGGAGTTGATAAAGACGAAAGGCATTCTGATGCATGGAAGACATAAGCGGGATCCACAGAACACATTAACGTTTCCAAAACCAGCTGAAGAGCTCCACCAAACAGCTTCTGCCGGTGACGAGAGGGGTTCCTACAATACAGAAAACAGAAGAAGGACGTCCCATCAATGAAGTCAAATTACTAAAACACTGAAAACAAATGAACAAGATGTTAAAACTGAATCTGGGTCACACCACATATCGTCCCAACAGAACCAGAAAATCAAGTCACCTCCCAGTATCCACCGTGTGAGAACTCTGGCATCTGAAATGCATATGGGGCAACAGCTTGGCCTTAAAGGGTTTTTCGAGGCCACAGATATTGATGACCTGTCTTAAGATTAGTGGGGGGGTCTGACCTCGAACACAGGTGGACGGATCGATTCTTGGAGTTGTGATTGTGCACAAACTGCAGCCAGCATGGGGCCCACTGAAAATCCCCAGGGCCGTCCTCTGCAGGGGCGCTGACTCTTCCCCCTTCTATCTGTCCTGCCTTAACCCTCAGGTCATTTTGTGAGACGGCTTCACATTTGTCCACTCTGATTGGTGCACTCTACTTTTCGTGTGGATGGAGGGGCAACAGCCGTATTATTCCCCGAAGTAGATTTTCATAACACACCACAAATACACAACAGATTTTTTTAAATGTATTTTGCTGTGTGAACATGGCCTACAGATTCTGTCAACTGGCCTATTGTGCCAACTTTTGGTGGAATTTATCCGATGACCCGATTCTGATGTGTCGTCAACCTTGCCTTCCCCTCGGCACAGAAATAGTATTGCCTAGTAAATGGCTTTATGGGCACTAGGGCTGCAACTATCGATTATTTTAGTAATCAAGTATTCTACCGAATAAGTGATTACTCTAATAACAAAAAACTAATTACCGTTAAGAACATTTCTATAAAAACTCATCTGCCCCCCCCCCCCCCCCATCAGTTCCCCCTTTCTTGTGCCATCAGTTCCTCCAGCTTCCCCATGTCAGAGGCTTCCCCTCCCAGTGCCACCATCTGCCCCCACTCCCCCTCCTAGCCATCAGTGCCCAGCCGCATTGCCATGGAACTAAAACGTCCTGACGATGTGTGTACGTCAGGATCCAGTGCAGCGCTGTGCGGGCGGGCGACCACGGAGCGCGAGTAATAGCATGCTCTTCACTCACACTCCGTGGTCACATGGCACAAACGAATCATCTGTGCAAAAAATTTGCAACAAGGACTTTTTTGTGTTGAGCTAATCAATTAATTCGAGTAATCATTTCAGCCCTAATGGGCACCCAGTAACACACGCACTTAGGGGCTATATACACTGCTCAAAAAAATAAAGGGAACACTTAAACAACACAATGTAACTCCAAGTCAATCACACTTCTGTGAAATCAAACTGTCCACTTAGGAAGCAACACTGAGTGACAATCAATTTCACATGCTGTTGTGCAAATGGGATAGACAACAGGTGGAAATTATAGGCAATTAGCAAGACACCCCCAAAAAAGGAGTGGTTCTGCAGGTGGTGACCACAGACCACTTCTCAGTTCCTATGCTTCCTGGCTGATGTTTTGGTCACTTTTGAATGCTGGCGGTGCTTTCACTCTAGTGGTAGCATGAGACGGAGTCTACAACCCACACAGGAGGCTCAGGTAGTGCAGCTTATCCAGGATGGCACATCAATGCGAGCTGTGGCAAGAAGGTTTGCTGTGTCTGTCAGCGTAGTGTCCAGAGCATGGAGGCGCTACCAGGAGACAGGCCAGTACATCAGGAGATGTGGAGGAGGCCGTAGGATGGCAACAACCCAGCAGCAGGACCGCTACCTCCGCCTTTGTGCAAGGAGGAACAGGAGGAGCACTGCCAGAGCCCTGCAAAATGGCCCCCAGCAGGCCACAAATGTGCATGTGTCTGCTCAAACGGTCAGAAACAGACTCCATGAGGGTGATATGAGGGCCCGACGTCCACATGTGGGGTTGTGCTTACAGCCCAACACCGTGCAGGACGTTTGGCATTTGCCAGAGAACACCAAGATTGGCAAATTCGCCACTGGCGCCCTGTGCTCTTCACAGATGAAAGCAGGTTCACACTGAGCACATGTGACAGAGTCTGGAGACGCCGTGGAGAACGTTCTGCTGCCTGCAACATCCTCCAGCATGACCGGTTTGGCATTGGGTCAGTAATGGTGTGGGGTGGCATTTCTTTGGAGGGCCGCACAGCCCTCCATGTGCTCGCCAGAGGTAGCCTGACTGCCATTAGGTACCGAGATGAGATCCTCAGACCCCTTGTGAGACCATATGCTGGTGCGGTTGGCCCTGGGTTCCTCCTAATGCAAGACAATGCTAGACCTTATGTGGCTGGAGAGTGTTAGCAGTTCCTGCAAGACGAAGGCATTGATGCTATGGACTGGCCCGCCCGTTCCCCAGACCTGAATCCAATTGAGCACATCTGGGACATCATGTCTCGCTCTATCCACCAACGTCACGTTGCACCACAGGCTGTCCAGGAGTTGGCAGATGCTTTAGTCCAGGTCTGGGAGGAGATCCCTCAGGAGACCGTCCGCCACCTCATCAGGAGCATGCACAGGCGTTGTAGGGAGGTCATACAGGCACGTGGAGGCCACACACACTACTGAGCATCATTTTGACTTGTTTTAAGGACATTACATCAAAGTTGGATCAGCCTGTAGTGTGTTTTTCCACTTTAATTTTGAGTGTGACTCCAAATCCAGACCTCCATGGGTTGAAATATTTGATTTCCATTTTTTTATTTTTGTGTGATTTTGTTGTCAGCACATTCAACTATGTAAAGAACAAAGTATTTCAGAAGAATATTTAATTAATTCAGATCTAGGATGTGTTATTTTTGTGTTCCCTTTATTTTTTTGAGCAGTGTATAAGCCAGTACACGGGCAGAGACAACAGGCCCTGTCCTCCCATTAGGCAGCCATGACATCAGAGGAGCGCACCCACATTCATTTACCCGACTGCTTGGACAATCACTTATGCTCAGTTTTTTTTCTGCCCCATTTTTTGGCGGAAAGAAAAGTCCTGTCTGCAGAACTTCTATAAAAAAAAAGAAGAAGGATATATGATGGATTGGAGCTAGTCAATGAAGTGACCGCCAGGCACCCGTGGGCCTCAGCTTGGCTGGAGACTTTTATAAGCATGCTAGATGGCAATGCACAGCAGTGAATGGCAGATGTATGCAAAGGGGCACCAGCCGGGAATCACTAGATCACCAGACAGTTCGACGCACTTTTCTCCCTGACATTCAAGACACAAATAGAACAGGTGCCCAAATGTAAAAGGGTTTTTCCAAAAATGTATCATATTTAGTCCTCTTATTCATGAAGAATCAGAGGGTTTTCTCACTACAGATTTTAAAAAGACTGCATGCCCCATTATTGTGCCCCCCCCCCCCCCCCCCATCCACACAAGTGGTGTTTCCATGGTGGCCATGTCACACTGACACAGCCGCAGTGGGGTCACACAGACATTCAGCTTACCGGTTAATAAAGGGCAGGCAGAGGGTGCACTGTTGTCTCTCACTTGTTGTTCCAGACACCAACATGTGGGTAATTATCCCAACTCCAAAGGGCGACTCAGCTTGAATACGAAGATTGCGAAGAAGTGCATGACCTGCGAAAAAAGGGAAGAGTGATGAGCCAGTGCTGCCTGGGCTTTGGTGCCTCACATACATTTCCATCGATGGCTGCACTGAACAGACTGGGGCTCTAAATAAAAAGTTCTGCCAGAGTTAAAAGACAAAGCTGTTTGCCTGCTGCCACCACTAGGAGGTGCCAACTGCATACAGCAGCACTAATACCAATCCTGCCTGATCTGTATGAGATGCTGGGAGATTAACGCATCTGTCACTTGCTTTAACATTAATTGGCTTTTCTTTGTATCAACATTTTTGCCACAAATGAAGCCAGAATTCCTGCACATTTAACTTGGTAAATCCCCGCTCCTGTTTTCTGCATTCAGAATCTGGCAGATCTGGTCATGTAAATGTGCGCCAATGATGATGATCTTGTCGATCATGCAGGCACCACTGATCATGGCTTCTGGGCAGCAGATCGTACCGTCTGAACAGCGAACAATGATTCTGTATTAGGATGAGGGATTGCAATCCAGTGCCCTCATACTGTGGAGGAGATCGCTGCATGTAAATGCGTCTCCTCTACTGACAAGCAGGGAATTGTCAGGAACGAACACTTCTGTATGGGGAGGAGCGATGGCATTAGTGATCACTGCTCCCTGTACTGTGGAGGAGATCGCTGCATGTAAATGCGTCTCCTCCACTGACGAGCAGGGAATTGTCAGGAAGGAACGCTTCTGTATGGGGAGGAGCGATGGCATTAGTGATCACTGCTCCCTGTACTGTGGAGGAGATCGCTGCATGTAAATGCGTCTCCTCCACTGACGAGCAGGGAATTGTCAGGAAGGAACGCTTCTGTATGGGGAGGAGCAATGGCATTAATGATCACTGCTCCCTGTACTGAGGAGGAGATCGCTGCATGTAAATGTGTCTCCTTCACTGACGAGCAGGAGATT
Source organism: Bufo bufo (assembly GCF_905171765.1). Lineage (NCBI taxonomy): Eukaryota > Metazoa > Chordata > Amphibia > Anura > Bufonidae > Bufo > Bufo bufo. The sequence goes on along the minus strand of NC_053395.1, from coordinate 530,543 downwards.
GTCAGGAAGGAACGCTTCTGTATGGGGAGGAGCGATGGCATTAGTGATCACTGCTCCCCATACTGTGGAGGAGATCGCTGCATGTAAATGCGTCTCCTCCACTGACGAGCAGGGAATTGTCAGGAAGGAACGCTTCTGTATGGGGAGGAGCGATGGCATTAGTGATCACTGCTCCCTGTACTGTGGAGGAGATCGCTGCATGTAAATGTGTCTCCTCCACTGATGAGCAGGAGATTGTCAGGAAGGAACGCTTCTGTATGGGGAGGAGCGATGGCATTAGTGATCACTGCTCCCTGTACTGTGGAGGAGATCGCTGCATGTAAATGTGTCTCCTCCACTGATGAGCAGGAGATTGTCAGGAAGGAACGCTTGCTTCCCAACAATCGGTGTTAGGGTTAACCCTAACTGTGCAAATCCAGCTTAAAGGCTATGTACACCTTGGAAGACAATTTTTGTTTATAATCGCATTTGACCTATTTTTTGGCTAAAAAAAACTAAAACATTTTTGATTGGCCTTTATTAAAAATATTGAGCCAATCTGTCACAAAAGGGTTAACTATTTTTCTGGCTGTGTGACTGGTCCTTTCACGTCATCTAATAACCCTCATCTCTAAACTACATTCTCCTCAGTAAGAGCTGACAGAGCAGAGAAAATCCACAGGCTGCTACTAAAGCAGCTCAGCTCTGGACAGAGAAAAGGAAGACGTGTACAAGGCAATAATAAAAAAGAAATGCCCCCAAAGGTGGTGTCCATAGCCTTTAAGTCATATGCAGTAAGCCCCCTGTGGTCGGCAGCCACAACTATCTCCCTGTTTTTCTTTCCTCTAAAATATATTAAATGCAGCTAATGTATGTGCAAAAGGACAAAAAAAAAAAGCCTTGAAAGAGACATTAACGTCAGGCAGGAGAGGGGGAGAGGACACAGGAACCCTCAGACTGTCCACACCAAGCAGACCACCTTCCTTCACCATAGATCACATTCTTCTTACCAAGTTCTTTTGCCTTTTCCGGGTGGCGGATCCTGGGCGCGGCGTCTCCCTCCGGCCACTCACTCAGGAGCAGTCTGGTTCTAAGGGTACAGATACTTCCAGTTCTAATAAATGCTTCCAGGCATGAGGGGTCACAGGTCAGGCGCTGCAGCAGCCGCGCCGCACGACTAGAAGGTTGTGGGTGGCAAGTGACATAAGTCAATAGACCCTCTAATACTGGATGAGAGACCAAAGAGCTTGAATCAGACAAGTGAGAAAAACGAGACAAAAGAAGCAGAACTGGAAACTCCGGGCCCAAAACCTCAGATAGGGGAGACCTGGGGCCCAGTGGCCACTGCGATCCCAAGATTTCTTGCATTGGGGACTGACACTGTGTGTGAGAAAAGGGAAAGCTGGTCAAAGTTACTGGTGCCCGCTTCTCCAGTCCGGGGGGTTTAGGGGCTTTCGCCGGTGAAGAAGGCAAAGTGCCAAGAGCATCAGAAGGGTTTCTGTTACTGGACTCTCCAGATGAGACGTCTCGGATCTCTCTCTCCAGGAGCCAGTCCGGTGGAAGCTCATCCAAACTGCTAAAGTACTCCTCCGACAGCAGCCAAGCTCTGGAAGAAGGAAGATAGACAGTTCAATACAGGAGAACCCCACGGGTAGACCAGTAACAGCACTAGATACACATGGAGACACCTGTACTGGACACAACATACAGTCTATGGGTCACTGCAGAGAGACAGGAGAACCCCGCGGGTAGACCAGTAGAGTACTGGTCACACTGGGGTCCTACCTTCTGTGACGTTCCTTTATGACGGGATGAGAGTGCGGAATAAGTCAGTGGAACCGCCACTCTCACGTCATCTCCAGTTGGCACTTGCTGTAGGTCTCAGAACTTCTCTAACCCTCTCTCTCCAAGCACTGCTGTGAACCTGCGCATGCGCTGTCAGTGACAGAGATACCGCTCGCTCTGGAGCCGCTCTGTCGCCAATGGTGCACGCACAGGTTTTCAGCAGGGCTCGGAGAGGGTTGTGTAGCAGGGCCGAGGGAGGCGTTGGGCAGGAGCATCTGATTGGGCATTCTCATTTTGAAGAAACATGTCCGATGGGTTCTTTCCAGCCTGGTTGTTACGAGGAGGCCATTGAGAGTTATATAAACAGCGTAGCTTCCTAAGCTACGCCATTTGCGCAACTCCAATTCAAGTCAATGGGAGTTACCAGTGCTTTGGCTTTCTCCAGCCTCCCAGTGTTCCCTGCGGCCATGTTTTTCAATATGGGAATAGCCCTTTAAGTGCCTTATTCACTCCTCTTTCACTGGTCACAGCAGCATTGAGAGGACAGCCGAGGTCTATATAGTGTCTTCTAGGGTCTATCTAAGCAGCCCGATTATTGGTAGAATGGGTAGAAAACACTCAATATCACTATTTTACTACAGGAAATGTGTTATTACTAAATATAGGCCATTTATGAAGGATCCGGGGTCGGACCTATGGTGCAGCGACTCCACAGCACTGACTACCACCCTAATCATTTTCCCAATGTGCGCACACACAGCCGCAGTCTCCTCGGGTGGCAGCGTGCACACTTACTTCATGCTCTGCTCCGACGTTCCTCCTTCCTCTCTACTCTTTTTGGGCTCTGTTGGGAAATCAAAAGAAGCAGATCCCGGATCCTCCTCAGGGTCCGCTGCCGCTCTTGTGTAGTATGAAGCTCCTTGCTCTTCTGCAGGCCACACCACTTCCTCTAATCTTTTTGCCAACAGAGGTGCAAGGCCGCCAGAGCCAAGGATGGTGAGGGCAGTAGTGTCATGGCAGTAGTGCAGAAAGGCATTGGTTATCTTGTGGTGAACAGATCGATAGAGAGGTTTGCGCAGAAGATCCAGAAGTAGTTCCAATCCCCCCAATTCTCGGACTCTTCGACGATTCAGTGCTTCCCGGCAGCACAAACACAGCGATCTGACAAGAGGAAAGCTCCGCGCCGGCGTCTCCAGCAGCACCTTGATTTCAGCTATGAGGAGCTCGATAGTGCCAGCATTACCAAGCAGGGGTCGCAAGGCTCCCTGATTACAAAGATTAGAAAGGGTTCCCAGAGCAGCCAGGCGCACAGCGGCTTTTACTTCTCCTCCATTGGCGAGTGCCACCAGGGTGGGTACAGCAAGGCTCAGCTGCTCTGCACAGTCCAGAGAACAGCCTCTGCTCAGCTCACACACAGCACGCACCGCCGCGCACACTACATCAGGGTCTGGAGAGGTCAGCATGTGGACGCAAGGTGCAAGACCCCCCTGCTGACAGATAGAAAGTCTGTGTGCCAGACTATCCCCCATGATACGGAGAGCTCGCAGGCAGCTCTGCACACAGCCACCATCTTGGGAACTTTGTAAGATTTGCACTAAAGTAGACACTGCACCTGTAGAAGGACAGATGAGAAGTGTGAATACATGAGGAACAACCAGGAGACAAACACACGGCAGGGGGGTTAACAGTGCGAATGTGCTGAAGGAAAAGGAGGACTTGTGCCCAAATCAGCAGGGAAGGAGACAAAAAGCCGACGGCTGGGACCCCATGGTGGCGGCAGACAGCAGCGGAGAACTTAGGGTACTTTCACACATGCAGCAGAGGATTCCGGCAGGCAGTTCCGTCGCCGGAAATGCCTGTCGGATCCAGCAATCTAGATGCAAACTGATGGCATTTGTCAGACGGAGCCGGATCAGTCTGAAATATGCGTTGCAATACCGGATCAGTCTCTCCAGTGTCATCCGGAAAAACGGCATGCTGTGGTATTTTCTCCGTCCAAAAAACATAAAAAGGGACTGAACTGATGCATCCTGAACGGAATGCTCTCCATTCAGAATGCATTAGGATAAAACTGATCAGTTTTTTCCCGGTATTGAGCCCCTGTGACGGAACTCAATACTGGAAAACAAAAACGCTAGTGTGAGAGTACCCTTAGAAACTTGGCGCCTACCACTGGCCTACACGGATCGGTCAGGCGGTCTGTCTAATTTTGCTGCAGTTTTGAGGTCAGAAACGATTAAATATGAGCCCACCTCAGGATTTCCTTGGTATTGAGCAGGGCATGTCATTGGTGACCACGCATCAGGGCTTCCCACAGATATCTTTCAGATCATGACTAGCTTACACTGACCTGACCAATCCCTGGCACTGCCATTCCAATAGTGCCCGGGGCCCCTCTGAGCTCTTCTTCCTGCTCCAGTGTTTGGCCAAGCGGCATTCCTAGTGACAGGAACAAGAAGTGGATCTCAGCGGGGACGTGGGCACCTACAGCACCGGGGGAAATTGGTAAAGCCAGAACCACTTCCTGGGCATCTGCCATCGTTTTCTACTGTTTAATTCGCATATGCATCTTTACGTCCTTCCACTGAGGCTCCATGTCCGCATACAGTATCAGCGGCTCTTCTGATGGGTTAGAAGGTACCCCACAGGTGAAGCATGGGGCTGAGGGCCATGGAGGAAAGGGCCTTCCCCAAACTATGACCACATGGATGCAAAGTAGCAATTCTTCTCTGCTGGAGTCACAAAGGGGCGAGTCCCGGTGATGCCAGCACCTACCACCAGACTCCGAAGTATTAAAAGAAAGGCCCTGATTTACTAATGACTTGCACAACTATTGTTCCGAACCTATTCTGGTGTAAAATGCCATCTCAACATAAGCCAAGCAATAGTTGGCCACATCTTGAACATGGGATTCAGTTTTGGGCTCCACATACTAGCGTGCCTATCTACGCAGCACATTTATCATGCAGCCCGAGTCCCGGGGATGATCTATAGGATTAGTAAAACTGGGCCTGACAATTGCCTGCTCGCTGGTGGAGGTGAAGCATGGCATTACCACGGGCCATTCGTCCCCGAGTGTGTCGCTCACTCACCTGACTTGTGGATGATTGTATTGTTGTGTGCGTCCAAAGCCAAGTTTCCCAGAGCACGGGAGACCCTGTTCCAGATGGAATCAATACACACAGACTGCAGGATGCAAACTACAACAGAAGAGCACAGGAAGAATTGTACACCGCCCAGGACTTCAAGGGGGACCTATTAAAGGCTACGGGCACCCTCATTATTTCAATAGGTTTTTATAAAAAATGTTCAGTCGTTTTAGGAGATACGAGGGATAAAAAAATAATAATAATAATAATAATAATAATAATAATAATAAAAGTGTGTTTGCAAGCGGTATCTTTGTTTTAGTTGAATCCAGTCAGCTGACAGCTCGTGTATGACTCATCTCTGATCTCCTGACCTTAAACACTTAAGCCAAAATCGTATCACTCACAAAATTGAGGTATAATGAGTATTTATGAGGTCAGGAGTTAAGGGATAAGAGCCATACATGAACCGTCAGCTGACGGGATTTAAAGAAAACAGCCACAGCTTGCAAACACTCATGTGGTACAAAGAGGATTAGGCATGCTTACAGAGCTCTGCACCACCTGCATCACAACGGCATACAAAATGAACAAAGGGAAATTAAAGGAAAGTGACAAGGCATTAAGCAGTCCTATCATCATCCCGTCCAGTCTGCTCAATACCTGCAAACCTGACCACAAGCTCCCTGCAAGAGAAAAAGCTGCTGGCTCAAGGAATCTTTGAAAGCATCAGCACTAAATAATACCATTTTGATAGAAATTTACTAAAAACAAAAACAAAAAAGTATAAAACTTCAAGTCGTCCCAATTAAAATACCAAAGAGTAAAACAAAACGGTAGAAGGACAGATGAGAAGTAAACTGTGGGGAACTCCATGGGGTGGCGTGTCCGCTGTCACCTACACATCCAGCTGAGACCGATGGTAAAGCAATGCAGAGAGACCTATTGCCTTTTACATGAAGGCTGCCTCTACTTGCTTGACATACAGAATTCCTCCCCTCTTTACGGTGATCAGTAGGGCTGCAGTAAACGATTATTTTAGAAATAGAGTATTCTAATTTAAAAAAAATGAATTAATAGACAGTTTTAGTCTATAAAAACTCAGACCCCAACACCCTTCGTTCCCCTGTGTGATCAGCCCAAGTGCTTCAGTTCCCCCCAGTGCCACCGGCTTCATGATCCCCCAGTGCCATCAGCTCTTCCCCACCCCAGAGTCATCAGCTCCACTCCCCCTGTGCCTTCAGCTCTCCCCCACCCCAGAGTCATCAGCTCCACTCCCCCTGTGCCTTCAGCTCTCCCCCACCCCAGAGTCATCAGCTCCACCCCCCCCCTGTGCCATCAGCTCTCCCCCACCCCAGAGTCATCAGCTCCACCCCCCCCCCTGTGCCATCAGCTCTCCCCCACCCCAGAGCCATCAGCTCCACCCCCCCCCCTGTGCCATCAGCTCTCCCCCACCCCAGAGTCGTCAGCTCCACCCCCCCTGTGCCTTTAGCTCTCCCCTACACCAGAGTCATCAGCTCCACTCCCCCTGTGCCTTCAGCTCTCCCCTACACCAGAGTCATCAGCTCCACCCCCCCCTGTGCCATCAGCTCTCCCCCACCCCAGAGCCATCAGCTCCACCCCCCCCCCCCTGTGCCATCAGCTCTCCCCCACCCCAGAGTCGTCAGCTCCACCCCCCCTGTGCCTTTAGCTCTCCCCTACACCAGAGTCATCAGCTCCACTCCCCCTGTGCCTTCAGCTCTCCCCTACACCAGAGTCATCAGCTCCACTCCCCCTGTGCCTTCAGCTCTCCCCTACCCCAGAGTCATCAGCTCCCCCCCCCCCTGTGCCATCAGCTCTCCCCCACCCCAGAGCCATCAGCTCCACCCCCCCCCCCTGTGCCATCAGCTCTCCCCCACCCCAGAGTCGTCAGCTCCACCCCCCCTGTGCCATCAGCTCTCCCCTACACCAGAGTCATCAGCTCCACTCCCCCTGTGCCTTCAGCTCTCCCCTACACCAGAGTCGTCAGCTCCACCCCCCCTGTGCCTTTAGCTCTCCCCTACACCAGAGTCATCAGCTCCACTCCCCCTGTGCCTTCAGCTCTCACCCACCCCAGAGTCATCAGCTCCCTCGCCCCCCCCCCTTGTGACAGCAGCTCCCTCGCCCCCCCCCCCTTGTGACAGCAGCTCTCTCGCCCCCCCCCTTGTGACAGCAGCTCCCTCGCGCCCCCCCCTTGTGACAGAAGCTCCCTCACCCCCCACCCTTGTGACAGCAGCTCCCTCGCCCCCCCCCTTCTGACAGCAGCTCCCTCACCCTTGTGACAGCAGCCCCCTCGCGCCCCCCCCCTTCTGACAGCAGCTCCCTCACCCCCCCCCCCCCCCTTGTGACAGCAGCTCCCTCGCCCCCCCCCCCTTGTGACAGCAGCTCTCTTGCCCCCCCTTGTGACAGCAGCCCCCTCCCCTTCTGACAGCAGCTCCCTCACCCCCCCCCCCTTCTTGTGACAGCAGCTCCCCATCGATAGCTGATCGGCAAGGGTCTGACACCTGGCGCTGCCCCGAACAGCTCTGACCCACGAAGCAGCTCCTTCCATTGTACTGGTTACTGCCGTGGTAGGCAGGTCCATCCGCCACACCGGCTTTCCAGCTGTTTAGAAACTATGACTCTCAGAATCAGCTCCGTAAATGTGAATGCTGGGAGTTGTAGTTTCACAGCAGCTGGACAGAGCTGTGTAGTTCTGGTGCCTACTTCTGGCCTCAGGGTTTCTCTAGAACAGCTGATCGAGGAGAGCAGGTATCGGACCCCCGCTGTCCATATAATGATGGCCTATCCTGAGGACAGCCATCAATATCATAATCCTGGAAACCCCTTAATAAGGTTGGCCCATCTGGGACATTGATGGCATATCACTAGGATATGTCAATGTCAGATAGGTGCAAGGCCCACCTCTAAGACCCGTCTCTATATGAAGAGCGGGGCCCCCCCAAAGTGAAGGAGAGCACACCATGCACCTGCAGTCACCTCACCACTATGGGACTGCCGAAAACTGAGGGCGGCTGCTCTCTGTTCACTCCCACCTACCTGACAAGGATGGTACATCCTAGCGAGCGTGGAGTTGCTAAGCCAAAGTTCTGACGCCAGACTCCTTCATAAATGGCCAATAACTTAGTAATAACAAGTTTAATGTAGTAAAATGGTCACATCAAGCGTTTTTTTACCGTCATGTACAGAACTTGTCAAATTAAAGCACTCCAACACCATTAACCTGAAAACCTGTGTTTTTGGTGAAAGTGATATTTCTACATAGAAAATAATTTAAGTGTAGTAGAGGAATAGAAAAAACAGCTCCAACAAATCAAGACCTGCATACCGCTCATCCTGAGGAATGGAAAAAAGAGCCCCAACAATCAGGACCTGCATACCGCTCATCCTGAGGAATGGAAAAAAGAGCCCCAACAATCAGGACCTGCATACCGCTCATCCTGAGGAATGGAAAAAAGAGCCCCAACAATCAGGACCTGCATACCGCTCATCCTGAGGAATGGAAAAAAGAGCCCCAACAATCAGGACCTGCACACAGCTCAGTAGTATACTTATTTAGGGAAGGAGGGAACAAATAGTGCATATGTTGGTTATAGTGCATTTCCTTCTGAAATACTGGGAAATGGCTCATTCCAGACATTGTTCTGATGAAGAACATACTTTGATTAAAGAGGGAAAAACATCCAGAGCATTGCAGCACATTGTAGGCTGCTCAGCTAAACTGGTCTCAAAGGCCATGAAATGGCAACCAAAACCTGAAAGACGTGGAAGGAAGCGGGGAACTACTGTTCTAATAGATGGAAGCATGGCCAACATGGCTCAGCCAATGATCTCCTCCACAAAAAGAAGATCTGAAGATACCATTGAGAAGACGATGCAGTGAAGCCAAGTGCCAGCAAGACCTACTTGAAAAGTGAGGAAAAATACACGCAGAACTCAGTCTACTTTCACATTTGCGTTCAGAGCGGATCCGTCTGGTGTCCGCACAGACGGATCCGCTCCTATAATGCAAACGATGGTATCCGTTCAGAACGGATCCGTCTGCATTATATTTCACAAAAAAATCTAAGTGTGAAAGTTAGTCAGATGGATCAGTCCAGACTTTGCATTGAAAGTCAATGGGGGACGGATCCGTTTAAAAATTGCACCATATTGTGTCAACTTCAAACGGATCCGTTTGGGTGTCCGCCTGGCCGTGCGGAGCCAAACGCTGCAAGCAGCGTTCGGGTGTCAGCCTGCTGAGCGGAACGGAGGCCAAGCGGAGCCAGACTGAGCGGATCCGCATCCACTCAGAATGCATTGGGGCTGGACGGATGCGGTCGGGCCCGCTTGTGAGAGCCTTCAAACGGAGCTCATAAGCGGAACCCCGAACGCAAGTGTGAAAGTAGCCTCAATGACTGTCCCAAAGAGATGCCAGAACACTGTGTGGACTGACTGGGGCAGAATTGTTCTTTTGGGGTCTTTGGGGCCAGAAGGTAGTCGACTCCATTCAACTCAGACGTCGGGCAGTTGTCAGAAACAACGGTTCAGCCGTTAATATCAGTTCATTCAAAGGAAAATCTCACTTTGCTTCAGTTTATACGCGGGATTTATCAAACTAGGGTGAAGTAGACCTGGCTTAGTCGCCCATAGCAACCAATCACATTCCATTATCCAAAAGGAGCGGTGAATAATTAAAGCTGGAATTTGTCCGATTGGTTGCTATGGGAGACTAATCCGGTTCTACTTCACACCAATTTGATAAATCTCAGAGGTAAATATGGAGCTGCTGTTTTTAAACAACCTAATATTTCTGTGAAGGGTTAAAGGGGTTATCGCATCTCATTGATCCTATTTTAATTTATTTGTTATACAAGTGCCTGTGAGCATTTTTGTAATTATGTTACTTTAGCAAATTCCTACCCATCTTGGAAAAAATCTTTTAATCCTACCCCACTGTTGTCTTCTGGTATCCACTAGATACGGCCACCGCTTGTGGGCCGCGCCTGCGTAGAACACATTTTCTTCCCCCGGCCGGGCCGCACATCGCTGTCTTGAACGAGCACGCTGCTGCGCATGCGCCATGGTGACTTCTTCCTGGCCAATATAGTACAGAGTCGCGAACGCGCAATGGTGACTTCTTCCTGGCCGAGTAGAGTACAGAGATGCGCATGCTCTGTATGCAGCGCATCTCCGTACTATACTCGGCAAGGAAGAAGTCACCATTGCGCATGCGTGGCGCGTGCGAATTCGCGGCTCTGCACTATACTGACCAGGAAGAAGTCACCATGGAGCATTGAGGCCATAATTCTATGAAAATCCTGTAATTGTTTCCAAAGACCAAAAATGTCACATCAAAAGAAGCAAATGTGAAGTCTTAAGAAAAATAAGCAGGTAAAACTAAGAAAGATAAAGCCCACGTAAGGCTACATTCACCCATCCCAAAACGGATCAGTTCCGCCCCAATGCATTCTGAATGGACAAGGATCCGTTCAGAATGCATCAGTCTGGCTCAGTTGCGCCTCCATTACGCTCTGGAGGTGGACACTGCTCGTTTTGGCGTCCGCCATGACGTTGCACAAGATTGTCAGTGAAAACGGATCCGTTCTTATTGATTTGCATTATAAGTCAGGACGGATCCGTTTTCACTGACAATCTTGTGCAACTGAAAACGGATCCGTCCCCCATTGACTTTCAATTTAAGTTAGGACGGATCCGTTTTGACTTAGACTTTATTTTGAAATAATAATGCAAACGGATCCATTCTGAATGGATACAAGCGTTTGCATTATCAGTGCGGATCCGTCTGTGCAGATACAAGACGGATCCGCACCGAACGCAGGTGTGAAAGTAGCCTAACCAAGGCAGGACGAGATCTCGCTGGAAGTGCCCTCCTGTGGTGAGGGCAGGAGCTTCTTCAGGGTCCTACATGGACCAGAACTGCAACATGAAGCCTCTACGCAGCTAGTGTCAGCCACAGACAGGGGCAGTGAAGGCCATGCAGTACTGCAGAGGAGCTGAGAGACAACCAGTAAGGGGGTTTTACCAATAAAATGGGCGTACTGATTGGTCGGATCGGAGTCTGAGGCAGCACTGCATTAAATGGAGGTCGCTCCGAGGCCTGATCACCCCGAGATCGCCATCCAGGACTGGGAGATCCTCACATTGAAGAACCGGCACAGGATTTATTCCGGAAAGGGTTCTTTACAGTCGCAGCAGTGTCACTGTGGAATGCCCTACCCCAAGAGCAATGGCGGATGTCTGCTCCCACAGAGAATAAGTGCAGCAGGATCGGTGGGGTGCCACGGTTGGATAGGGGATAACATGCACACTTGGCACGGCGCCTTTAATGCTGACACAGGGTGAAGCTTTGCAGGACAGGATGGGACAGAAAAGTCAAAGGCGCGTAGCCCCAGATGTACTGGGGTGGGGCTTGGTGGAAAGGGGTGGAGCTTCACAGGACTGGACATGTCCTCAGGTGACCACACTTCTGTGGTGAAGGTGTAGACCCCCAGCTGTGGGGTTAGTACATACATTTGGGGGTACAGTACGTGGGCTAATAGGGGCTGTAGGTAGCACAGACAGCGGGGGTCACCCCTCACAGGCCATACCAGATGTTACTACTGCGATCGCTGTGGTAGCCGTCGCCCGGCTGGGGTGAGTGAACACCCTACTAATGCGGGTCACACATTCAGAATATCAGCAAGAAACTGACAGCATCTGAGCGGAGAAACTTACCCAAGGCCGGAATACCACCGAGCTGCCGCACCTGGAAGACAGAGCAACGACAGTCAGGAACAGAGCCAACCCCAAATGTCTGCACCAACCCCCCCCCCCCCCCCCATCATCCCCTGACTGTATGAGAGGGGGTATAACCCCCCCCCCATTATCCCCTGACAGTATGAGAGGGGGTATAACCCCCCCCCCCCTCATCCCCTGACTGTATGAGAGGGGGTATAACCCCCCCCCCCCATCATCCCCTGACTGTATGAGAGGGGGTATAACCCCCCCCCCATCCCATCATCCCCTGACTGTATGAGAGGGGGTATAACCCCCCCCCATCCCATCATCCCCTGACTGTATGAGAGGGGGTATAACCCCCCCCCATCATCCCCTGACTGTATGAGAGGGGGTATAACCCCCCCCCCCATCATCCCCTGACTGTATGAGAGGGGGTATAACCCCCCCCCCCATCATCCCCTGACTGTATGAGAGGGGGTATAACCCCCCCCCCCCCATCATCCCCTGACTGTATGAGAGGGGGTATAACCCCCCCCCATCCCATCATCCCCTGACTGTATGAGAGGGGGTATAACCCCCCCCCATCATCCCCTGACTGTATGAGAGGGGGTATAACCCCCCCCCCATCCCATCATCCCCTGACTGTATGAGAGGGGGTATAACCCCCCCCCATCATCCCCTGACTGTATGAGAGGGGGTATACCCCCCCCCCCCATCATCCCCTGACTGTATGAGAGGGGGTATAACCCCCCCCCCCCATCATCCCCTGACTGTATGAGAGGGGGTATAACCCCCCCCCCTCATCCCCTGACTGTATGAGAGGGGGTATAACCCCCCCCCCCCATCATCCCCTGACTGTATGAGAGGGGGTATAACCCCCCCCATCCCATCATCCCCTGACTGTATGAGAGGGAGTATAACCCCCCCCCCCCATCATCCCCTGACAGTATGAGAGGGGGTATAACCCCCCCCATCATCCCCTGACTGTATGAGAGGGGGTATAACCCCCCCCCTGACTGTATTAGAGGGGGTATACCCCCCCCCCTGACTGTATGAGAGGGGGTATAACCCCCCCCCCTGACAGTATGAGAGGGGGTATAACCCCCCCCCCATCATCCCCTGACAGTATGAGAGGGGGTATAACCCCCCCCCCATCATCCCCTGACTGTATGAGAGAGGTATAACCCCCCCCCCCCCATCATCCCCTGACTGTATGAGAGAGGTATAACCCCCCCCCCCCCCTGACTGTATGAGAGGGGGTATAACCCCCCCCTGACTGTATGAGAGGGGGTATAACCCCCCCCCTGACTGTATGAGAGGGGGTATAACCCCCCCCCCCCTGACAGTATGAGAGGGGGTATAACCCCCCCCCATCATCCCCTGACTGTATGAGAGGGGGTATAACCCCCCCCCCATCATCCCCTGACTGTATGAGAGGGGGTATAACCCCCCCCCCCCATCATCCCCTGACTGTATGAGAGGGGGTATAACCCCCCCCCCCCCTCATCCCCTGACTGTATGAGAGGGGGTATACCCCCCCCCCCCCATCATCCCCTGACTGTATGAGAGGGGGTATAACCCCCCCCCATCCCATCATCCCCTGACTGTATGAGAGGGAGTATAACCCCCCCCCCCCATCATCCCCTGACAGTATGAGAGGGGGTATAACCCCCCCATCATCCCCTGACTGTATGAGAGGGGGTATAACCCCCCCCCTGACTGTATTAGAGGGGGTATAACCCCCCCCCTGACTGTATGAGAGGGGGTATAACCCCCCCCCCTGACAGTATGAGAGGGGGTATAACCCCCCCCCATCATCCCCTGACAGTATGAGAGGGGGTATACCCCCCCCCCCATCATCCCCTGACTGTATGAGAGAGGTATAACCCCCCCCCCCCCATCATCCCCTGACTGTATGAGAGAGGTATAACCCCCCCCCCCCTGACTGTATGAGAGGGGGTATAACCCCCCCCTGACTGTATGAGAGGGGGTATAACCCCCCCCCTGACTGTATGAGAGGGGGTATAACCCCCCCCCCTGACAGTATGAGAGGGGGTATAACCCCCCCCCCTGACTGTATGAGGGGGGTGCTGGCCCAGCGGATTGGTGCTAGCAGTGGGCGTGGCTTACCTGGGTGCGGCTCCCCGCCTCCGTGCAGCTATTGGCCAGCAGACTGAGCGCCAGTTCCAGGTTCCGTCTGGAGCTCCCCAGGACTTCAGCCCGCGCGGGATCAGTCAGCAGCGCGAGGAGGAGAGCCAGGCCGCCCCGCCTCCGGAACAGCACGGCGCCCCCCGCCATGGTCACATGGCGACTGCGCAGTTCACTCAGCGTCCTTCCCAGGCCTGCTGGGTCCTCCACCGCCGCCGACAGCCGAGACAGACAGGACGAAAGCGACGAGCAGGACATCGGAACGGACACCGGAACCGAGCCAAGGCACAGACAGCGCATGCGCGCTAGTGGCCGCCACCCACAGATCTGCCGGGAATTGTGGTCTCTGTACAGCGGAAATAAGGAACCCTGCTGGAAGACGTAAAGCGATGTGATTGGACAGTGAATCTAGGGGCGTGGTCTTACGCCTGCAACTTGCTGCTGTCGCTCATATTCTGTATTGGTTCAGTTAGGGACAGTTAATTAATTACGTCAAATTGGGGGCGGAGCGAGCGGGTGTGAATGTCCGGAAAAAGGAGAGCGAAAGTCAGGTCCACCCCCTCATTCCCCTAATGATCAGATCCAGTACAAAAAGGGAAACAGGACAGTTCCATTACCCCCCCCCCCCCCCATACATCTAGTGGTCAGGTCCAGTATTTACATAGAAACTGGTCAGTCCATGTGTGAGGAGACATTTATCATCCAGTGAGAGGACCTCCCCCATACCTCTAGTGGTTAGGTCCAGTATATAGATAGAAACTGGTCAGTCCATGTGTGAGGAAACATGTATCATCCAGTGAGAGGACCTCCCCCCATACCTCTAGTGGTCAGGTCCAGTATTTACATATAAACTGGTCAGTCCATGTGTGAGGAGACATTTATCATCCAGTGAGAGGACCTCCCCCCATATCTCTAGTGGTTAGCTCCAGTATATAGATAGAAACTGGTCAGTCCATGTGTGAGAAGACATGTATCATCCAGTGAGAGGACCTCCCCCCATACCTCTAGTGGTCAGGTCCAGTATATAGATAGAAACTGGTCAGTCCATGTGTGAGGAGACATTTATCATCCAGTGAGAGGACCTCCACCCATACCTCTAGTGGTTAGGTCCAGTATATAGATAGAAACTGGTCAGTCCATGTGTGAGGAGACATTTATCATTCAGTGAGAGGACCTCCCCCCATACCTCTAGTGGTCAGGTCCAGTATATAGATAGAAACTGGTCAGTCCATGTGTGAGAAGACATGTATCATCCAGTGAGAGGACCTCCCCCCATACCTCTAGTGGTTAGGTCCAGTATATAGATAGAAACTGGTCAGTCCATGTGTGAGGAGACATTTATAATTCAGTGAGAGGACCTCCCCCCATACCTCTAGTGGTCAGCTCCAGTATATAGATAGAAACTGGTCAGTCCATGTGTGAGGAGACATTTATCATCCAGTGAGAGGACCTCCACCCCCCCCCCCCCATACCTCTAGTGGTCAGGTCCAGTATTTACATATAAACTGGTCAGTCCATGTGTGAGGAGACATTTATCATCCAGTGAGAGGACCTCCCCCCATATCTCTAGTGGTCAGGTCAAGTATATAGATAGAAACTGGTCAGTCCATGTGTGAGAAGACATGTATCATCCAGTGAGAGGACCTCCCCCCATACCTCTAGTGGTCAGGTCCAGTATATAGATAGAAACTGGTCAGTCCATGTGTGAGGAGACATTTATCATTCAGTGAGAGGACCTCCCCCATACCTCTAGTGGTTAGCTCCAGTATATAGATAGAAACTGGTCAGTCCATGTGTGAGAAGACATGTATCATCCAGTGAGAGGACCTCCCCCCATACCTCTAGTGGTCAGGTCCAGTATTTACATATAAACTGGTCAGTCCATGTGTGAGGAGACATTTATCATCCAGTGAGAGGACCTCCCCCCATATCTCTAGTGGTTAGCTCCAGTATATAGATAGAAACTGGTCAGTCCATGTGTGAGAAGACATGTATCATCCAGTGAGAGGACCTCCCCCCATACCTCTAGTGGTCAGGTCCAGTATATAGATAGAAACTGGTCAGTCCATGTGTGAGGAGACATTTATCATCCAGTGAGAGGACCTCCACCCATACCTCTAGTGGTTAGGTCCAGTATATAGATAGAAACTGGTCAGTCCATGTGTGAGGAGACATTTATCATTCAGTGAGAGGACCTCCCCCCATACCTCTAGTGGTCAGGTCCAGTATATAGATAGAAACTGGTCAGTCCATGTGTGAGAAGACATGTATCATCCAGTGAGAGGACCTCCCCCCATACCTCTAGTGGTTAGGTCCAGTATATAGATAGAAACTGGTCAGTCCATGTGTGAGGAGACATTTATAATTCAGTGAGAGGACCTCCCCCCATACCTCTAGTGGTCAGCTCCAGTATATAGATAGAAACTGGTCAGTCCATGTGTGAGAAGACATGTATCATCCAGTGAGAGGACCTCCCCCCATACCTCTAGTGGTTAGGTCCAGTATATAGATAGAAACTGGTCAGTCCATGTGTGAGGAGACATTTATAATTCAGTGAGAGGACCTCCCCCCATACCTCTAGTGGTCAGCTCCAGTATATAGATAGAAACTGGTCAGTCCATGTGTGAGGAGACATTTATCATCCAGTGAGAGGACCTCCCCCCCCCCCCCCCCCATACCTCTAGTGGTCAGGTCCAGTATTTACATATAAACTGGTCAGTCCATGTGTGAGGAGACATTTATCATCCAGTGAGAGGACCTCCCCCCATATCTCTAGTGGTCAGCTCCAGTATATAGATAGAAACTGGTCAGTCCATGTGTGAGGAGACATTTATCATCCAGTGAGAGGACCTCCACCCATACCTCTAGTGGTTAGGTCCAGTATATAGATAGAAACTGGTCAGTCCATGTGTGAGGAGACATTTATCATTCAGTGAGAGGACCTCCCCCCATACCTCTAGTGGTCAGGTCCAGTATATAGATAGAAACTGGTCAGTCCATGTGTGAGAAGACATGTATCATCCAGTGAGAGGACCTCCCCCCATACCTCTAGTGGTTAGGTCCAGTATATAGATAGAAACTGGTCAGTCCATGTGTGAGGAGACATTTATAATTCAGTGAGAGGACCTCCCCCCATACCTCTAGTGGTCAGCTCAAGTATATAGATAGAAACTGGTCAGTCCATGTGTGAGGAGACATTTATCATCCAGTGAGAGGACCCCCCCCCCCCCCATACCTCTAGTGTTCAGCTCCAGTATATAGATAGAAACTGGTCAGTCCATGTGTGAGGAGACATTTATCATCCAGTGACAGGACCTCCCCCTATACCTCTAGTAGTCAGGTCCAGTATATAGATAGAAACTGGTCAGTTCATCTGTGAGGAGACATTTATCATTCAGTGAGAGGACCTCCCCCATACCTCTAGTGGTCAGGTCCAGTATATAGATAGAAACTGGTCAGTCCATGTGTGAGAAGACATTTATCATCCAGTGAGAGGACCTCCCCCCATACCTCTAGTGGTCAGCTCCAATATGTAGATAGAAACTGGTCAGTTAATGTGTGAGGAGACATTTATCATCCAGTGAGACGACCTCCCCCCATACCTCTAGTGGTCAGGTCCAATATATAGATAGAAACTGGTCAGTTCATGTGTGAGGAGACATTTATCATCTAGTGAGAGGACCTCCCCCCATACCTCTAGTGGTCTGGTCCAGTATATAGATAGAAACTGGTCAGTCCATGTGTGAGAAGACCTGTATCATCCAGTGAGAGGACCTCCCCCCATACCTCTAGTGGTCAGGTCAAGTATATAGATAGAAACTGGTCAGTCCATGTGTGAGAAGACATGTATCATCCACTGAGAGGACCCCCCCCCCCCCCCTACCTCTAGTGGTCAGCTCCAGTATATAGATAGAAACTGGTCAGTCCATGTGTGAGAACACATGTATCATCCACTGAGAGGACACCCCCCCCCCTACCTCTAGTGGTCAGCTCCAGTATATAGATAGAAACTGGTCAGTCCATGTGTGAGGGGACATTTATGATCCAGAGGACCCCCCCACCCCCATACCTTTAGTGGTCAGGTCCAGTATATAGATAGCAACTGGTCAGTTCATGTGTGAGGGGGCATTTATCATCCAGTGAGAGGAACTCCCCCCATACCTCTAGTGGTCAGGTCCAGTATATAGATAGAAACTGGTCAGTCCATGTGTGAGGAGGCATTTATCATCCAGTGAGAGGCCTTTCCCTCATACCTCTAGTAGTCAGATCCAGTATATAGATAGAAACTGGTCAGTTCATGTGTGAGGAGTCATTTATCATTCAGTGAGAGGACCTCCCCCCATACCTCTAGTGGTCAGGTCCAGTATATAGATAGAAACTGGTCAGTTCATCTGTCAGGAGACATTTATCATATAGTGAGTTGACCCCTGCCCATACCTCTAGTGGTCAGGTCCAGTATATAGATAGAAACTGGTCAGTTCATGTGTGAGGAGACATTTATCATCCAGTGAGACGACCTCCCCCCATACCTCTAGTGGTCAGGTCCAATATATAGATAGAAACTGGTCAGTTCATGTGTGACAAGACATTTATCATCTAGTGAGAGGACCTCCCCCCATACCTCTAGTGGTCTGGTCCAGTATATAGATAGAAACTGGTCAGTCCATGTGTGAGAAGACATGTATCATCCAGTGAGAGGACCTCCCCCCATACCTCTAGTGGTCAGGTCCAGTATATAGATAGAAACTGGTCAGTCCATGTGTGAGAAGACATGTATCATCCAGTGAGAGAACACCCCCCCTACCTCTAGTGGTCAGCTCCAGTATATAGATAGAAACTGGTC
This sequence comes from Bufo bufo, assembly GCF_905171765.1. Taxonomy (NCBI): domain Eukaryota; kingdom Metazoa; phylum Chordata; class Amphibia; order Anura; family Bufonidae; genus Bufo; species Bufo bufo. Next base: position 511,961 of record NC_053395.1, on the reverse strand, counting down.
AGTCCATGTGTGAGAAGACCTGTATCATCCACTGAGAGGACACCCCCCCCCCCTACCTCTAGTGGTCAGCTCCAGTATATAGATAGAAACTGGTCAGTCCATGTGTGAGGGGACATTTATGATCCAGAGGACCCCCCCACCCTCATACTTTTAGTGGTCAGGTCCAGTATATAGATAGCAACTGGTCAGTTCATGTGTGAGGGGGCATTTATCATCCAGTGAGAGGAACTCCCCCCATACCTCTAGTGGTCAGGTCCAGTATATAGATAGAAACTGGTCAGTCCATGTGTGAGGAGGCATTTATCATCCAGTGAGAGGCCTTTCCCTCATACCTCTAGTAGTCAGATCCAGTATATAGATAGAAACTGGTCAGTTCATGTGTGAGGAGTCATTTATCATTCAGTGAGAGGACCTCCCCCCATACCTCTAGTGGTCAGGTCCAGTATATAGATAGAAACTGGTCAGTTCATCTGTCAGGAGACATTTATCATATAGTGAGTTGACCCCCGCCCATACCTCTAGTGGTCAGGTCCAGTATATAGATAGAAACTGGTCAGTTCATGTGTGAGGATGCATTTATCATCCAGTGAGAGGACCCCCCCCCCCCCCCCATACCTTTAGTGGTCAGGTCCAGTATGTACATAGAAACTGGTCAGTCCATGTGTGAGAAGATATGTATCATCCAGTGAGAGGACCTCTGCCCCCATACCTCTAGTGGTCAAGTCCAGTATATAGATAGAAACTGGTCAGTCCATGTGTGAGAAGACATGTATCATTCAGTGAGAGGACCACCACCCCCATACCTCTAGTGGTCAGTTTCAGTATGTACATAGAAACTGGTCAATTCATGTTTGAGAATGCATTTATCATCCAGTAAAAGGACCTCCTCCCATACCTCTAGTGGTCAGGTCCAGTATATAGATAGAAACTGGTCAGTTCATGTGTGAGGAGTCATTTATCATTCAGTGAGAGGACCTTTCCCCATACCTCTAGTGGTCAGGTCCAGTATATACATAGAAACTGGTCAGTTCATCTGTCGAGACATTTATCATATAGTGAGTGGACCCCCGCCCATACCTCTAGTGGTCAGGTCCAATATATATAGATAGAAACTGGTCAGTTTATGTGTGAGGAGGCATTTATCATCCAGTTAGAGGACCCCTACCCCCATACCTCTAGTGGTCAGGTCCAGTGTATAGATAGAAACGGGTCAGTTCATGTGTGAGGAGGCATTTATCATCCAGTGAGAGGACCTCCCCCCATACCTCTAGTATATAGATAGAAACTGGTCAGTTCATGTGTGAGGAGACATTTATCATCCAGAGGACCCCCCCCCCCCCATACCTTTAGTGGTCAGGTCCAGTATATAGATAGCAACTGGTCAGTTTATGTGTAAGGAGACATTTATCATCCAGTGAGAGGACCTCCCCCCATACCTCTAGTGGTCAGGTCCAGTAAATAGATAAAACTGGTCAGTCCATGTGTGAGAAGACATTTATCATCCAGTGAGAGGACCTCCCCCTATACCTCTAGTGGTCAGGTCCAGTATTTACATAGAAACTGGTCAGTTCATGTGTGAGTAGACATTTATCATCCAGTGAGAGGACCCCCCCCCCCCATACCTCTAGTGGTCAGGTCCAGTATTTACATAGGAACTGGTCAGTTCAGGTGTGAGGAGGCATTTATCATCCAGTGAGAGGACCTCCCCCATACCTCTAGTGGTCAGCTCCAGTATATAGATAGAAACTGGTCAGTCCATGTGTGAGGAGGCATTTATCATCCAGTGAGAGGACCCCCCCCCCCCCTCCCATACCTCTAGTGGTCAGGTCCAGTATTTACATAGAAACTGGTCAGTTCATGTGTGAGGAGACATTTATCATCCAGTGAGAGGACCTCCCCCCATACCTCTAGTGGTCAGCTCCAGTATATAGATAGAAACTGGTCAGTTCATGTGTGAGGAGACATTTATCATCCAGTGAGAGGACCTCCCCCATACCTCTAGTGGTCAGCTCCAGTATATAGATAGTGTAACGGAACGCCTAGCACCCCGACTGTGTACCTATTAAAGGATAGGATTTATGGAACATCTAAAATCCCATGGATTGCAAGATGAAAAACAACATGGGTTTACTTCAGGGAGATCATGTCAAACAAATCTTATAGATTTTTTTGACTGGGTGAATAAAATAATAGACGGTGGAGGTGCAGTAGACATCCCATATCTAGATTTTAGTAAGGCTTTTGACACTGTCCCACATAGAAGACTTATAAATAAACTGCAGTCATTGAGCATGGACTCCCATATTGTTGAGTGGATTAGGCAGTGGCTGAGTGACAGACAACAGAGGGTTGTAGTCAATGGAGAACATTCAAAACAAGGTCATGTTACCAGTGGGGTTCCACAGGGATCTGTACTGGGACCGATTTTGTTTAATATCTTCATAAGTGATATTGCAAAAGGCCTCGATGGTAAGGTTTGTCTTTTTGCTGATGACACAAAGATATGTAACAGGGTTGATGTTCCTGGAGGGAAACGCCAAATGGAAAAGGATTTAGGAAAACTAGAAGAATGGTCAGAACTCTGGCAACTGAAATTTAATGTGGATAAGTGCAAGATAATGCACCTGGGGCGTAAAAACCCAAGGGCAGAATATAGAATATTTGACACAGTCCTGACCTCAGTATCTGAGGAAAGGGATTTAGGAGTAATTATTTCAGAAGACTTAAAGGTGGGAAGACAATGTAATAGAGCAGCACGAAATGCCAGCAGAATGCTTGGATGTATAGGGAGAGGTATAAGCAGTAGAAAGAGTGAAGTGCTTATGCCGCTGTACAGAACACTGGTGAGACCTCACTTGGAGTATTGTGCGCAGTACTGGAGGCCATATCTCCAGAAGGATATAGATACTCTAGAGAGAGTTCAGAGAAGAGCTACTAAACTAGTACATGGATTGCAGGATAAAACTTACCAGGAAAGGTTAAAGGACCTTAATATGTATAGCTTGGAAGAAAGAAGAGACAGAGGGGATATGATAGAAACTTTTAAATGCATAAAGGGAATCAACTCGGTAAAGGAGGAGAGCATATTTAAAAGAAGAAAAACTACCACAAGAGGACACAGTTTTAAATTAGAGGGGCAAAGGTTTAAAAGTAATATAAGGAAGTATTACTTTACTGAGAGAGTAGTGGATGCATGGAATAGCCTTCCTGCAGAAGTGGTAGCTGCAAATACAGTGAAGGGGTTTAAGCATGCATGGGATAGGCATAAGGCCATCCTTCATATAAGATAAGGGCCGGGGGCTATCCATAGTACTCAGTATATTGGGCAGACTAGATGGGCCAAATGGTTCTTATCTGCCGACACATTCTTTGTTTCTACCTCCGTCGATATATGCTCCTTGTGCTTCCAGAGGACTCCAAGCACTCCACTCGACACCGTCAGCACTGCAGACCCCACGAACCGCCGCAGCTTGGTTGGGGTCTCACCGTCATCCACCCACGCTGGACCCAAGACTGGGCTTCAGCTTCCAGTGGGTGAACCTCTCCTAAATCCAGAGACAGGAACCAGGAGCAAGCTCTTACAAGAGCTTATACTCAGGGGAGTATTGTGATATAGCAATCCCCAAGAGTGTAGTTATCCCACGAGCCAAACATGAGCCAAGACTTCATGAAGGTATAAAACAGGAACTCCCTTTATTTTAACACACAAGCATTTTATACACATCTCCCAACAATGTTACCACCCACAGGGTTTTGTAAAAACAGCCAATCACATGTACCTACAGTATTCAACCTTCCCAGCAATTGTACACAAAATCCCCTTCCCTCTATCTGTAACGCAATAAACAAAATACAATGAGCATTTGTCTGAGACGCAATTAACTAACACACGCATTGTCTGAGACGCAATTAACTAACACAATGAACAATGTCTGAGACGCAATCCACAAAATACCATTACCAAACGTAATGGACTAACTTGAACCCTGGTCTAATTCGTGGGGGTGAGAGTTCAAGTAAGTCCAAGTCCTTTGTAAACAAATGAGGCCTGGCTGATGAGAGGGCCCATAATCCTGGGGCAAGAGGCTAGCAGCCAGGCCCCTCCAAAACCCAGTGGCGAGGTTGAAACTGATAGAAACTGGTCAGTCCATGTGTGAGGAAACATTTATCATCTAGTGAGAGGACCTCCCCCCCCATTCCTCTAGTGGTCAGGTCCAGTATATAAATAGATAAACAAAAATGACCCAGGGTATCCCCAGGGCGAGTAAGGAACAGTGCCCACCCAAAATGGCCACAGAGGATACACCTAAAGAGTAACTCGGTAGAAGCTCCCAAATGAAACAGCAGAAACAAATGGAGAGGGAGCTCATAATACCAAAAATATATAAATTTTATTAAAGCATGTTAAAAATAACAGAAAAAAGGAGTAAGATTGGTACATAAGATGCCGTGAAGCAAGGTGATGAGAGCGGAGAACAAAAAGAGCGCCACCCTGGGAAGAAAAACACACGGATATAAAGATGGAAAAATGTAGTATATAGTAATATATAGCATGGGAATGGAGAATATTGGGTACAGTGCCCAACCCATGAAATAAATAAATTGATGATGAAACCATATAATATCAGGTAAAGCAAGGTCAACTCATGCACCCCCACAGTATATAAATAGAAACGGATCAGTTCATGTGTGAGGAGGCATTTATCATCCAGTGAGAGGACCTCCCCCCATACCTCTAGTTGTCAGGTCCAGGAAATAGATAGAAACTGGTCAGTTCATGAGTCAGGAGACATTTATCATCTAGTGAGAGGACCTCCCCCCATACCTCTAGTTGTCAGGTCCAGTCCAGTATATAGATAGAAACTGGTTAGTCCATGTGTGAGAAGACATTTATCATCCAGTGAGAGGACCTCCCCCCATACCTCTAGTATATAGATAGAAACTGGTCAGTTCATGTGTGAGGAGACATTTATCATCCAGAGGACCCCCCCATACCTTTAGTGGTCAGGTCCAGTATATACATAGGAACTGGTCAGTTCATGTGTGAGGAGACATTTATCATCCAGTGAGAGGACCTCCCCCCATACCTCTAGTGGTCAGCTCCAGTATATAGATAGAAACTGGTCAGTCCATGTGTGAGGAAACATTTATCATCCAGTGAGAGGACCCCCCCTATACCTGTAGAGGTCAGGTCCAGTATATACATAGAAACTGGTCAGTTCATGTGTGAGGAGACATTTATCATCCAGTGAGAGGACCCCCCCCCCCCCCTCCCATACCTCTAGTGGTCAGGTCCAGTATATAAATAGAAACGGGTCAGTTCATGTGTGAGGAGGCATTTATCATCCAGTGAGAGGACCTCCCCCCATACCTCTAGTTGTCAGGTCCAGTATATAGATAGAAACTGGTCAGTTCATGTGTCAGGAGACATTTATCATCTAGTGAGAGGACCTCCCCCCATACCTCTAGTGGTCAGGTCCAGTATATAGATAGAAACTGGTCAGTTTATGTGTGAGGAGACATTTATATTCCAGAGGACCCCCCCCCCCCCCCCCCATATCTTTAGTGGTCAGGTCCAGTATATAGATAGCAACTGGTCAGTTCATGTGTGAGGAGACATTTATCATCCAGTGAGAGGACCTCCCCCTATACCTCTAGTGGTCAGGTCCAGTATATAGATAGAAACTTGTCAGTCCATGTTCGAGAAGACATGTATCATTCAGTGAGAGGACCTCCGCCCCCATACCTCTAGTGGTCAGGTCCAGTATATAGATAGAAACTGGTCAGTTCATGTGTGAGGAGACATTTATAATCCAGAGGACCCCCCCCCCCCCATACCTTTAGTGGTCAGGTCCAGTATATAGATAGCAACTGGTCAGTTCATGTGTGAGAAGACATGTATCATCCAGTGAGAGGACCTCCCCCCATACCTCTAGTGGTCAGGTCCAGTATATAGATAGAAACTGGTCAGTCCATGTGTGAGAAGACATGTATCATTCATTGAGAGGACCTCCGCCCCCATACCTCTAGTGGTCAGTTTCAGTATATACATAGAAACTGGTCAGTTCATATTTAAGAATGCATTTATCATTCAGTGAGTGGAACTCCCCCATACCTCTAGTGGTCAGGTCCAGTATATAGATAGAAACTGGTCAGTCCATGTGTGAGAAGACATGTTTCATTCAGTGAGAGGACCTCCGCCCCCATACCTCTAGTGGTCAGTTTCAGTATATACATAGAAACTGGTCAGTTCATGTTTAAGAATGCATTTATCATCTAGTGAGAGGACCTTCTCCTATACCTCTAGTGGTCAGGTCCAGTATATAGATAGAAACTGGTCAGTCCATGTGTGAGGAGGCATTTATCATCCAGTGAGAGGACCCCCCCTCATACCTCTAGTAGTCAGATCCAGTATATAGATAGAAACTGGTCAGTTCATGTGTGAGGAGTCATTTATCATTCAGTGAGAGGACCTCCCCCCATACCTCTAGTGGTCAGGTCCAGTATATAGATAGAAACTGGTCAGTTCATGTTTGAGGAGGCATTTATCATCCAGTGAGAGGACCCCCCCCCCCCCCCATACCTTTAGTGGTCAGGTCAAGTATATAGATAGCAACTGGTCAGTTTATGTGTGAGGAGGCATTTATCATCTAGTGAGAGGACCTCCCCCGCATACCTCTAGTGGTCAGGTCCAGTATATAGATAAATACTGGTCAGTTCATGTGTGAGAAGACATGTATCATCCAGTGAGAAGACCTCTGCCCCCATACCTCTAGTGGTCAAGTCCAGTATATAGATAGAAACTGGTCAGTCCATGTGTGAGAAGACATGTATCATTCAGTGAGAGGACCTCCGCCCCCATACCTCTAGTGGTCAGTTTCAGTATATACATAGAAACTGGTCAGTTCATGTTTGAGAATGCATTTATCATCCAGTAAGAGGACCTCCTCCCATAACTCTAGTGGTGAGGTCCAGTATATAGATAGAAACTGGTCAGTTCATGTGTGAGGAGCCATTTATCATTCAGTGAGAGGACCTCCCCCCATACCTCTAGTGGTCAGGTCCAGTATATAGATAGAAACTGGTCAGTTCATGTTTGAGGAGGCATTTATCATCCAGTGAGAGGGCCCCCCCCCCCCCCCCATACCTTTAGTGGTCAGGTCAAGTATATAGATAGCAACTGGTCAGTTTATGTGTGAGGAGGCATTTATCATCTAGTGAGAGGACCTCCCCCCCATACCTCTAGTGGTCAGGTCCAGTATATAGATAAATACTGGTCAGTTCATGTGTGAGAAGACATGTATCATCCAGTGAGAGGACCTCTGCCCCCATACCTCTAGTGGTCAAGTCCAGTATATAGATAGAAACTGGTCAGTCCATGTGTGAGAAGACATGTATCATTCAGTGAGAGGACCTCCGCCCCTATACCTCTAGTGGTCAGTTTCAGTATATACATAGAAACTGGTCAGTTCATGTTTGAGAATGCATTTATCATCCAGTAAGAGGACCTCCTCCCATAACTCTAGTGGTGAGGTCCAGTATATAGATAGAAACTGGTCAGTTCATGTGTAAGGAGCCATTTATCATTCAGTGGGAGGACCTCCCCCCATACCTCTAGTGGTCAGGTCCAGTATATACATAGAAACTGGTCAGTTCATCTGTCGAGACATTTATCATATAGTGAGTGGACCCCCGCCCATACCTCTAGTGGTCAGGTCCAATATATAGATAGAAAATGGTCAGTTCATGTGTGAGGAGGCATTTATCATCCAGTGAGAGGCCCCCCCCCCCCTATACCTCTAGTGGTCAGGTCCAGTATATAGATAGAAACTGGTCAGTTCATGTGTGAGGAGGCATTTATCATCCAGTGAGAGGACCTCCCCCCATACCTCTAGTTGTCAAGTACAGTATATAGATAGAAACTGGTCAATTCATGTGTCAGGAGACATTTATCATCCAATGAGAGGACCTCCCCCCATACCTCTAGTGGTCAGGTCCAGTATATAGATAGAAACGGGTCAGTTCATGTGTGAGGAGGCATTTACTATCCAGTGAGAGGACCTCCCCCCATACCTCTAGTTGTCAGGTCCAGCATATAGATAGAAACTGGTTAGTCCATGTGTGGGAAGACATTTATCATCCAGTGAGAGGACCTCCCCCCATACCTCTAGTATATAGATAGAAACTGGTCAGTTCATGTGTGAGGAGACATTTATCATCCAGTGAGAGGACCTCCCCCCATACCTTTAGTGGTCAGGTCCAGTATATAGATAGAAACTGGTCAGTCCATGTGTGAGAAGACATTTATCATCCAGTCAGAGGACCTCCCCCCATACCTCTAGTGGTCAGGTCCAGTCTATAGATAGAAACTGGCCAGTCCATGTGTGAGAAGACATGTATCATCCAGTGAGAGGACCTCCCCCCATACCTTTAGTGGTCAGGTCCAGTATATAGATAGAAACTGGTCAGTGCATGTGTGAGAAGACCTCCCCCCATACCTCTAGTGGTCAGGTCCAGTATATACATAGAAACTGGTCAGTTCATGTTTGAGGATGCATTTATCATCCAGTAAGAGGACCTCCCGCCATACCTCTAGTGGTTAGGTCCAGTATATAGATAGAAACTGGTCAGTTCATGTGTCCGGAGACATTTATCATCCAGTGAGAGGACACCCCCCCCCTCCCATACCTCTAGTGGTCAGGTCCAGTATATAGATAGAAACTGGTCAGTTCATGTGTGAGGAGGCATTTATCATCCAGTGAGAGGACCCCCCTCTTACCTTTTATCGTCAGGTCCAGTATATAGATAGAAACTGGTCAGTTCATCTGTCAGGAGACATTTATCATCCAGTGAGAGGACCTCCCCCCATACCTCTAGTGGTCAGGTCCAGTATGTAGATAGAAACTGGTCAGTCCATGTTTGATAAGACATGTATTATCCAGTGAGAGGACCTCCCCCCATACCTTTAATGGTCAGGTCCAGTATATAGATAGAAACTGGTCAGTGCATGTGTGAGAAGACATGTATCATCCAGTGAGAGGACCTCCCCCCATACCTCTAGTGGTCAGGTCCAGTATATACATAGAAACTGGTCAGTTTATGTTTGAGAATGCATTTATCATCCAGTGAGAGGACCTCCCCCCATACCTCTAGTGGTCAGGTCCAGTATATACATAGAAACTGGTCAGTTCATGTTGGAGAATGCATTTATCATCCAGTGAGAGGACCTCCCCCCATACCTCTAGTGGTCAGGTCCAGTATATAGATAGAAACTGGTCAGTTCATGTGTGAGGAGGCATTTATCATCCAGTGAGAGGACCCCCCTCTTACCTTTTATCGTCAGGTCCAGTTTATAGATAGAAACTGGTCAGTTCATCTGTCAGGAGACATTTATCATCCAGTGAGAGGACCTCCCCCTCATACCTCTAGTGGTCAGGTCCAGTATATACATAGAAACTGGTCAGTTCATGTGTGAGAAAACATTTATCATCCAGTGAGTGGACCATCCCCTTACCTCTAGTTGTCAAGTCCAGTATATACAGGGGTGGGATTTAAATTTTTAACAACAGGATCCCTACTCAACAGCGGACAGGCGAAGTCACAACACATGTTTATATATACATACCCCATATATATATACAGTACAGACCAAAGGTTTGGACACACCTTCTCATTCAAAGAGTTTTCTTTATTTTCATGACTATGAAAATTGTAGATTCACACTGAAGGCATCAGAACTATGAATTAACACATGTGGAATTATATACATAACAAACAAGTGTGAAACAACTGAAAATATGTCATATTCTAGGTTCTTCAAAGTAGCCACCTTTTGCTTTGATTACTGCTTTGCACACTCTTGGGATTCTCTTGATGAGCTTCAAGAGGTAGTCCCCTGAAATGGTCTTCCAACAGTCTTGAAGGAGTTCCCAGAGATGCTTAGCACTTGTTGGCCCTTTTGCCTTTACTCTGCGGTCCAGCTCACCCCAAACCATCTCGATTGGGTTCAGGTCCAGTGACTGTGGAGGCTAGGTCATCTGGCGCAGCACCCCATCACTCTCCTTCATGGTCAAATAGCCCTTACTTTCAAAGTTTTCCCAATTTTTCGGCTGACTGACTGACTGACCTTCATTTCTTAAAGTAATGATGGCCACTCGTTTTTCTTTACTTAGCTCCTTTTTTCTTGCCATAATACAAATTCTAACAGTCTATTCAGTAGGACTATCAGCTGTGTATCCACCTGAATTCTCCTCAACGCAACTGATGGTCCCAACCCCATTTATAAGGCAAGAAATCCCACTTATTAAACCTGACAGGGCACACCTGTGAAGTGAAAACCATTTCAGGGGACTACCTCTTGAAGCTCATCAAAAGAATGCCAAGAGTGTGCAAAGCAGTAATCAAAGCAAAAGGTGTCTACTTTGAAGAACCTAGAATATGACATATTTTCACTTGTTTCACACTTGTTTGTTATGTATATAATGCCACATGTGTTAATTCATAGTTTTGATGCCTTCAGTGTGAATCTACATTTTTCATAGTCATGAAAATAAAGAAAACTCTTTGAATGAGAAGGTGTGTCCAAACTTTTGGTCTGTACTGTATATATATACATACTACAGAGGACAGTATACTGTATATACATACTATAGAGGAGAGCATATTGTGTGTGTGTGTGTATATATATATATATATATATAGAGAGAAAAATGGCGGCACTGGCTCCAAAGGGAAAAGGCGGGTGCACGTCCCAAAGGGAATGGATTAGTTTCCCTGATAGATAAATTCAGAAAAATGAGCGGCACTCCAAAGGATAAAAGCAGTGAACCCTTTATTCACACCGGTGGTGCAACGTTTCGGCTCTAGTCACGAGCCTTCCTCAAGCAAAGATACAACTCAAATAACAGTGATTATATAGGGAATACAGATCATGTGATCACAAACCAATGGGTGTGTTCAACAAATAATAAAAATACATAAAAATAGTTTGCAGTGAATACACATAATACCTTATAGTGTAGATAATTATGCTGGTCATCATTAATAAACAGTGATGTGTACTAAGCAAAAAACATGTGTACAGATCGGGTACATAGACACGATCAAATAATGTGACAACATATGATATATTCATTATACATAAGTGTATGCAGGGGGAGGAGCAACGGGGTAATAACGCAGGACATACCCATCCAGCAAGGAGGCTCATTCAGCGCCGTGGAGTCGGCGTTGTGGATATCATTCTGCGCAGGCGTGGCAGCGCACCAATAGCGAGTACTCAGCAGACCAGGAGTGTCACACGTCATCACAGTGGGCCGACCTCCCTGCGTCACTGCAGACATCCTCCCAGAAGGGCACAGTGTATAATCCTATGCGCATGCTCGGTGGTGAATCGAGCTGGACGCGCCATCTTTGTTACTGGAGAGCTGCCCTTAAGGGGCCACTATGCAAATCGCATCCAACCAAAGACAAAAACGGGCATAGGAGGTTGGAGAAGGGCAAAAGGAAACCCATTTAATAGGGTGCCTATATGCCCCACCATGGCAGAAAATCCACCGCAGTCACGGGGACCGCAGTGCCTGCAGGGATAACGCCAGGGATACCAACCTCTCATCCTGCCCGAGAGGGATCTCCTCAAGCTGGCCAACAGATGCTGCAAAAGCGTATAAAGTTCAGCTCCCAATAACAAACAACAAAAAAATGTATAAGACAAAAAAAAGGATTTAATAGACTGTCAATGAAAATACATGTGTGTCATTTCACGGTGCCTGCCATGCCTGTCAACAACAGAACTAAACCAAATGTAATTGTAAATACAATAGAATGAACCCCTTCTGTGGTATGCTGCGAATACTCCAGCCGTATGTTCCATACCCCAAAGTGCAGGATATAAGTGATCTAAAGAAAGAAAAAGAGAAAAACATTAGGATAGGAATAGTGTGAGTTGTATAACTCTCTGAGTATGTACACAATAAGACGAGACAGTATCCAGAAATGCAAAGGGGGCAAACCAACCCTCACAAAACATCCCCAAAATTATAATCAGCGTTCAAGCCCTTCGGCTTCAAGCTGTCCAGCTTGTGGATCCAGCTCAACTCTCTGCGTTTAAGTATCCTGGATCTATCCCCACCTCGACGAGGCTGGGGTATATGATCCAGGATCCAGCACCTCAAATCACTTTCTTTGTGTGTGGCCTCAGTAAAATGTTTTGCTACTGGCAAATCCAGCCGTTTTTTACGTATACTGAGGCGGTGATTATTGAGGCGGGTCTTCAATTCAGTTGTTGTCTCACCCACATAAAGCAAATTACATGGGCAAGACAACACATAGATGACATGGTTAGAATCACAAGTCAGATGGAATAAAATGCTGTAGGACACACCGGTATTGGGGTGTACAAAATACCTTCCCTTGCGGATATATCTGCAGTTAACGCAGTTTAGGCAGGGAAAACAACCTAAGCCAGACTGAGTCAATTTGGTTTGCTTCAAAGATCCCCTGGAGCCAATATCTGCCTTGACCAACTGGTCACGCAGGTTCCGGGATCGGCGATATGATGACAATGGTGGGCATGAGAACTCAGGGATATCTTTGAAGCATGTACCCAACAGACCCCAATGCTTGTTCAGTATCCTATTTATTGAAGGACTGAGTTCAGTGTATACTGAAACAAACGGAATCCTGGCCTTTTTCTGGACAGTGCCCCGTTTCGTCAGTAACTCAGTCCTATCAAGCGTGCGCACTCTGTCCATGTGTTCGTTCAGTAGTGGTTTAGGATAACCCCTATCTTGGAACTTGACAGCCATGGAATTCAGAGTCGCATCAAGTTTGTTCTCATCCGACACAACACGCTTGACGCGGAGAAATTGGGAGAAGGGCAGCGACCGGATCATTCTCCGAGGGTGTGAGCTGTTGTAGCACAAAAACGTGTTGGTATCAGTAGGTTTTGTGTACAACTCAGTTTGCAACACACCCTCGTTGAACACTACTCGTGTATCCAAGAACTGGATCTCAGTTCGAGAATGGATGAGGGTGAACTGTAGATCGGGATCATGGCTATTGAGAAAGCCATGAAAGTCGGCCAAGTCAGTCTCAGAGCCTGTCCATATGAGGAAGATGTCGTCGATATATCGCCACCACCTCAGCACATGGCTGAAGTGGTGGGACAGATAGACGACATCCTCCTCATAGCACCGCATAAAAATATTAGCGTACGTGGGGGCCACGTGAGACCCCATGGCCACACCACGTTCTTGCAAATAGAATACATCCCTGAAAAGAAAGTAATTGTACTGTAACACAATTTTCAGTAAATCAATGATGAATTCAGAGGCATGAGGAGTGTAGGCTGATGTCCTCAGCATTTTCTCCACCGCCCTGAGGCCCCTGTCATGTACAATTGACGTGTATAGCGAAGTCACATCAAATGATGCGAGTAACACTGAAGACACCTGGGTTAAATCAACACTTTGTAATTTGTTCAAAAAATCTGATGTGTCTTGTATGTAGGATGATCCCCCTATGGAAAATTCCCGCAAAACTTTGTCTAGGAATACAGCTATGCCGCTGAAGATGGAGTCGGAACCCGAGACGATAGGTCGTCCCGGAGGATCGATGAGGGTCTTGTGAATCTTGGGCAGCACATAAATCACAGGAGTGACCGGATGTGCTACCTCAAGAAAATCACTAAGACCCCCATCGATAATGCCTGCGGACAAGGCCTCCCTGAGACATCGGCGGATGATGTCCGCTATCATGAATTTAGGGTCAGAATCTAAAATCCTATACACCTGTGGGTCATTCAGTTGTCGCATGATTTCATGTACATATTTGGTGGTATCCATCACCACGACCGCACCCCCCTTGTCAGCCGGTTTAAGAGTGAGGGTGGGGTCGGATCTGAGGGACTCCAAGGCTTCTATCTCAGCGGTAGTCAGATTGGGGTATCTGAAATCCGGCTTCCCCGTAGAGGATAACCTGAGCTCAGAAATTCCCTGTCTGACAGCGCTGATATAAGCATCGACAGATGGCTCATTGATAACCGGTACAAAATTACTTTTTGAAAATAGGTTGAGAGAACCCAGGGTGAAATCACTCATCTGGGGTCTCGCAGCCGCACTTTTCTTATGGAACCATACTTTCAGCTTAATGCGCCGAAAAAAAGAAAACAGGTTAGATTCTATATCGAACCAATCAACTGGTGCACTGGGACAAAATGAAAATCCCTTGGACAGGACACTCACTTGAGTAGCAGTCAGTTCCTTGGAAGATAAATTGACCACAGTCACTTCTTCCTCCCTGAGGTTGACTTTGTTGCCATTGACCTGGTCTTGCTGCTGCGTACTCCGCCTGGCTCTCTTGTGTCCACGACCACCTCTCCTAATGCGTCGCCACGTCTCTCCGGTGGCTGTAAACCCTTCTCTAAAAAAGACTGCTCCACATTAGAGGAGGCCTGGGTTGTCTTTCTCCGTCTCCTGTTGTCTCGCTGTTGCGTGTTGAGTTGTCTGTCAGTCTGCCAATTGTAGATGTTCCCTTTCCTGTAGTCATCTGTACACCCCAATACCGGTGTGTCCTACAGCATTTTATTCCATCTGACTTGTGATTCTAACCATGTCATCTATGTGTTGTCTTGCCCATGTAATTTGCTTTATGTGGGTGAGACAACAACTGAATTGAAGACCCGCCTCAATAATCACCGCCTCAGTATACGTAAAAAACGGCTGGATTTGCCAGTAGCATAACATTTTACTGAGGCCACACACAAAGAAAGTGATTTGAGGTGCTGGATCCTGGATCATATACCCCAGCCTCGTCGAGGTGGGGATAGATCCAGGATACTTAAACGCAGAGAGTTGAGCTGGATCCACAAGCTGGACAGCTTGAAGCCGAAGGGCTTGAACGCTGATTATAATTTTGGGGATGTTTTGTGAGGGTTGGTTTGCCCCCTTTGCATTTCTGGATACTGTCTCGTCTTATTGTGTACATACTCAGAGAGTTATACAACTCACACTATTCCTATCCTAATGTTTTTCTCTTTTTCTTTCTTTAGATCACTTATATCCTGCACTTTGGGGTATGGAACATACGGCTGGAGTATTCGCAGCATACCACAGAAGGGGTTCATTCTATTGTATTTACAATTACATTTGGTTTAGTTCTGTTGTTGACAGGCATGGCAGGCACCGTGAAATGACACACATGTATTTTCATTGACAGTCTATTAAATCCTTTTTTTTGTCTTATACATTTTTTTGTTGTTTGTTATTGGGAGCTGAACTTTATACGCTTTTGCAGCATCTGTTGGCCAGCTTGAGGAGATCCCTCTCGGGCAGGATGAGAGGTTGGTATCCCTGGCGTTATCCCTGCAGGCACTGCGGTCCCCGTGACTGCGGTGGATTTTCTGCCATGGTGGGGCATATAGGCACCCTATTAAATGGGTTTCCTTTTGCCCTTCTCCAACCTCCTATGCCCGTTTTTGTCTTTGGTTGGATGCGATTTGCATAGTGGCCCCTTAAGGGCAGCTCTCCAGTAACAAAGATGGCGCGTCCAGCTCGATTCACCACCGAGCATGCGCATAGGATTATACACTGTGCCCTTCTGGGAGGATGTCTGCAGTGACGCAGGGAGGTCGGCCCACTGTGATGACGTGTGACACTCCTGGTCTGCTGAGTACTCGCTATTGGTGCGCTGCCACGCCTGCGCAGAATGATATCCACAACGCCGACTCCACGGCGCTGAATGAGCCTCCTTGCTGGATGGGTATGTCCTGCGTTATTACCCCGTTGCTCCTCCCCCTGCATACACTTATGTATAATGAATATATCATATGTTGTCACATTATTTGATCGTGTCTATGTACCCGATCTGTACACATGTTTTTTGCTTAGTACACATCACTGTTTATTAATGATGACCAGCATAATTATCTACACTATAAGGTATTATGTGTATTCACTGCAAACTATTTTTATGTATTTTTATTATTTGTTGAACACACCCATTGGTTTGTGATCACATGATCTGTATTCCCTATATAATCACTGTTATTTGAGTTGTATCTTTGCTTGAGGAAGGCTCGTGACTAGAGCCGAAACGTTGCACCACCGGTGTGAATAAAGGGTTCACTGCTTTTATCCTTTGGAGTGCCGCTCATTTTTCTGAATTTATCTATCAGGGAAACTAATCCATTCCCTTTGGGACGTGCACCCGCCTTTTCCCTTTGGAGCCAGTGCCGCCATTTTTCTCTCTACATTTTGGCTTATTGGCTGAGCACGGCCTATTTCAACATTGTTTTGCATTCATCATCAATATATATTGTTTTTCATGATGTCTTCATCTGAACCCGCTTCCACCAGTGGTTGTGTGTACACAACGGAAGATGCTGAACGTATCCTGCGTGGCATAGGGGGAGATACCACCTTCCTCAACACCCCATCTGCAAAAGAGCTTAAGCGCAAGTATGAAAATCTCTCAAAACGTATTATCTCTCTGCGTCTTCACATGATGACCCTGGGTGAATACCATAGAACACAAAAAATTCCCCGAGGGATGCGGTCTAACATTCGACCTAATTTGTTTTTTGACAATCCTGTGTTTTGCAAAAAGTTTGAATCCTTATCAAATCGCTACTCTTTAGACTTTATTTTGCTCAACATTGAGTATTTGCAACATGAATTGTCTACTCTGCAGTGTGAAAAAGGCGACATTGAAGCTGGTCTGCAGTCTCTTTTATCTTCTGAAGACCTCACTAAATATATGGAGGATATGTCCTCCCATATGAAATGTTTTCAAACTGATTCTGAAGAAAATAAAAGGGTGAAATGGTGCAGGGATACAGATGACTACAGGAAAGGGAACATCTACAATTGGCAGACTGACAGACAACTCAACACGCAACAGCGAGACAACAGGAGACGGAGAAAGACAACCCAGGCCTCCTCTAATGTGGAGCAGTCTTTTTTAGAGAAGGGTTTACAGCCACCGGAGAGACGCGGCGACGCATTAGGAGAGGTGGTCGTGGACACAAGAGAGCCAGGCGGAGTACGCAGCAGCAAGACCAGGTCAATGGCAACAAAGTCAACCTCAGGGAGGAAGAAGTGACTGTGGTCAATTTATCTTCCAAGGAACTGACTGCTACTCAAGTGAGTGTCCTGTCCAAGGGATTTTCATTTTGTCCCAGTGCACCAGTTGATTGGTTCGATATAGAATCTAACCTGTTTTCTTTTTTTCGGCGCATTAAGCTGAAAGTATGGTTCCATAAGAAAAGTGCGGCTGCGAGACCCCAGATGAGTGATTTCACCCTGGGTTCTCTCAACCTATTTTCAAAAAGTAATTTTGTACCGGTTATCAATGAGCCATCTGTCGATGCTTATATCAGCGCTGTCAGACAGGGAATTTCTGAGCTCAGGTTATCCTCTACGGGGAAGCCGGATTTCAGATACCCCAATCTGACTACCGCTGAGATAGAAGCCTTGGAGTCCCTCAGATCCGACCCCACCCTCACTCTTAAACCGGCTGACAAGGGGGGTGCGGTCGTGGTGATGGATACCACCAAATATGTACATGAAATCATGCGACAACTGAATGACCCACAGGTGTATAGGATTTTAGATTCTGACCCTAAATTCATGATAGCGGACATCATCCGCCGATGTCTCAGGGAGGCCTTGTCCGCAGGCATTATCGATGGGGGTCTTAGTGATTTTCTTGAGGTAGCACATCCGGTCACTCCTGTGATTTATGTGCTGCCCAAGATTCACAAGACCCTCATCGATCCTCCGGGACGACCTATCGTCTCGGGTTCCGACTCCATCTTCAGCGGCATAGCTGTATTCCTAGACAAAGTTTTGCGGGAATTTTCCATAGGGGGATCATCC
Organism: Bufo bufo; assembly: GCF_905171765.1. Taxonomy (NCBI): domain Eukaryota; kingdom Metazoa; phylum Chordata; class Amphibia; order Anura; family Bufonidae; genus Bufo; species Bufo bufo. The sequence continues at coordinate 494,085 of NC_053395.1, read as the reverse complement.
TACATACAAGACACATCAGATTTTTTGAACAAATTACAAAGTGTTGATTTAACCCAGGTGTCTTCAGTGTTACTCGCATCATTTGATGTGACTTCGCTATACACGTCAATTGTACATGACAGGGGCCTCAGGGCGGTGGAGAAAATGCTGAGGACATCAGCCTACACTCCTCATGCCTCTGAATTCATCATTGATTTACTGAAAATTGTGTTACAGTACAATTACTTTCTTTTCAGGGATGTATTCTATTTGCAAGAACGTGGTGTGGCCATGGGGTCTCACGTGGCCCCCACGTACGCTAATATTTTTATGCGGTGCTATGAGGAGGATGTCGTCTATCTGTCCCACCACTTCAGCCATGTGCTGAGGTGGTGGCGATATATCGACGACATCTTCCTCATATGGACAGGCTCTGAGACTGACTTGGCCGACTTTCATGGCTTTCTCAATAGCCATGATCCCGATCTACAGTTCACCCTCATCCATTCTCGAACTGAGATCCAGTTCTTGGATACACGAGTAGTGTTCAACGAGGGTGTGTTGCAAACTGAGTTGTACACAAAACCTACTGATACCAACACGTTTTTGTGCTACAACAGCTCACACCCTCGGAGAATGATCCGGTCGCTGCCCTTCTCCCAATTTCTCCGCGTCAAGCGTGTTGTGTCGGATGAGAACAAACTTGATGCGACTCTGAATTCCATGGCTGTCAAGTTCCAAGATAGGGGTTATCCTAAACCACTACTGAACGAACACATGGACAGAGTGCGCACGCTTGATAGGACTGAGTTACTGACGAAACGGGGCACTGTCCAGAAAAAGGCCAGGATTCCGTTTGTTTCAGTATACACTGAACTCAGTCCTTCAATAAATAGGATACTGAACAAGCATTGGGGTCTGTTGGGTACATGCTTCAAAGATATCCCTGAGTTCTCATGCCCACCATTGTCATCATATCGCCGATCCCGGAACCTGCGTGACCAGTTGGTCAAGGCAGATATTGGCTCCAGGGGATCTTTGAAGCAAACCAAATTGACTCAGTCTGGCTTAGGTTGTTTTCCCTGCCTAAACTGCGTTAACTGCAGATATATCCGCAAGGGAAGGTATTTTGTACACCCCAATACCGGTGTGTCCTACAGCATTTTATTCCATCTGACTTGTGATTCTAACCATGTCATCTATGTGTTGTCTTGCCCATGTAATTTGCTTTATGTGGGTGAGACAACAACTGAATTGAAGACCCGCCTCAATAATCACCGCCTCAGTATACGTAAAAAACGGCTGGATTTGCCAGTAGCAAAACATTTTACTGAGGCCACACACAAAGAAAGTGATTTGAGGTGCTGGATCCTGGATCATATACCCCAGCCTCGTCGAGGTGGGGATAGATCCAGGATACTTAAACGCAGAGAGTTGAGCTGGATCCACAAGCTGGACAGCTTGAAGCCGAAGGGCTTGAACGCTGATTATAATTTTGGGGATGTTTTGTGAGGGTTGGTTTGCCCCCTTTGCATTTCTGGATACTGTCTCGTCTTATTGTGTACATACTCAGAGAGTTATACAACTCACACTATTCCTATCCTAATGTTTTTCTCTTTTTCTTTCTTTAGATCACTTATATCCTGCACTTTGGGGTATGGAACATACGGCTGGAGTATTCGCAGCATACCACAGAAGGGGTTCATTCTATTGTATTTACAATTACATTTGGTTTAGTTCTGTTGTTGACAGGCATGGCAGGCACCGTGAAATGACACACATGTATTTTCATTGACAGTCTATTAAATCCTTTTTTTTGTCTTATACATTTTTTTGTTGTTTGTTATTGGGAGCTGAACTTTATACGCTTTTGCAGCATCTGTTGGCCAGCTTGAGGAGATCCCTCTCGGGCAGGATGAGAGGTTGGTATCCCTGGCGTTATCCCTGCAGGCACTGCGGTCCCCGTGACTGCGGTGGATTTTCTGCCATGGTGGGGCATATAGGCACCCTATTAAATGGGTTTCCTTTTGCCCTTCTCCAACCTCCTATGCCCGTTTTTGTCTTTGGTTGGATGCGATTTGCATAGTGGCCCCTTAAGGGCAGCTCTCCAGTAACAAAGATGGCGCGTCCAGCTCGATTCACCACCGAGCATGCGCATAGGATTATACACTGTGCCCTTCTGGGAGGATGTCTGCAGTGACGCAGGGAGGTCGGCCCACTGTGATGACGTGTGACACTCCTGGTCTGCTGAGTACTCGCTATTGGTGCGCTGCCACGCCTGCGCAGAATGATATCCACAACGCCGACTCCACGGCGCTGAATGAGCCTCCTTGCTGGATGGGTATGTCCTGCGTTATTACCCCGTTGCTCCTCCCCCTGCATACACTTATGTATAATGAATATATCATATGTTGTCACATTATTTGATCGTGTCTATGTACCCGATCTGTACACATGTTTTTTGCTTAGTACACATCACTGTTTATTAATGATGACCAGCATAATTATCTACACTATAAGGTATTATGTGTATTCACTGCAAACTATTTTTATGTATTTTTATTATTTGTTGAACACACCCATTGGTTTGTGATCACATGATCTGTATTCCCTATATAATCACTGTTATTTGAGTTGTATCTTTGCTTGAGGAAGGCTCGTGACTAGAGCCGAAACGTTGCACCACCGGTGTGAATAAAGGGTTCACTGCTTTTATCCTTTGGAGTGCCGCTCATTTTTCTGAATTTATATATATATATATATACTACAGAAGACAGCACACTGTATATATACTACAGAGGACAGTGTACTGTATATACACTACATAGGACAGTACTGTATATATACTACAGAGGGCACTATACTGTGTATATATACTACAGAGGACAGTATACTGTGTATATATACTACAGAGGACAGTGTACTGTATATATACTACATGGGACAGTGTACTGTGTATATATACTACAGGGGACAGTATACTGTGTATATATACTACAGGGGACAGTATACTGTGTATATATACTACAGGGGACAGTGTACTGTATGTATACTGTATATATACACTACAGAGGACAGTATACTGTGTATATATATATTTATATACTACAGAGGACAGTATACTGTGTATATATATATTTATATACTACAGAGGACAGTATACTGTGTATACATACTACAGAGGAGAGTATACTGTGTGTATATATATATATATATATATATATATATATACTACAGAGGACTGTATATATACTACAGAGGACAGTACACTGTATATACACTACAGAGGACAGTATACAGAGGAGGACAGTATACATTGGAGGCTTGGGCAGAGAAGTGGCCGAAAAGGTTTAACACTGACAAATGTAAGGTTATGCACTTGGGATGGAATAATGCTTGGATGTATTTCTGGAGCGTAATAATATTACAGGCTATAGCTACTAGAGAGAGGTCGTTGATCCAGGAAGTTATTCTGATTCCTGATTGGAGTCAGGAAGGAATTTTTTCCCCCTAATGTGAGGAACATTGTCCTCTACCTCACAGTTTTTTTTTTTTGCCTTCTTCTGGATCAGCTTGCAGGAGAAGAGGCCGAACTGGATGGATGGAGAGCTTTTTTCAGCCTTATAAACTATGTTACTAAACTATGTTAAATGTGTCAGCCTGATGTGGCCGCACACTCACACTAAGCACCGGCCACTTAAAACCCTTTGCGACAAATTTAGCAACTTATTTACATCAAAATCCTGTAATAAAGTGTTGGTAAATGACCCTCATAGTCCTATTCTAGTCAGGAACGGTCGCTAACTTACCTGGCTAGGCTCCAGCGATGCGCTCTGGCACAGCCGCGACGAGTGAGGCGCTATGCCAGGCGCGTGTCCTAATGATGCGCAGTTCAGGCCACGCCCCCTGGTGATGCGAGCGTATCCGTAACAACAGCTCTCGCTCTGTTCCTCCCCTCAGCTCTGGCTCACTGTCACCACCAGACATCTGAGAAGCTCTGACAGACGTTCTTCAGAACCTCCCACTTGAGGTTTCTTTTGTTTTGCTTTAGTTTCCTCATCTCGTTAGCCTCTCTCAGCTGTCATGTAGTTGCACTGATTGCATCCCTTTAAATCCCTTCCCATACTGCATCACTTTGCGGTTTATACAACTTCCTGGAGTGTATGCATGCTGGATGCTACAACTGAGTCTTCTACAGATAAGTTTTGTTCATTAATTTGTATTTTCCTGTTTGCTGGATCCCAGGTGACCCTGACTCCCTCCGTATCAAGTGTAGGGAGCCGGTGGTCGTGTCCCCTCACTATTATAGGGTGTTCAGGGGTTATACAGTCGAGGTACGAGGATATGCGATCTTCTACCATTGAGAATTTTGCATAGGCTGAGCAGTTAGGGAGAGAGCCAGGTCTGTTGCAGGGCTATCCCTTTGGTTCCTTAGTTTTGGATCCAGTCAGTCGGATCTTCCTTTTGTGTCTTTTAGTTTGCTGTACACCTTCCGTGACATTATAAACCGCCATAACCGTTTCAAACATGGATCCGGTTTCACTTTTGACTGAACACATGCAGGGTCTTTCATTGGAGGTAGCAGATCTCCGTAAAACTGTTTTGCAGTTTCAGGTGACCGGTTCAGCTTGCGTTCATGGAGTTTGTTCTGAGCCTATGATCTCGCTCCCGGATACGTTCTTCGGGGGTAGTGAGAATTTTGTTCGTTTTAGAGAGGCTTGCAAACTCCATTTTCGCTTACTTCCCCATTCCTCTGGTGATGAGGAGCAGAGGGTGGGGATCATCATCTCGCTGCTCAGGGATAACGCTCAGTCTTGGGCCTTTTCGCTGCCGGTGGGGGCACGGCCCCTCTGTTCAGTGGATGAATTTTTTTTAGCCCTGGGTCAGATATATGATGATCCGGATCGTAAATAAAAAAATCCTCTAAAAACGTTCCATCTGTTACTATTGGCAAGGTTGATGCGGAAATTGAAGGTTTTCCGTTTGCTTGTAGTTCCCGTTTTGTCCTACCTGCCAGGGTGGCGCTAGAGAGCAAGAATATTTTTTGTGAGATTTTTGTAGATAGTGGAGTCAATCTTATTGATAATCAATTTGCTATAACTCATGGTTTCCAGTTATGCACTTTGGGAAAGGATATACCTGTTTTTGCTATTGATTCCGTTCCACTTTCTCAGAAATCGTTAAAGGGCATAGTTCACAATATCCGTTTGATTGTGAGTGATACTCATGTTGAGGATGTGTCATGTTTCGTCCTAAACGGATTACCTACTCCTCTAGTGTTGGAGCTACCCTGACTCACTAAACATAACCCCACCATTGATTGGCAAGCGAGGCAAATAAATGGTTGGAGTGACTTTTGCAGAGAGAATTGTCTCACAACATCTGTTTCAGAGGTTTCTACTAAGACTGTACCATCTTTTCTCTCTGAATTTTCGGATGTGTTCTCTAAAAGTGGTGTTCAGGAATTGCCCCCTCACAGGGAGTACGATTGCCCTATTAATCTCACCCCAGGCGCCAAGCTGCCTAAATCTCGTTTATACAATCTCTCCCAACCTGAAAGGGTCGCTATGCGTGCTTATATCTCTGAGAGTCTGAGAAAGGGACACATACGACCCTCGAAGTCACCTCTTGCCGCTGGTTTTTTCTTTGTTAAGAAAAAAGATGGTTCTTTAAGACCATGTCTGGATTTCAGGGAGCTGAACAGTATCACAATTCGTGACCCTTATCCGCTTCCTCTGATCCCGGACCTGTTTAACCAGATTGTGGGGGCTAAAGTTTTTTCCAAATTGGATCTAAGATGGGCATACAACCTGGTCAAGGTCAGAGAAGGAGACGAAAGGAAGGCGGCCTTCAATACCCCTGAGGGCCATTTTGAGAATTTGGTTATGCCTTTTGGTTTGATGAATGCTCCAGCCGTCTTTCAGCATTTTGTGAACAGCATTTTTTATAATTTAATGGGGAAATTTGTATTAGTGTATCTAGATGACATTTTGATTTTTTCTCCTGATTTCAAAACTCATAAGGAACATTTACGTCAGGTCTTGCTCATCCTGCGGGAGAATAAATTGTACGCTAAACTGGAAAAATGTGTGTTTGCGGTTCCAGAAATTCAATTTCTGGGGTTTCTTCTCTCCGCTTCTGGTTTTCGCATGGACCCCGAGAAGGTCCGCGCTGTGCTTGAGTGGGAGCTTCCTGAGAATCAGAAGGCGCTGATGCGTTTTCTGGGTTTTGCCAATTATTACAGGAAGTTTATTTTGAATTATTCCTCTGTTGTTAAACCACTCACTGATATGACTAGAAAGGGGGTAGATTTTTCCTCCTGGTCGGTAGAGGCGCGTAAGGCCTTTTCTAATATTAAGGAGAGTTTTGCTTCCGCTCCCATCTTGGTACAACCTGATATCTCTCTACCCTTCATAGTTGAGGTTGATGCTTCTGAGGTGGGTGTGGGTGCGGTCTTGTCTCAGGGTCCCTCTCCTGCCAAATGGCGACCGTGTGCCTTTTTCTCAAAGAAACTCTCCTCCGCAGAGAGAAATTACGATGTGGGAGATAGGGAGTTGTTGGCTATCAAGTTAGCTTTTGAGGAATGGTGCCATTGGCTAGAGGGAGCCAGACACCCTATTACCGTGTTTATTGACCATAAGAATCTGGCCTACTTGGAGTCAGCCAAGCGTCTGAACCCGAGACAGGCCAGATGGTCTTTGTTCTTTTCAAGGTTTAATTTTGTTGTCACCTTCCGCCCTGGGGTTAAGAATGTGAACGCAGATGCCCTGTCACGTTGTTTTCCGGGAGGTGGGAATTTTGAAGACCCGGGTCCCATTTTGGCTGAAGGTGTGGTGGTCTCTGCTCTTTATCCTGAATTGGAGGCAGAGGTTCAGGTAGCCCAGTCAGAGGCTCCTGATCTTTGTCCTCCTGGGAGGTTGTGTGTGCCTCTCGCTTTAAGACACAAGATTTTTAAGGAGCACCACGATACTGTTCTTGCTGGGCACCCGGGGGCAAGAGCCACAGTGGATCTCATCGCTCAGAGATTCTGGTGGCCGGCGCTTCGTAAGTCGGTTGAGGGTTTTGTGGCAGCCTGTGAGACCTGCGCTCGTGCCAAAGTCCCTCATTCACGGCCATGTCCTCTTCTTCCATTACCCATTCCTTCCCGTCCTTGGACACATCTCTCCATGGACTTCATTACGGACCTGCCTCGTTCCTCGGGGAAGACTGTGATTCTGGTGGTGGTGGACCGTTTTAGCAAAATGGTACATTTCATTCCTTTTCCTGGCTTGCCCAATTCTAAGACGCTGGCGCAGGCATTTATTGACCACATTGTCAAATTGCATGGGATTCCTTCAGACATAGTCTCTGATAGGGGCACGTAGTTTGTTTCCAGATTCTGGAAGGCTTTCTGTTCTCGCTTGGGGGTTCGGTTGTCATTCTCTTCTGCTTTCCACCCGCAGTCGAATGGCCAGACAGAGCGCGTCAATCAGAATCTGGAGACATATCTGCGCTGTTTTGTGGCGGAGAATCAGGAGGATTGGTGTTCTTTTTTGTCCCTTGCTGAGTTTGCTTTAAAGGGTTTCTGTCACCCCACAAAACTATTATTTTTTTTTTTTGGATAGTTATATTCCTTATAGAGCGATATAGGAGAATATAATGGTCTTACTTACTTTCATGCGGCCGTTTCTTTAGAAAACGAAGTTTTATAATATGTAAATCAGGGCTCTACCAGCAAGTAGGGCGTCTACTTGCTGGTAGCCGCAGCAGAAAACCGCCCCCTCGCCGTGTTGATTGACAGGGCCAGCCGTGATCTCCTCCTCCGGCCGGCCCTGTCAGTATTTCAAAAATCGCGCGCCTCTGTTCATTCGGCGCAGGCGCTCTGAGATGAGGAGGCTCGTCTCCTCAGCACTCCCTCAGTGCGCCTGCGCCGATGACATCTTCTCTTTCGGTGATGTCATCGGCGCAGGCGCACTGAGGGAGTTCTGAGGAGACGAGCCTCCTCATCTCAGAGCGCCTGCGCCGAATGAACAGAGGCGCGCGATTTTTGAAATACTGACAGGGCCGGCCGGAGGAGGAGATCACGGCTGGCCCTGTCAATCAACACGGCGAGGGGGCGGTTTTATGCTGCGGCTACCAGCAAGTAGACGCCCTACTTGCTGGTAGAGCCCTGATTTACATATTATAAAACTTTGTTTTCTAAAGAAACGGCCGCATGAAAGTAAGTAAGACCATTATATTCTCCTATATCGCGCTATAAGGAATATAACTATCCAAAAAAAAAAAAAAGAGTTTTGTGGGGTGACAGAAACCCTTTAACCACCTCCGGACCGCCTAACGCAGGATCGCGTTCCGGAGGTGGCAGCCCTGCGCAGAGTCACGCATATATGCGTCATCTCGCGATGGCCGAGATTTCCTGTGAACGCGCGCACACAGGCGCGCGCGCTCACAGGAACGGAAGGTAAGAGAGTTGATCTCCAGCCTGCCAGCGGCGATCGTTCGCTGGCAGGCTGGAGATGTGTTTTTTTTAACCCCTAACAGGTATATTAGACGCTGTTTTGATAACAGCGTCTAATATACCTGCTACCTGGTCCTCTGGTGGTCCCATTTGTTTGGATCGACTACCAGAGGACACAGGTAGCTCAGTAAAGTCCCACCAAGCACCACTACACTACACTACACCCCCCCCCCCCGTCACTTATTAACCCCTTATTAGCCCCTGATCACCCCTGATCACCCCATATAGACTCCCTGATCACCCCCCTGTCATTGATTACCCCCCTGTCATTGATCACCCCCCTGTAAAGCTCCATTCAGATGTCCGCATGATTTTTACGGATCCACTGATAGATGGATCGGATCCGCAAAATGCATCCGGACGTCTGAATGAAGCCTTACAGGGGCGTGATCAATGACTGTGGTTATCACCCCATATAGACTCCCTGATCACCCCCCTGTAAAGCTCCATTCAGATGTCCGCATGATTTTTACGGATGCACTGATAGATGGATCCGATCCGCAAAACGCATCCGGACGTCTGAATGAAGCCTTACAGGGGCATGATCAATGACTGTGGTGATCACCCCATATAGACTCCCTGATCACCCCCCTGTAAAGCTCCATTCAGATGTCCGCATGATTTTTACGGATGCACTGATAGATGGATCCGATCCGCAAAACGCATCCGGACGTCTGAATGAAGCCTTACAGGGGCATGATCAATGACTGTGGTGATCACCCCCCCTGTCATTGATTACCCCCCTGTAAAGCTCCATTCAGATGTCCGCATGATTTTTACGGATGCACTGATAGATGGATCGGATCCGCCAAACGCATCCGGACGTCTGAATGAAGCCTTACAGGGGCGTGATCAATGACTGTGGTGATCACCCCATATAGACTCCCTGATCACCCCCCTGTCATTGATCACCCCCCCTGTCATTGATCACCCCCCTGTCATTGATCACCCCCCTGTAAGGCTCCATTCAGACATTTTTTTGGCCCAAGTTAGCGGAATTCTTATTTTTTTTTCTTACAAAGTCTCATATTCCACTAACTTGTGTCAAAAAATAAAATCTCACATGAACTCACCATACCCCTCACGGAAACCAAATGCGTAAAATTTTTTAGACATTTACAGTATATTCCAGACTTCTTCTCACGCTTTAGGGCCCCTAGAATGCCAGGGCAGTATAAATACCCCACATGTGACCCCATTTCGGAAAGAAGACACCCCCAGGTATTCCGTGAGGGGCATATTGAGTCCATGAAAGATTGAAATTTTTGTCCCAAGTTAGCGGAACGGGAGACTTTGTGAGAAAAAAATTAAAAATATCAATTTCCGCTAACTTGTGCCAAAAAAAAAAAATTTCTATGAACTCGCCATGCCCCTCATTGAATACCTTGGGGTGTCTTCTTTCCAAAATGGGGTCACATGTGGGGTATTTATACTGCCCTGGCATTCTAGGGGCCCCAAAGCGTGAGAAGAAGTCTGGTATCCAAATATCTAAAAATGCCCTCCTAAAAGGAATTTGGGCACCTTTGCGCATCTAGGCTGCAAAAAAGTGTCACACATCTGGTATCGCCGTACTCAGGAGAAGTTGGGGAATGTGTTTTGGGGTGTCATTTTACATATACCCATGCCAAAGTTGTCTTTTGCCAAGATATTTCTCTCACCCAGCAAGGGTATATGTAAAATGACACCCCAAAACACATTCCCCAACTTCTCCTGAATACGGCGATACCACATGTGTGACACTTTTTTGCAGCCTAGGTGGGCAAAGGGGCCCATATTCCAAAGAGCACCTTTCGGATTTCACAGGTCATTTACCTACTTACCACACATTAGGGCCCCTGGAAAATGCCAGGGCAGTATAACTACCCCACAAGTGACCCCATTTTGGAAAGAAGACACCCCAAGGTATTCCGTGAGGGGCATGGCGAGTTCCTAGACTTTTTTATTTTTTGTCACAAGTTAGTGGAAAATGCTGATTTTTTTTTTTTTTTTTTTTTTTCATACAAAGTCTCATATTCCACTAACTTGTGACAAAAAATAAAAACTTCCATGAACTCACTATGCCCATCAGCGAATACCTTGGGGTCTCTTCTTTCCAAAATGGGGTCACTTGTGGGGTAGTTATACTGCCCTGGCATTCTAGGGGCCCAAATGTGTGGTAAGGAGTTTGAAATCAAATTCTGTAAAAAATGACCTGTGAAATCCGAAAGGTGCTCTTTGGAATATGGGCCCCTTTGCCCACCTAGGCTGCAAAAAAGTGTCACACATCTGGTATCTCCGTACTCAGGAGAAGGTGGGGAATGTGTTTTGGGGTGTCATTTTACATATACCCCTGCTGGGTGAGAGAAATATCTTGGCAAAAGACAACTTTTCCCATTTTTTTATACAAAGTTGGCATTTGACCAAGATATTTATCTCACCCAGCATGGGTATATGTAAAAAGACACCCCAAAACACATTCCCCACCTTCTCCTGAGTACGGAGATACCAGATGTGTGACACTTTTTTGCAGCCTAGGTGGGCAAAGGGGCCCATATTCCAAAGAGCACCTTTCGGATTTCACAGGTCATTTTTTACAGAATTTGATTTCAAACTCCTTACCACACATTTGGGCCCCTAGAATGCCAGGGCAGTATAACTACCCCACAAGTGACCCCATTTTGGAAAGAAGAGACCCCAAGGTATTCGCTGATGGGCATAGTGAGTTCATGGAAGTTTTTATTTTTTGTCACAAGTTAGTGGAATATGAGACTTTGTATGAAAAAAAAAATAAAAAAAAAAAATCATCATTTTCCACTAACTTGTGACAAAAAATAAAAAATTCTAGGAACTTGCCATGCCCCTCACGGAATACCTTGGGGTGTCTTCTTTCCAAAATGGGGTCACTTGTGGGGTAGTTATACTGCCCTGGCATTCTAGGGGCCCAAATGTGTGGTAAGGAGTTTGAAATCAAATTCTGTAAAAAAAGACCTGTGAAATCCGAAAGGTGCTCTTTGGAATATGGGCCCCTTTGCCCACCTAGGCTGCAAAAAAGTGTCACACATCTGGTATTGCCGTACTCAGGAGAAGGTGGGGAATGTGTTTTGGGGTGTCATTTTACATATACCCATGCTGGGTGAGAGAAATATCTTGGCAAAAGACAACTTTTCCCATTTTTTTATACAAAGTTGGCATTTGACCAAGATATTTATCTCACCCAGCATGGGTATATGTAAAAAGACACCCCAAAACACATTCCCCACCTTCTCCTGAGTACGGAGATACCAGATGTGTGACACTTTTTTGCAGCCTAGGTGGGCAAAGGGGCCCATATTCCAAAGAGCACCTTTCGGATTTCACAGGTCATTTTTTACAGAATTTGATTTCAAACTCCTTACCACACATTTGGGCCCCTAGAATGCCAGGGCAGTATAACTACCCCACAAGTGACCCCATTTTGGAAAGAAGAGACCCCAAGGTATACGCTGATGGGCATAGTGAGTTCATAGAACTTTTTATTTTTTGTCACAAGTTAGTGGAATATGAGACTTTGTAAGAAAAAAAAAAAAAATCATCATTTTCCGCTAACTTGTGACAAAAAATAAAAAGTTCTATGAACTCACTATGCCCATCAGCGAATACCTTAGGGTGTGTACTTTCCGAAATGGGGTCATTTGTGGGGTGTTTGTACTGTCTGGGCATTGTAGAACCTCAGGAAACATGACAGGTGCTCAGAAAGTCAGAGCTGCTTCAAAAAGCGGAAATTCACATTTTTGTACCATAGTTTGTAAACGCTATAACTTTTACCCAAACCATTTTTTTTTTACCCAAACATTTTTTTTTTATCAAAGACATGTAGAACAATAAATTTAGAGCAAAATTTATATATGGATGTAGTTTTTTTTGCAAAATTTGACAACTGAAAGTGAAAAATGTCATTTTTTTGCGAAAAAATCGTTAAATTTCGATTAATAACAAAAAAAGTAAAAATGTCAGCAGCAAAGAAATACCACCAAATGAAAGCTCTATTAGTGAGAAGAAAAGGAGGTAAAATTCATTTAGGTGGTAAGTTGCATGACCGAGCAATAAATGGTGAAAGTAGTGTAGGTCAGAAGTGTAAAAAGTGGCCTGGTCTTTCAGGGTGTTTAAGCACTGGGGGCTGAAGTGGTTAAATAACCGTCGTCAGGAGTCCTCTGATAAGTCACCATTTTTTGGTGCATATGGGTTTCATCCGCAGTTTGGGACATTCTCTGGAGAGGGGTCTTCTGGTTTACCTGATGAGGACAGATTCTCCTCGTCTTTGTCTTCTATTTGGCAAAAGATTCAGGATAATCTAAAGAGCATGAGTGAGAGATATAAGCGTGTGGCGGATAAGAGACGTGTGCCTGGTCCGGACCTAAATGTTGGTGATCTGGTGTGGTTGTCTACTAAGAATATCAAATTGAAGGTTCCCTCCTGGAAGCTGGGTCCTAAGTTTATTGGGCCTTACAAAATCTTGTCCGTCATCAATCCTGTTGCCTACCGTCTTGATCTTCCTCAGACTTGGAAGATCCATAATGTTTTTCATAAGTCCTTATTAAAACCTTATGTCCAACCCATTGTACCCTCGTCTTTGCCTCCTCCTCCGATTGTGGTTGATGGTAATCTTGAATTTCAGGTCTCTAGGATTGTGGATTCTCGTGTTGTCCGCGGTTCTCTCCAGTACCTCGTTCATTGGGAGGGTTATGGTCCTGAGGAGAGGATGTGGGTCTCAGTGACGGACATTAAGGCCACTCGTCTCATCAAGGCTTTCCATAGGTCCCATCCTGAGAAGGTGGGCTCTGAGTGTCCGGAGTCCACTCGTAGAAGGAGGGGTACTGTCACCACCAGACATCTGAGAAGCTCTGACAGACGTTCTTCAGAACCTCCCACTTGAGGTTTCTTTTGTTTTGCTTTAGTTTCCTCATCTCGTTAGCCTCTCTCAGCTGTCATGTAGTTGCACTGATTGCATCCTTTAAATCCCTTCCCATACAGCATCACTTTGCGGTTTATACAACTTCCTGGAGTGTATGCATGCTGGATGCTACTACTGAGTCTTCTACAGATAAGTTTTGTTCATTCATTTGTATTTTCCTGTTTGCTGGATCCCAGGTGACCCTGACTCCCTCCGTATCAAGTGTAGGGAGCCGGTGGTCGTGTCCCCTCACTATTATAGGGTGTTCAGGGGTTATACAGTCGAGGTACGAGGATATGCGATCTTCTACCATTGAGAATTTTGCATAGGCTGAGCAGTTAGGGAGAGAGCCAGGTCTGTTGCAAGGCTATCCCTTTGGTTCCTTAGTTTTGGATCCAGTCAGTCGGATCTTCCTTTTGTGTCTTTTAGTTTGCTGTACACCTTCCGTGACACTCACTGGGGGAGATTGAGTTATAGGTATGACCTGTGTATGTTTGTGATGCAGGCTGAGTGACTGCTCAACCTGCCTATCTCAGGACTACTTGTATTCTGGTCCAATGGGTGCTGCCCAGTCCCTATCAGGTTCTGATCAAGGGACTCTGCACTGTATTTAAATCCCCTTGCCAGCTATAGATTGTCCCTTGCTGCGCTCCTGTTATTCCTCCTGTTACTTTGTGTGTGTTTGGATTGCCGTTATCGACCCGGCTTGCCTTTTGCCCTACCTCTGTGATTTTGTACCTTGATTCTCATTTTGGTTTTGACCTTTTGCTTGGCTAATTTGGACTACCCTGCCTCCTGTGCTTCGGTAGCGCCTTGTCTTTCAGGCTTTGACCCATTTCTGCATGACCCTTCTCTCTGTGTTTTTCTGTTCCGGTTCGAGCTATGTGAACAGGTCCCTGCAGATTTTACCACAGGTGCTTGGACTTGCTTCCTGCACTTAACCAGCATAGGGAATGTCGAACAGTTGCTGCACTGCAAGTAGTCAGGGACAGCGGGTTGTGTTCCAGCTAGGACACACCGTGTGTGTGTGTTTCCCTGTCTACGGTCGTGACAGGAGCGTAGTTATAGTGGAAGCAGGGGAAGTGACTGCTAAAGGGCCCAAACTCAGGAGGGGCTTGTCTGGGAAAAGGGCTGAAAGATTTTGTAGCCTTAATTGATGAGAAATTATCATCTGATAATGGGACCACTGGTGGACATGAGGGTGACTGGATTCCACGCAGTATCAGTGGAGTATGCAGCGTACCGGCTGGGCCTCCTATTACCACTCTGGAGGATGGGCGAGAAGTCCCCTGTTTTTACTCCCTGCTCCTTTTGGCTGTAGTGTCTGTAATTTACATGACTTTGCCCCACCGCACTGTGTGACCTTCGTCTTGTTGGACTGGTTTATAAGTTGCTTTTTCCCTTTCTGTCTCTTTCTGGTTTGAACCATTTCCTGTTTATTGTACACAGATTTACAGAGAACAATTCTCTCACAGATGATTACTGTCAACGGGATGCCCTGCTTCAAGGAGACTTGAAGTGTCTTCTCTTTAATTGCTACCGTTTAAAAAATGAGAGAAAAATGTTTAGAACGTTTAGCCTGAGAAGTGACAGGAGAGTAGAGTAGGTGATAGCGGTCACCCCTGTACCCTGCACTTAACAAGTACGGTATTATGTGTGACTACAATTTAGGGTTGAGAACCTCCCCATACATTTACCTCTTGCTCATTAAAGCCACATTGACCTTGAGCTGAAGACCTGGAACTGTAGCAAGAATCTCTCAGAGCTGCGTTATAATCAGGCCTAAAACTATAAAACATGAGTGACATGATACAGAAGTCCTGCTTTTAGGCCTCTTTCACACAAGCAATACGGATTGTGTCAGGATGCGTTCAGTGAAACATAGAAACATAGAATGTGTCGGCAGATAAGAACCATTTGGCCCATCTAGTCTGCCCAATATATCTGAATCCTATGAATAGTCCCTGGCCCTATCTTATATGAAGGATAGCCTTATGCCTATCCCATGCATGCTTAAACCCCTTCACTGTATTTGCAGCTACCCCTTCTGCAGGAAGGCTTTTCCATGCATCCACTACTCTCTCAGTAAAGTAATACTTCCTTATATTACTTTTAAACCTTTGCCCCTCTAATTTAAAACTGTGTCCTCTTGTGGTAGTTTTTCTTCTTTTGAATATGCTCTCCTCCTTTACCGAGTTGATTCCCTTTATGTATTTAAAAGTTTCTATCATCTCCCCTCTGTCTCGTCTTTCTTCCAAGCTATACATGTTAAGGTCCTTTAATCTTTCCTGGTAAGTTTTATCCTGCAATCCATGTACTAGTTTAGTAGCTCTTCTCTGAACTCTCTCTAGAGTATCTATATCCTTCCGGAGATATGGCCTCCAGTACTGCGCACAATACTCCAAGTGAGGTCTCACCAGTGTTCTGTACAGCGGCATAAGCACTTCACTCTTTCTACTGCTTATACCTCTCCCTATACATCCAAGCATTCTGCTGGCATTTCGTGCTGCTCTATTACATTGTCTTCCCACCTTTAAGTCTTCTGAAATAATTACTCCTAAATCCCTTTCCTCAGATACTGAGGTCAGGACTGTGTCAAATATTCTATATTCTGCCCTTGGGTTTTTACGCCCCAGGTGCATTATCTTGCACTTATCCACATTAAATTTCAGTTGCCAGAGTTCTGACCATTCTTCTAGTTTTCCTAAATCCTTTTCCATTTGGCGTTTCCCTCCAGGAACATCAACCCTGTTACATATCTTTGTGTCATCAGCAAAAAGACAAACCTTACCATCGAGGCCTTTTGCAATATCACTTATGAAGATATTAAACAAAATTGGTCCCAGTACAGATCCCTGTGGAACCCCACTGGTAACATAACCTTGTTTTGAATGTTCTCTATTGACTACAACCCTCTGTTGTCTGTCACTCAGCCACTGCCTAATCCACTCAACAATATGGGAGTCCATGCTCAATGACTGCAGTTTATTGATAAGTCTTCTATGTGGGACAGTGTCAAAAGCCTTACTAAAATCTAGATATGCGATGTCTACTGCACCTCCACCGTCTATTATTTTAGTCACACAGTCAAAAAAATCTATAAGATTTGTTTGACATGATCTCCCTGAAGTAAACCCATGTTGTTTTTCATCTTGCAATCCATGGGATTTTAGATGTTCCACAATCCTATCCTTTAATAGGGTTTCCATTAATTTGCCTACTATTGATGTCAGACTCACTGGTCTATAGCTGCTCGATTCCTCCCTACTACCTTTCTTGTGAATGGGCACGACATTTGCCAATTTCCAATCTTCCGGGACGACTCCTGTTACTAATGATTGGTTAAATAAATCTGTTAACGGTTTTGCCAGCTCACCACTAAGCTCTTTTAATAATTTTGGGTGTATCTCATCAGGCCCCTGTGACTTATCTGTCTTCACCTTAGACAGCAAACTTAGAACATCTTCCTCTGTAAAGATACATGCATCAACGATTTATTAGTCATCCTTTCTAGTGGAGGTCCTTCTCCTTTTTCTTTTGTAAAAACTGAACAGAAGTATTCATTAAGGCAGTCGGCTAGCCCTTTATTCTCTTCTACATACCTTCCGTCCTTTGTTTTTAATTTAGTTATTCCTTGTTTTAATTTCCTTTTTTCATTTATATATCTGAAGAATGTCTTATCCCCTTTTTTCATAGACTGAGCTAGTTTTTCTTCTGCCTGCGCTTTAGAAGTTCTTATAACTTGCTTGGCCTCTCTCTGCCTAATCTTGTAGATTTCCTTATCTTCATTGCTCTGTTTTTTTTTATAATTACAAAATGCTAGCTTTTTATTTTTAATGATTTGGGCCACTTCTGCTGAGTACCACAGTGGTCTCTTCCTTTTTTTGCTTTTACTGACAGTGAAACTCGCACCATTTCGCAAGCAAGTTCAGTCAGCTTTGTCAGCTATTGCGTTCAGTGGTTCAGTTTATTCCGCACGGGTGCAATCCGCTTAAAAAAAACCCTGAAGGTTTACAAACCACATCTCCTAGCAACCATCAGTGAGAAACACATTTCAGCTGGACTGCATCCAGATTGAATCCAGATGCAATGCATTTTTCACTGAAGCCCCATTCACTTTTATGAAGCCAGGGCTGCATGAAAAATGCAGAATATAGAACCTGCTGCGATTCTCAGGCAACGCAGAACTGATGGGTGAGAAACAACGCTCATGTACACAGACCCATTGAGATGAATGGGTCAGGATTCAGTGCGGGTGCTATGCATTCACTTCATGCAGAAAACTCGCTCGAGCCCCTGTCTGCAGTGGAGGTACCTTAAAGGGTTTCTGTCACCCCACAAAACTCTTTTTTTTTTTTTGTTGGATAGTTAGATTCCTTATAGGGCGATATAGGAGAATATAATAGTCTTACTTACTTTCATGCGGCCGATTCTTTATAAAACGAAGTTTTATAATATGTAAATCAGGGCTCTACCAGGAAGTAGGGCGTCTACTTGCTGGTAGCTGCTGCAGAAATCCGCCCCCTCGCCGTGTTGATTGACAGGGCCAGCCGTGATCTCCTCCTCCGGCCAGCCCTGTCAGTAGTTCAAAAATCGCGCACCTCTGGTCATTCGGCGCAGGCGCTCTGAGATGAGGAGGCTCGTGTCCTCAGCACTCCCTCAGTGCGCCTGCGCCGATGACATCACCGAAAGAGAAGACGTCATCGGCGCAGGCGCACTGAGGGAGTTCTGAGGAGACGAGCCTCCTCATCTCAGAGCGCCTGCGCCGAATGAACAGAGGCGCGCGATTTTTGAACTACTGACAGGGCCGGCCGGAGGAGGAGATCACGGCTGGCCCTGTCAATCAACACGGCGAGGGGGCGGATTTCTGCAGCAGCTACCAGCAAGTAGACGCCCTACTTGCTGGTAGAGCCCTCATTTACATATTATAAAACTTCGTTTTATAAAGAATCGGCCGCATGAAAGTAAGTAAGACTATTATATTCTCCTATATCGCCCTATAAGGAATCTAACTATCCAAAAAAAAAAAATGAGTTTTGTGGGGTGACAGAAACCCTTTAATTCTCTATGTCGCGGTCCTAGGTAGGGACAGCTAAAGCATGCATTTGTCCTGTGGTGTGCGGCTCGTGAAGTGATCTGCTCGATAACCCAGAGAATTGTGCTTCTGTTCAGCTATAGCTACATGGTCCTCAGTAAGGTCCTTGTCGGCCAGGCTGAGCAAAGGAACAGAACACCTACTAGAACTCTGCTAGTGTGTTTCAACTTTCCTTCATTGCTGCTCAGCGCCAGCAACTTCTCCATAACTACCTCTGCTATGTCTCTGCTGCACCAGTACCACCTGTCTGCACAGCTCCAGGCCTACTCAACCAGACCCAAGGTTTAATGGATCCACCTCACCAGGCGAGACATACTGTAATAGAATAATCAGGTCATGGATCCCCATGGCTCAACAGCTTCTATACCAGAGTTGGCTGGACTGGTAGCTCAACTTGCTGAGGTTTCCAGGCTGTAAGCGACCTCTCGACACAGATGGCCGTTTTTCCTGTTCCACAGCATATGCTACAGTCTAATCCTCGAGCTGGATCCAGTCCTTGGGCATTGCTCCATTTGCCCGCACATGCTTGATTTAATGGCACTCCAAAAGGCGTGCTCTGGTTCTATTGTCATCGATAATGAATAATAAGGCTGATACGCGATGCAGGTCTGTAGCTCATTATACAAAAAAATGCTCATCACCAGCATTAACTGAACTCTGGGAAATAATAATTACCACAAAAATAGCCTGCTCAAGTACCACTAGCCTCAAAAAATCACGGACACAGGAAAAAAAGTCACCTATTTTCATGGACAGTCTAGGAATTTCTAGATGGTTGACAACCCTGAGCAGAAGGTATCTTACAGCAGATGAAATTGTCTGCCTTGCAACATTTTGACCATTTCTTACTCCTTTTGGCTTTAGCAGCATCAACATATATGTCTTGCCTCTGTGTTAGGCCTCATGCACACGACCATTCAGTTTTTTGCGGTCCACAAACCGTGGATCCGCAAAACACGGATAGCGTCCGTGTGCGTTCCGCAAATTGCGGAACGGCACAGACAGCCTTTAATATAACTGCCTATTTTTGACCGCAAAGCGCGGACCAGAATAGGAGAGGTTATATTTTTTTGCGGGGCCACGGAACGGAGCAACGGATGCGGACAGCACACGGAGTGCTCTCCGCATCTTTTGCGGCCCCATTGAAGTCAATGGGTCTGCATCTGAGCCGCCAAAACTGCGGCTCGGATGCGGACCACAACAACGGCCATGTGCATGAGGCAATACTCAGAAGCCAACAGGGGAGGTGTGAGGCTGAGAAGATGGGAGTGGTAGTCTGTGTGCAACAATAGTGGTGGTAGTTCTCATGGTGGAAGTCCCCCTCCAACACTCTCTAGGCCATGTACACACACAGTGAAGGGAGGGAGCACCCTTTATTCCACTTTGGGCACACCCTGGTGACGGTCTCCTGCCTGGTGATGGTTGAGGTGCCTTCAGTGCTGGTGGGTTGTGGGGTTGCAAGGACGGAGATGGGGCCAGCAAAGGAAGGCAATGACCAGACCACCTTGACTAGGCAAACTAAACTTTACTGAGGAAACCTGGCAGTATTTGCACGAGTGGGGGCAGTCTCTAAACCTTGCAGAGACTGCTGGTATTCAGGAACAGGGGTTAGGACACAAAGGACACGGACACGTTTGTTACTTTTAACTTGTTTTACTGGGTGATGATCGGCCACAGCTAAACATTACAGTGGCAAATTAAACTCCTCCCCCAACCAGTCCTTCGATGCGGTGTGCCAACCCCTGGACCCCAGGGGGCACGTGCGCCAAATCTGTTACCACCATGCTCCTTTTCTCTAAATTGCCGCCAGCTGTGACTTCCGACTCCAATCCATAACCAGGAACCTCGAACAAAAGAAAACATGACCATCCAAACTTAAACACAAAACATAACAATAAGGGAGGGAGGGCGGGACCAGCTTGCCTTCACCGTAAAGAGGAATGGCCAGGAGCAGGGGGGGGGGGAGTATATATCACCTCCCATTGCCACCTCCCCTTCCTGTTCCTTAGCCCCACCACCTCATCTTTTAACCCTTTCGACCCCACTCCAGTTTACCACCCCCTTTACACCTTCTACGGCCCGACGGGCCAACATTGAGGGTTGTGGGGGGGCCTTAACTTCTTATTAAACTCGAGGAAGGGGATGGGGAACCATCAGTCCCTCATCACCCTCCCTAAAACGTCGGGTGCTATCCAGACTGCTGGTATTCAGGAACAGGGGTTAGGATGAGAGAGCTACCACGGACACCCCCGTTATTCACCTTTACTAAATTGCCGCCACGGAGGAGGACCAACTTCTATACGGGACTCCGACCACCACCCAGCAAAAAGAATCCTTGTTCAATGCCATCCTGGAGGCCAGACAAAAATATGTCCAGACCAATGTCCGTAAGGTGCACCCCATCTGGCCTCATCAACGCCCTATTGTCACCTTCCAAATGTCGGGGACGAACCACCACCCCACCTCGGGAGCGCACAAAACGGGAAATACGGTCATTCAAGGTTCTCCGACACTTCTCCAGTGCCTCCCCATTCCGAGATCATTCCCCCATGCCACACCACTCGGGGAACCACCTCCGACCACACAATTACTAATTCTCTAAAAAAGGCCGGAAACCGTTCCAAATCTGAACACATAAGCACCATTAACTCCGTCAGCCGCAGGGCGCAGAGATCATTCCCGCCTGCATGTATTACCGACCGGAGACCCAAATCCACCACCTCAGGTAACAGCTGAGACCATCGGAGACCCCATATACCCTTATAAAAAACTTCCACTTCCCTAAATCCAAGGCTCCGACCTCCAGGCCTGCAGTCCGCCCTGTGCACAGCCCAAAAGATGTAAGAGTGGCCCAACAGCCACACCACCGGACGAACAGCCCCTGAAAGAGAAAAAAACATGAAACATATACCTGCCATGAACACATACATTTTTATTTATTTTTATATTGCAGTCCGCAAACGCAGCAACTCACACCAGCAAATCAGGGCGGATATATCTCGCAAAGCATGCCGACCACCACCTACCAATGCGCATCACCTCCGATTCTGATAAACCCGCTCTAGCCGCCTCCGTGGCAGCGCCTATGTGAGAAGAGTGCCGAATTCACCAGGGTCCACCCCTGAATGCCGCAAGCAATTGCGCAACGCCGAAGAAAACAGAAATTTTGTAAAAGGGGACCCATCAGCATGCGCGAAAAAATGTATGCCTCTCATCCTAACTGACCTATACTCAGACACCAACCGGACAGGCTACTCCCGGTACTGGCAATATCGGTAACCATATTCCGTTCCGAACTGGTCCGTCTTAGACCTCCTAATAAGGACCCTGAGAGCATTATTACCAAGCACAACATCCACATCAAACAGGCCACCCGGTCTGGTGCCAGAAGGCGCCACTAGTTCCCCCACCCTCAGAGCTGCAAAAAAGGCGAGACTGAAACTAGCCGTCGCCATAGAACGCTCAAAAGCTGATGAACAAACCTCCCCGCAATACTCAATATCAACTTGCATAGTAGGGTAAAAGAAATAGGCCGTCTGCTCTCCCGTTCTACATACTCCCTTTGCCAACCCTTCATGGCCTGCCTCACCACAAAGTTCTTTTGTCACATCCGCCCATCCACATAACTTAAAGTAGAACGCCACCCCCACCAACCGCCGCCGCGCAACCAGGGCAGAAACCCCCAGAGACCTTAACCCCAACAGCCATTCGACGGTAACCTCCAAACGAAGATCATGCTGCCTTCCACGTAGCCGGAGACACCGACGCGCTCACAAGGGACATCAGTTGTTGACCACTAGCTGCCACAGGTACTTTGGGCATTCCACTCCATCCAACTCCGCCTCCAGAAGCAGTTCCCGAAAAACCTGCCAATTGAAGCGAGAAAGAGCATCAGCGATCCGGTTGTCCACCCCAGGAACATGCCTGGCCCTAAAATAGATGTTACGCTCCAGGCAACGGAGGACCAGGTGCCGTAGCAACGATAAAACCGGGAGGGATGAAGATGACAAACAATTAAGATACTGAACAGTCCCCAAATTATCAGACCAAAAACAAACATGCCTATTAGCCAGATGCTCCCCCCAGATCTCAACCGCCACCACTATAGGGAACAGCTCCAGCAATGTAAGGTTCCGAACAAGCCCCGAGGCGCACCAATCCTCGGGCCAAGAAGATGCACACCACTCCGTACCTAAGATTGTACCAAAACCACAGGAACCAGCCGCATCAGACCACAATGCCAGTTCCGAGTTTGAAACCTCTGCAGAAATAAAGCAAGTGTGACCGGTATATGAACCTAAAAAAGAACGCCATACCATTAAATCAGCCTTCAGAGATTTTGTAAGCTGGATATGATGCCGAGGGCAACTGGACCCCACGCGTGACCAAAGAGAGGCGCCGCAAAAAAAAACAGCCGATGGGCATAACTCGGCAAGCAAAGCAAAGTAGACCCAAAAGCGACTGGAGTTGACCAAAAAACCATCAATCAATCCAATGAGATTGACCAATTTTACCGAAGAGAGACGGAAAACCATAACCGTATCTATCTCAATGCCCAGAAAAGAGAGACAAGTCAACGGACCGTCCGTTTTTTCCGCCGAAAGTGGGACACCAAATCGCGCCATTAGCTCTAGAAAAGTAGACAGGAGAAACCGGCCGCTGTCACCATCTCCCGAAGCCACAAAAAGGAAGTCGTCAAGGTAATGAATCACTGACGACAACCCAGACTCGACACGCATAACCCATTCCAAAAATGAGCTGAACATCTCGAAATAATGGCACGAAATGGAGCACCCCATAGGCAAACACATGTCATAATAAAACAGGCCCTCAAAACAACCCCCCAGCAAATGGAAACAATCAGGGTGAATGGGCAAAAGTCTAAACGCCAACTCTATATCGGATTTGGCCATAAGAGCCCCCCGACACATAGAAACATAGAATGTGTCAGCAGATAAGAACCATTCGGCCCATCTAGTCTGCCCAATATACTGAATACTATGAATAGCCTCTGGCCCTATCTTATATGAAGGATGGCCTTATGCCTATCCCATGCATGCTTAAACTCCTTCACTGTATTTGCAGCTACCACTTCTGCAGGAAGGCTATTCCATGCATCCACTACTCTCTTAGTAAAGTAATACTTCCTGATATTACTTTTAAACCTTTGCCCCTCTAATTTAAAACTATGTCCTTTTGTAGCAGTTTTTGTCTTTTAAATATTCTCTCCTCTTTTACCTTGTTGATTCCCTTTATGTATTTAGCAGTTTCTATCATATCCCCTCTGTCTCGTCTTTCTTCCAAGCTATACATGTTAAGGTCATTTAATCTTTCCTGGTAAGTTTTATTCTGCAATCCATGGACTAGTTTAGTAGCTCTTCTCTGAACTCTCTCCAAAGTATCAGTATCCTTCTGGAGATATGGTCTCCAGTACTGTGCACAATACTCCAAATGAGGTCTCACTAGTGCTCTGTAGAGCGGCATGAGCGCCTCCCTCTGTCTACTGGTAATGCCTCTCCCTATACACCCCAGCATTCTGCTGGCATCTCCTGCTGCTCTATGACATTGTCTGCCTACCTTTAAGTCTTCTGAAATGATGATCCCTAAATGCCTTTCCTCAGATACTGAGGTTAGGACTGTATCACTGATTGTATATTCTGCTCTTGGGTTTTTACGCCCCAGGTGCATTATCTTGCACTTATCAACATTACATTTTAGTTGCCAGATTTTTGACCATTCCTCTAGTTTTCCTAAATCCTTTTCCATTTGGTATATCCCGCTGCTCTCACCAGAGCCACCGCCCTATCAAACGAGACATACGTCACCGATGCTTCCTCCTGAAGGATAGCATCATTAACGGACGAACACCGGGGGTGAGATAGGTGATGTATGAGCCAAAATTTAACAGTCTCCTTTTTGGGAACCACACCCCACGGAGAAACCCGCAGGTTAGGGAAAGGGGGCGCTACAAAAGGGCTGGCAATCCTCCCTGCTGACACCTCCTTCCGCAACTTAGCCTCAAGCACCTCAGGGTTTTCCCTGACCGACTTAAGATTATCAGAAAAAAAACAGGGAACCTTTTAAGAACAAACGGAATGAAAAAACCCTTCGAAAAACCAGTACTCAAAGTGGAAGCTGCCTCCCTATTGGGATACCTGTCTAGCCACGGCGCCATCTCTACCACGCTGACTGACGTCCTTTTGTTCGAAGAGGGAGGGAGTCTTCCCAGGCTTAACCTGGGACCTGGTACACCGGCCCGCTGGGTGGGAGCCCCCGCATGCCGAGCATTCGTGCTTGTATTTGCACAAACCGGCATACTTGCAGAATCCCTCATTAAACAACCAGCACGCGCCCGGTCGTCGTACGGCCACTGGTCCCTGGGCTGCGAAGACCCCGGCCCCAGTGTCTGCCCCGTGAAAGGAAGGTGGTCTTTGGGACACCATCAGGCGAAGCCATACATCCGTAGCCTTAACCCCCCCCACCCCAGCGTCGGCTGCAGCACCAAACGTCTCCTAAACTCCTCATCATACCTCCACCACGCACTGCCCCCGTGAGCCTTATACACACTATAAATAGTGTCCAAGTATATGAACAATTCAGAACAGCGCTCAGGGTGACGCTGACCCATAACGCAACCCAGGACCAAAAACGCCTGTAACCAATTGTTCATAGACTTCGACACCTTGACCCTCCTGTCATTTGGCTTATCTAAAAAACGTTTCTCCTTATCTACTGTATGTTGGTCCACCGATAGAGGGACCAAATGTCCACGTATTGATTGGACCAAATTTTTCCCTCACCGCCTCATCCAAGTGAGAACCTAAGGGGCTGACACCGCAGAAAAAAGAATCTTTATGCACACCCGCCAATACCAGGGGACCCTACCGGAGGACGACGAGGCCTCCTGCAGATCAGACCCCAGCGCTGGCGGGGTAGGCACAGGAGCCGTTGGGGGCAACAAAGAAGGCAATTTGTCCAATAACGATTTTAATAACACCTCTAAACCCGCACTGGATCCGCCCGCCCCCCAAGCCCCGGCATATTGGTACTCACCAGATGAAGGAGGCAACAGCGCCGAAGCTGCAGGTACAGGCATGACTTCCCTGTGGACTGCCGAAGTAGCCAGGCTAGGGGCCCTGGACCCATCAGCAGGATCCGGTCTGCCCCATCTGGAACGCGGTGTACGCACAGACTCCTCCGATGCGCCCGAGGACCCATCCGAGGATGACGGAGAGCTCCATCGAGAGGATCTGGACCGCCGACTGTATCTGGATGACCGGGAACCACGACGTGAGCGGCGGCTATGGCGGCCACGCCGGCCCTTACTCCTGCGGTCCACAGACGAAGAGGGGGACAAGGACAACTCCCTGTGCCTGCGTGAGCGGACAGGGGAGGCCGCAAGGGGCTGAGGGGGGGTAAAGGGGCAATGTGGGAAGGCCCAGCATCGGGTATACCCGCTGAAGAAGCTACCAATACCGGAGCAAGCCCAACCCCTTCAGAAGGGGGGGGCAACGTCTCTCCCAGTGTGGATGGCGGAGCTTGCTGGGACGCAGGGGGGGTTAGACCCTATATTAAAAACTCGGAAGCGGAAGGGGTGGGGCTAACTCCCGGCGGCGCGAAACTGCCGCCAGCCGGCGCACTGAGGCCGCGCGCCTGAGACCTACTGCAGGAGCCGAAACGGAACCCGGGGAGGGAGACAGACTATGTCCCAGGAAGGCGGTGAGTACGGGCCGATCGCCGCTCACCATGACAGAGGGGGGGCTCGCTACCTGCGGCGTCCCCACCGCAGCTGGTACAACAGGCGGAGGGACAGAGGAAGGGGGAGCGCTGAAGCTGTCCCGGAAAGGAGCGCAGCCAGCCCTCCCTTTCCTCACTAAATCTCACCAGGAGCCATGGGTGTAGGAACCCCCAAAAATTCAGTAAACTGCGAGTTGTTTATATCGTTAAATTTTAAGTGTGTGTGAAAACACCCCCCCCCCCCCCCCACTTACAGTTCTGAAGACTCAGGGGTGCTGGCTTGGCCTCAGGGGTGCTGGCTGGCTTGGCCTCAGGGGTGCTGGCTGGCTTGGCCGGGCAGAAGGAGTGTGGGAGACTGTGAGGCCTTTTTCTCCAAGCTGCTCCGGATCAGTGCTCTGGGCAGCTGGGCTCCGGGCTGGAAGTGGGCACAATAAGAAAAAAATATTTTTCATTACACCTCAGGTCAGGTCAGACCACCAATCAGACCCCCAATGTTAATTAGACCTCAGATCACACCTCAGCTCAGACCCAAATATGAATGACCCCCAATCAGACCTCAGATAAGAGCCCCAGTGCCTCTCATCAGCCCCCCAGTGCCTCTCATCAGCCAGTAATAACAGCCCCCCCAATCATGTGCCAGTAATAACAGCCCCCCAATCATGTACCAGTAATAACAGCCCCCCCAATCATGTGCCAGTAATAACAGCCCCCCCAATCATGTGCCAGTAATAACAGCCCCCCCAATCATGTGCCAGTAATAACAGCCCCCCCAATCATGTGCCAGTAATAACAGCCCCCCCAATCATGTGCCAGTAATAACAGCCCCCCCAATCATATGCCAGTAATAACAGCCCCCCCCAATCATGTGCCAGTAATAACAGCCCCCCCAATCATGTGCCAGTAATAACAGCCCCCCCCAATCATGTGCCAGTAATAACAGCCCCCCAATCATGTGCCAGTAATAACAGCCCCCCCAATCATGTGCCAGTAATAACAGCCCCCCCAATCATGTGCCAGTAATAGCCCCCCCAATCATGTGCCAGTAATAGCCCCCCAATCATGTGCCAGTAATAGCCCCCCAATCATGTGCCAGTAATAGCCCCCCCAATCATGTGCCAGTTACAGCCCCCCCAATCATGTGCCAGTAATAGCCCCCCCAATCATGTGCCAGTAATAGCCCCCCAATCATGTGCCAGTAATAGCCCCCCAATCAAGTGCCAGTAATAGCCCCCCAATCATGTGCCAGTAATAGCCCCCCCAATCATGTGCCAGTAATAGCCCCCCCAAATAATGTGCCAGTAATACAAAGTATTGTATATATCTAAAAAAAAAATTAACAATTATACTTACCTCTTTGGAGCAATGCGATGCAGGCCTCTTCCGGCCTGTGTCCCGACTCCAGCGCTGTACGGCTCAGGCGGCACGATGACGTCATCGCGCCTCCTACGCCGGCCTCTGATATACTGCCGGCCTAGTAGTGCTGGCAGCCTATCAGAGGAACAGGAAAGGGACACACCTCCCTGCCCTGCTCCTCCGCAGCCTTCTGTTTGTATCGCTGTCCTGAGGACGGCGATACAAACAGATCACTATGGAGATGAGCGCTTCGCTTCCACAATTGAAGCGCTCATCTCAGTGCCTGCCCCGCCGCCGCACACATTGCCCCGCTGCCGCGGGGGGGATTTGACCAAACCTGTCCCCCCCCGCATTATTTCCTGGGGGGGATCCGTCCCCCCCACTTCCTACGCCCATGCCAGGAGCGCATCGCCCAGATCAGCGTCTCCTGCGGACATCTCTTGTGGGGACAGGCAGCCAGCAAGCACTCACCAACTTGCCTTCACTGTAAAGAGGAAGGGCCAGGAGCAGGGGGGGAGTATATATCACCTCCCATTGCCCCACCACCTCATCTTTTAGCCCCACCACCTCCTCTTTTAACCCTTTCGACCCCACTCCAGTTTACCACCCCCTTTACACCTTCTACGGCCCGACGGGCCAACACTGAGGGTTGTGGGGGGGGGCCTTAACTTCTTATTAAACTTGAGGAAGGGGATGGGGAACCATCAGTCCCTCATCACCCTCCCTAAACCGTCGGGTGCTATCCAAAACGTTTTTTTCGAGGCTGCATATACAGAGGAATAGGCAGTATTCTGTCCACTCTCAGTCCGCTCCAGATAATCGCTCTCTTCCTGTCTGGATTTCTGCAATCCCCTCTGCGCGGTGCAGCTCTTTAACAGATAGCCAATCTGTCTCTTTAGTATGGAAGGGTGCCTGAAGCTGAACACGACCAAGCTGCGAGTCGATGGCCAATGTACGTGCGTTACGGTAACTGGCTTGTATTTCCAGAATTCTCTACTTTTTAGGGGATGCCCCAGCATATAGCGAAGGTGTCTTTGACTGACTTAGGGTGACCACATTTCCTAACTGCCATTCAGGGACACTTACTTTCACAAGTGCATCTTGTCAAACTTATACTTGAGACTGGCAAAAACATATCTGCCTGTGCATTTTTCTGGATTTCTGCACACATTAACTCGCTAAACCAAAAAACTGTCATGTTAGCATTTAATAACTAACTAAAACCCAATCACAGCAGGTCTCAACTAGCACACGCAAGTAAATGTACAAAAACCAAGTAACATATAAAACCAGATTCAAAGCATAGATGGCAAGGCAGATTACTGTGTACTGTACATAAAATGTATGGAGGTTACACCATGCCGGACAATATTACCTCTGTGCCATGCTGTACAATAAACAGTATAACCCCTACACAGTGTAGAGGTATACTGTATATTGTGTGGCACAGTGTAGGCTATATGTGTATAACCTAAACATACTCCACATGAAAACTTACAATTACTTGGCTTGGCCCTTGGGGATCTCGGACACCACTTCCACACTTTGGCCGGGGGCTCGGTGGAGCTGATGTGCTTTATCCTAATGAGAAATATTTCATAATAAGGATTTGGAGAAGGAGCAGAGGGATAGCAGAGCAGGAAGAGGCTGGTGCTGCTACTAGGGGGTCATACCATGGGGGAGTAATAAAGCCCACCATAATGCCCCCCCCCCAGTAGAAATAATTCTCCTTATAATGTGCAAAACATACCCCCTTGTAATGCCCCCAGTTGAGCTAATGTTCCCATAATGTGCCAATATAAAATACCCCTTCTTAGTGCCTAAATGACCCCATAGTGCTCCTCTCCCCCCTTCCCCATAGTACCCATTATAATGTGTCCCAGTATAAAATGCCCCTATACAGAGCCCCCCATATAAAATACCCCTTCTTTTTAGCCTCAGTAGATGCCCCTATAGTGCCACCCAATAATGTGCCAGTAAGATGTGCCCCCATAGATGCCCCCTAATCATGTGCCAGTAAGATGTGCCCCCATAGATGCCCCCAATCATGTGCCAGTAATAAGAGCCCCCCCACCATCATGTGCCAGTAGCCAGAGTGCCCCCCCTATCATGTGCCAGTAGCCCCCTGTAACGGCATACAAGGGAATGCTCCAAACTCCGAACGGAACCTCACGAATAGCTGCTAGCAGACGAATAGGAAACGCACCCAAGCGGCTTACACTCCTAGCAATCAGTCTCTAACAGCATACAGTGAATCCCCCCAAGAACGAGACGAGGCTCCGTGTTGAGGGTCAAGCAGTGGATACCCATAGCTGTGTGTTTATTGATCTTATATAACATTGGTACACATCAGTACCACCCACAGGGTTTTGTAAAAACAACCAATAAACACGTACAATACAGTAAAACACTCCCACACAAAATCCTCCCCTCTGCCTGTGATACAATTACCTTACACAATGGGTTGATGTAATTATCACAGGCAGGAGAATACACAATGTCTTCTGTCCTGGAGACAACCGAGGAGTAAGTCAATTATCTCTCAGGACAAAGGGAAATCGCCAATACACACGTGGAGACAATAGGACAGACCTCACTACTCAAATATACAATGTCCCACCATTTACAGTACACATAGACATTTAACATATCCAAAAATGGCACGAATTAGACCAGGGGTTCAAAAGTTAGTAAAAGTCCTTTGTGAACAAAGGAAGCATGGCTTTTCTGCCCAGAACCAGTTTTAGGCTGTGTGAGATAATTGGCTTAACTGGGTGTGGTAAGCCAACTAGGTACAGAAAATACCTCTATTCACAACAGCAAAACTACACAAAAATACATAACTCCTCAAAAATACATAACCCCCACATTCAACTTATCCCCAGATGGCTTGGATCTGAGCGCTCAGTATATCTGAACAGCGCTAAGATGCCACAAACACAGTCAAATCGCCATGGGGTTTAAGTTTAGCATGGGCCGATGAGAGGGCCCATAATCCTGGGGAAAGAGGCTGGCAACCAGGCTTCTCCAGCACCCAGTGGCGAGGTTGGTTTCGCCACACCCTCCATATGTGCCAGTAGCCCCCCTTATGTGCCAGTCGCCCCCCCCCCCCCCATATCATGTGCCAGTAGCCCCCCTATCAAGTGCCAATAGTCCTCCTTATGTGCCAGTAGCCCCCCTTATATGCCAGTAGCCCCCCTTATGTGCCAGCAGCCCCCCTTATGTGCCAGTAGCCCCCCTATCATGCGCCAGTAGCCCCCCTTATGTGCCAGTAGTCCCCCTTATGTCTGTGCCAGCAGCCCCCCTTATGTGCCAGCAGCCCCCCTTATGTGCCAGTATTGTAATTTGTACATATATATAAAAATAAAAAAAACTTATACTTACCTCCTCCAGGATGCGATGCAGGCCTCTTCCGGCCTGTGTCCCTCGCTGGCTCAGGCGGCGCGATGACGCCTGCACACCTCTCCCTCCCCTGCCAGCTGCCGCAGCACAGACATTTGTATCGCCGTCCTGAGGACGGCGATACAGATGACTATAGAGATGAGTGAGCGCTTCCACAATGGAAGTGCAGCGCTCATCTCCTGCTGTGCCCTGCCGGCGCCCCCCTTCTGACAGTGCCCCGGACGGCCACCCGGCCTGCCCGGTCCAAGAAACGGCCCTGGTCAAAGCAGCGGTCGGCGGCTCAGGTCATTCCGGGACTCTGCATTGTCCCGGAATGAGGGTGACCGGGACCCGGAACAGACTCTCCAAATGCGGGACTGTCCCGGGCGATCCGGGACACGTGGTCACCCTACTTTGACTGCGGAGACCCATTTGGGATGTTAGGGGTTGTTAATGGTTTAGCCTGCAGGTGTGTTTCATGTGCCCAGTTGAATTGCTGTGCCTTACATGGGTTGCTGACCCTCCTTTCCTTTTCCTGTAGCCATTCAAAGATGGTTGCTCCTGCCCGTCCCCTAGAAGTAATAAATAGGAGGGCTGTCACGCTCTGCCCTGTGAGAGGCCTGAGAAGATCTGACAGACTTGCTACACGTGAGTCTATCTGACAGATTGTTCTGTTTCTCTTTTTGTTGTGGTTTTGGGCAGGATCCCACCTCCCACAGGTTCTGCTCATTAGCTATTTAGTGATGCTATTTATACGCTCCTCTCACTTAAGCCCTTGCAGTTTATATTTGCTTCTGGAGTTCTCAGCTGGTGTTTGGTGGATCTCCTGCTCCCCGTCCGTCTTAAGCTAAGTCCTATTCCTTCCCTTTTGTTGTTTGTTCTTGCTAGGCCTCAGGAAGACGCTGGTTCCTGCACCAAGCACTAGGAACCAGTTGTCTTATCCCCAGCTCCCTAGCTGAGGGTTTGTTACAGTTTCAGCTAGGCTTAGGTTCTAGCGCATGAGCCCTTCTACCTTTAGAATTTGCTTATGTTGTCAGCAGTCAGGGAAAGACTCAGGGATTGTCAGGTGGTGACCTTTCCCTGTTCCCTAGCTTTGGGGCCTAGCCTGTAGGGTTGCCACCCATACGGGAATGACCCGGACAGTCCGGGTTTGTAATCCTGTGCCCGGGTACAAGCCTTTTTCAGACCCAGGCACAGGATTCAAACTGCAGACTTGCACACCTGACAGCTGGCGGTGAGCGGCGGCGTCGGGTGTCAGTCAGCGGTGGCGGCCGATGAGGTGTCAGCAGCGGGGACGATCAGCTGTCACTGTGGGCGATCAGCTGTGATGCTAGCGCAGGGTGGCGCTGTCTTCAGACACTCCCTCCCTCCCTCCTTTAAATGTTTTCTTTTACTATTTTTCCTCCGTGTGTTTCCTTTTACCCTACTGTCCTCTCTGATATCCTGTCTGCTTGGCCCGTTCCTCAGTTACAGCTTGCGCTCCACAGCTGGACCCACTTCCGGCCTGTGGAACGCAACTTCCGGTCCCGATGCGTTCCACCCGTGTTCGGGTTTGGCTTGAAGAAAAGGGGACAACCCTACTAGCCTGGTGTGTTGTTGCTTTTGTTGTATTTGGTTTGCGTCCCTTCCTTCACCTACCGTGAAATTATAAACCGCAAATACCGTCATTTTTTTTCTCCTTGCTCTGTGCAAAATGGAAGCTGTTGATGCACTGGTGGATCGCATGCAGGAATTATCTTGGGAGGTGGCTGACCTCCGTAATTCTGTTGCACTGTGTCAGAAATTCCTGGCGTCTGGCTCCGCTGGTGGGAACCAAGCCAGCTTGAACCTAAGGTCGCTCTCCCAGATAGGTTTTCTGGGGGAAGTGATAACTTTGTTCGGTTCAGGGAATCTTGTAGATTGTATTTTCGTCTACATCCGATCTCATCTGGAGACGAAAATCAAAGAGTGGGGATTATCATTTCTCTGCTAAAAGGTGATACTCAGTATTTGGCTTTTTTCTCTGCCGATCGGTTCTCTGTCCCTCCGATCATTGGATGAATTTTTCAGATCCCTGGTCCTGATTTATGATGATCCAGACCGGGTCTCTCTGGCTGAATCTAAGCTGCGTAGCTTGAGTCAGGGAGAACGCTCTGCGAAGTCATATTGTGCTGAATTTAGAAGATGGGCGACTGACTCGGAGTGGAATGACCCAGCTCTCCGTAGTCAGTTCTGTCAGGGGCTGTCTGAGAGACTAAAAGACGCCCTTGCATGTCATGAAAACCCTGATTCTTTGGAAGTGGCCATGTCCTTAGCCGTTCAGATTGATAGACATCTGAGGGAGAGGTGCAAGGTTCCCCTCAACCAGGATGCACTATCATGTGGAGAAATTGTTCCTCCTGTCCCTCGGGGGCACAGTGACACTTGAACCAGTTCCTGGGGATGAACCTATGCAGTTAGGTCAGGTCTCTGATTGCCCTGGTAATAGGAACTCTAGAGGTCAGAGAAGAGTCTGTGTCTTCTGTGGTAAAGAAGGACATTTCATTAATGTTTGTCCTTTTAGGAAGCTTCAAAGTGGAAAAAAAAAAAAAAGGGGGGGTTCTTTCCAATAAAACGAGTTCCATTACCCTTGGTAGCGTGAATGGGGAGTCAGAAAAGGTATATTTGTATTCTACCTGCAGTACTCGATTTCTCCTGCCTGCCATGGTGGCGCTAGACTCTGAAAATATTGAGTATTTGTGGACAGTGGTGCAGGGGTTAACCTTTTTGATTATCAATTTGTTCAGAGTCATGGTTTTATAACAAGTGCATTAAGCAAAGAGACATCAGTATTTGCTATTGATTCCGCTCCTCTCTCGCAAAAGTATCTAACTCATATTGTGCAGGATATTCATTTGAGGGTGGGTGATTCTCATGTTGAGTCCATTATTTGTTTTGTTCTGAAAGGTTTGCCTGCTCCTCTGGTACTGGGTTTACCATGGTTGATCAAACATAACCCTACCATTGACTGGCAAACTAGACAAATCAGTAATTGGAGCGATTTTTGTGTGGATAACTGTCTCGGCGCATCTATTTCTGTGGTTTCCACTAAAGTGTTACATTCGTTCCTTTCTAATTTTGCTAACGCTTTCCCTGAGGGTGAAGATCAGGAGTTACCCTCTCGCTGAGAGTATGATTGTCCGATCAATCTTATTCCCTGAGCTAAATTGCCAGAATCTCGGCTATATAATCTTTCCAACTCAAAAGAGTAGCTATGCAGGGGTATATTGCCGAGAGTTTGACAAAAGGGCATATTAGGCCATCTAATGTCCACCTATGGCAGCTGGCTTCTTTTTTGTTTAAAAAAAAGACGGGACCCTTAGACCATGTCTAGATTTCCGGGAACTGAATCTCATTACTGTCCGTGATCCTTATCCTCTTCCCTTGATCCCGGATTTATTTGATCAGATTGTCGGAGCCAAGGTGTTTTCTAAGTTGGATTTAGGAGGGGCTTATAATCTGATAAGAATCAGGGAATGGATGATGACCTTCAATACCCCTAAGGGCCACTTCGAGAACCTGGTCATGCCCTTTGGTTTGACCAATGCCCCGGCAGTCTTCAAGCACTTTATCAATGACATTTTTCATCATTTGGAGAGGTTTGTTGTGATTTACCTCGATGACATACTAATTTTCTCACCCGATATGGAGACTCATCAGGATCATTTAAGACAAGTATTATCGATCCTTCGGGAGAATAAATTGTATGCTAAGTTGAAGAAACGTGTATTTGCTGTCCAGGAGCTGGAGTTTCTGGGTTACTTACTTTCTGCCTGAGGTTTTCGCATGGATCCTGAAAAGGTCCGTGCAGTACTGGAATATGATCAGCCGGAGAATCAGAAAGCTCTGATGCGGTTTTTGGGTTTTACTAATTACTACAGAAACTATTGTCAAGCCTTTGACTGATATGACTAGGAAGAGTGTGGACTTCTCAGTCTGGTCGGAAGAGGCATTACAGTCTTTTTCTGCTATAAAGGAATGTTTTGCTTCTGCTCCCATTCTGATGCAACCCAAGGTGTCTCAACCCTTCATTGTGGACGTTGACGCGTCAGAAGTGGGAGTCGGAGCAGTTTTGTTGCAGGGTCCCTCTCCTAGCAAATGGCATCCGAGATTACGGTAATTACTGACCATAAGAATCTGGTTTACCTGCAATCAGCAAAGCGTCTGAACCCTAGGCAGGCCAGATGGTCATTGTTTTTTACCACATTTAATTTTGTGGTCACCTATCGCCCTGGGGTCAAAAACATCAAAGCGGATGCTTTGTCACATATCTTTCCTGTGGGACTGGGGGATTCGGAGGATCCTGCTCTGATTTTGGCTGATGGGGTGGTTGTATCCACTCTTTATCCTGAACTGGAGGTGGAAGTGTGGGGGTTCAAGGTGAGGCACCTGATTCCTGTCCTTTATGGAAGTTGTTTGTTCCTTCTTAACTTCGACACAAGGTGTTTAAGGAACATCATGATACTGTCCTTGCGGGACACCCTGGGAATAGATCCACGGTGGATCTTATTTCTCAGATTCTGGTGGCCAGGTTTGCGTAAATGTGTTGAGGGCTATGTAGCAGCTTGTGAGACCTTTGCACGTGCTAAGGTGGCTCACACTCCCCTTTAGGATCTCTTCTTCCTTTGTCTATCCCGTCTCGTCCTTGGACGCATTTGTCCATGGACTTCATCACTGATTTACTGAGTTCCTCTGGGAAAACTGTGATTTTGGTGGTGGTGGACCGCTTCAGTAAGATGGCTCACTTTGTACCATTGTCCGGTCTGCACAATGCTAAAACTCTTGCTCAGGTGTTTGTTGATAACATTGTGGAATTTCACAGCATCCCCTCTGATGTTGTGTCTGATAGGGGGACGCAATTTGTTTCCAGGTTTTGGAAGGCGTTTTGTACTCGTCTGGGTATTCAGTTGTCTTTCTCTTCGGCTTTCCATCGGCTCAGTCAAATGGACAAACTGAGCACACTAACCAGAACCTGGAGACTTATTTGAGGTGTTTTGTCGCAGAGAATCAGGAAGAGTGGTATTCGTTTTTGTCCTTTGGCTGAGTTTAAGCAAAGATAGATACTTTTGCGAGAGAGGAGCGGAATCAATAGCAAAGTTTAAGCATCAGTATTTGCTATTGATTCCGCTCCTCTCTCGCAAAAGTATCTAACTTTTGCGAGAGAGGCCTGAGAAGATCTGTCTGACTTGCTACACATGAGTCTATCGGACAGATTGTTCTGTTTCTCTTTGTTGTGGTTTTGGGCAGGATCCCACCTCCCACAGGTTCTGCTCATTAGCTACTTAGTGGTCGGATTTATACCCACCTCTCACTTAAGCCCTTGCAGTTTATATTTGCTTCTGGAGTTCTCAGCTGGTGTTTGGTGGATCTCCTGCTCCCTGTCCATCTTAAGCTAAGCCCTATTCCTTCTCTTTTATTGTTTGTTCTGGCTAGGCCTCAGGAAGATGCTGGTTCCTGCACCAAGTGCTAGGAACCGGTTGTCTTATCCCCAGCTCCCTAGCTGAGGGTTTGTTACAGTTTCAGCTAGGCTTAGGTTCCAGCGCATGAGCACTTCAACCTGTCAGGATTCGAACCCGTGACCAGCCACATCCCAAGCGGTAGCCCTGCTTACTAGGCTACCGTCCTCTCTGGACATTCCTCCCTGAAACCTATTATGTAACCTCAGTCTTGCCAAGCCTTGCTCATCACCCTTGATTCCCCACACCTGGTACTTCCCTATATAAGTCCAGCCCCTTGCACTCTAGCTTGCTGATTATTGAGCTCCTGAGCCTTGATCAAGCTTCTCCTCATCTGCTGCTCTTGCTACTACTGGAAGTCCACTGCTGACCAGGAATTGCCTACCGACTACTCTTCTGCTTTGTCCCTACCTACTGAACTGCTACCACCGTTGCCATCCGGATTGTCTGACCACGCTTACTGCCACCTGCCCTGACCCACCGCCTGCCTACCGACTACACCTCTGCCAGACTTCCTGCACCTACTACCTGCCTGCGGTCCTTGCCACTGGGCTCCACTCCTACATCTAGCCAGTGGTCCTCTGACTCAGGTGAGCCTGTAGGACTGTTACACAACCTTTAGGATTTGCTCATGTTGTCAGCAGTCAGGGAAAGACTCATCGTCTGTTGGTGGTAGGGCTGTGGTGTTCAGGCTTCTGGGGATTCTGCACTGTCACCAATGTGTCAGTTTTAACCCCCCCCCCCCCCCCTTCACCTCCCTTCCCAGGAACAGATCCATCCATCATATCTACTTCCCTGGCGCCAACAGGGCATTCTGCCGATCCGCAGAGGAGTTTGCGCTCCCCTACCCCACTTATTGCTCCGATCGCCACAGCAGACGCAGGTTGGGATTTCATAGACATATTGTTCCCGTCATCGTCCGAGATCCTCACGGTGGAATCCCAGATCGGTCTGCTCCTGGTCCCCCACGTTCGCAGTCACCTTCTTCATCTGAAGTCAGTTCCTGCCGCGCCACCTATGGCAGGTCTCATTCATGTCAGAGGCGGGGATCCCAACGCACTCGGCCAGAAGGTCGTCCCGTGGGGCCAGTCGGGCCAACACATTCCAGAAGCCTAATCCTCCGTCATTCCAGTGGAGTCTCCGTCTACTTCATCTGGTAGGGAGTTTAATTTCACTGGGGCCTGGGGTTCAGCCTCTATGGGTCAACAGTTAGTCCCAGCCCTTAAGGCGTTGTTGTCTCAATTAGATCCACAGACCTAAGGTAGCTCACACCATGGATAATTGGCTCCAAGCTTTCTCCGTGTTATGTTATGTCATGGGGCAGCTCCATCCCAAACACTGCTCAGAGTTATTTGTCTATATGGACTCTATAAACAGCGCCTATAAGTCACATGGCGGGTCCGTTTGGTGGCAGTATGATGAAGAATTTAACAGAAGATTGGCGCTTAACAAGGACATTGGTTGGGACGTTAACGCCACAGATCTTTGCCTTCGTCTGAAGATGGCCCAATGAAACCACCCATTTCCAGCTGCGTCCACTGCCTCCTCCTCCAGTGGACAAATTCTTTGCATTATTCAAGTACAAGCACGAGTGCTCAGTATGAGGCGGAACTCATGCCGCCATCCGCTGTTCCCAGGCCCCCTCAGCAGCCCCCAGACCCCCAGCAGACTTCGGTGAGTGGAGCCACAGTAAACAACAGCATTTCTAAAGACGACGCCTCGGTTTCTTATGTTTCCTTTGATAGGGATGCGGACAGAGGGGCGTTATTGGGTTGCATGGTGGATGGGTGTTATTACTACGACACCTGTTTTCCTATGGGTTGCTCCATTTCCTGTCATTTTGAGTTATTTAGGCCTCTTTCACACTTGCGTTGTTGGAATCCGGCGTGCACTTCCGTTGCCTGAGGTGCCCGCCGGATCCGGAAAAACGCAAGTGTACTGAAAGCATTTGAAGACGGAGCCGTCTTCAAAATGCTTTCAGTGTTACTATGGCACCCAGGATGCTATTAAAGTCCTGGTTGCCATAGTAGGAGCGGGGAGCGGGGGAGCGGTATACTTACAGTCCGTGCGGCTCCCGGGGCGCTCCAGAATGACGTCAGAGCGCCCCATGCGCATGGATGACGTGATCCATGTGATCACGTGACACATGCGCTTGGGGCGCCCTGACGTCACTCTGGAGCGTCCGGGGAGCCGCACGGACGGTAAGTATGCTGCTCCCCCGCTCCCCGCTACACTCTGAAAAAGCTAAATGTCGGGTCCGGCAATGCGCCGAAACGACGTTTAGCTTAAGGCCGGATCCGGATCAATGCCTTTCAATGGGCATTAATTCCGGATCCGGCCTTGCGGCAAGTCTTAAGGATTTTTGGCCGGAGCAAAAAGCGCAGCATGCTGCAGTATTTTCTCCGGCCAAAAAACGTTCCGTTCCGGAACTGAAGACATCCTGATGCATCCTCAACAGATTTCTCTCCATTCAGAATGCATTAGGATAAAACTGATTAGGATTCTTCCGGCATAGAGCCCCGATGACGGAACTCTATGCCGGAAAAGAACAACGCAAGTGTGAAAGGGCCCTTAGCTCCTTCCTGGAATGGGTCATCCGCTATGAGACGGGCTACTGCATAATTTTATTTTCGTTTCCCCAGGCGATTCTTCCCAGTGCCAGTTTCTTTTAAACTTGTTTTGTTTTTTCGTGTCCCCATTTCTGCAGAGAAGACTTTTGGCCCATCCACCGCCATTACCTTCCTAGGTATTGAGATTGACTCCTCTTTAATGATTTTTCGTGCCCACCCTCCCACCCCTAGGATAAGTTGGCCGAACTCCTTGCCCTTATTGAAGGTTTTTGCTTGGTTAAATCCGTCACCCTTAGGCAGTTTCAGTCCCTTCTGGCGCTCCTGGTTTTTGCAGGCAGGATTATGCCCATGGGAATCTTTTTACCAGATGTTTATCCCTAGCCACACAAGGAGTCTTAAAACCCGAACATTACGTCCGTTTAACCCTGTGTTTGAAGCGTGACCTCTAGATTTGGCGTGATTTCCTCAACTCTTACAATGGTCACACCTATTGGCAGCTTCCCAAAACCTCTAGCCCTGACCTGTCTCTCTCCCCCAATGCCGTAGGTTCCACAGGTTTTGGCGCTATTTTGGGTAACGAGTGGTGCGCCGCCTCCTGGCCACCTCAATGGCAAACAGCTGGCCTTTGCTCCAACATTACGTTGTTAGAATTATTTCCCATCATTGTTGCCATTGAATTATGGGGGCCTCAGCTGCAAGACAGGCGCCTCTGCTTTTGGACAGACAATATGGCGGTCGTTTATTGCATTAGCAAATTGGCCTCTTCCTCTCCACCAGTTTTTGTTACGTCACCTTGGTTTCGGGCTTCCCATGTTCTGGGGAATTGTCAATACCGCCACTGATGCTCTCTCCCGTCTTCGTTAGCAGGAATTCTGGGAGCTTGTGACGGACGACCCTACGAGTCACTATTGATTATTTGCTGGGTTTACGTGACGCGGGGGTTTCGGGTGTCGTTACACAGCATCGGTTGTCGGGTCTCAGTTTTCATTTCCGATTGAAGCGGTGGATGGACGTCACCAGGCTTTTCATAGTTCGTCAAGCCCATCAGGGCTGGTGTAAAGAATATGTCCGGCAGGACCGAAGGGGCCTCATTTCATACCAACTTTGCCCCAGGTCTG
This sequence comes from Bufo bufo, assembly GCF_905171765.1. Taxonomy (NCBI): domain Eukaryota; kingdom Metazoa; phylum Chordata; class Amphibia; order Anura; family Bufonidae; genus Bufo; species Bufo bufo. The sequence goes on along the minus strand of NC_053395.1, from coordinate 453,972 downwards.
CTCCTCCACTGCAGAGGTTTTACTTTTCCGAGCTGCTTTTTGCGTCACGTTTTTTGGCACCCTCAGAATCTGCAAGCTCCTTTCCCAGTCTAGGTTCCAGCCCGGTGGCCATGGCCCAGCTGATGTTTCGGTTTTCGACCCAGCCGTTCGCAATTTGTATCCGACGCTCCAAAACCGAAGTTTTTTTCCCCCCGTGGGTTTGTTTGTATCGCATTGAGGGCCCAGTTTCCCCTTACTGAGCCATGGTGGAGTTTAACGCTTCACAACAAGATGGCTGTAACGGTCACGTCCACACAAACACACAGGGGGGAGGATAGTGACCACTGCGCTCCACCCTCACCCCTGGCCCTGCCTACTTGCCACACGAGTCCTGATGACAGGGGACAACTGGACGGCAGTCCCTAACTTAGGATACGTGCGGGAAGGACAAACAAGACAAATAACGGAACGTGACCGGACCGGGACAAAACCAACAGAGCAACGCAGTACAGCGGGATAAGCAAAGAATGGTCAGGAGAAGCCGGGGTCAAATACCAGGAGAGTAGAGAAGCACAACAGGAGACCGCAAAGAATAGTCAGGTGGAAGCCGAGGTCAAAATATTAGGAGAGATGCGCAGTACAGGAGGAGCAGGCAAAGGATCGTCAGGGAACAGGATCAAGTAGGTATGCAGGTAACAAACAAATTGCCAGGAAACCTAATTAACAGGCAATCTGTGGCCAGCAGGCTGCCTGTTAAATACTGGTTAGCTGGGATCATGTGATGTGGCCAGTGTCACCTGACCCGCACCAGGAAGTACAGCTGAGCACTGAGTGCCCTGCTCTGTGCTCAGACCTCGCCTGGTTGCTGGAGGAACTGGGGACGCCGGCCGCGCGGAGGAGACATGCGCGGCCGGTCCATCCCGCCCCCTATCACCAAGGAGACGAGGACGCTGTGCGCATCCTCGCTCCTGAACAGAAACGGGATGCCGGCGGTGCTGAGGAGACCGAGCGCCCCGGCATCTCGTGACAATGGTGACTTGTTTGTATGCCACGCCTCTGGCTTGCCCCTCACCCGTTTTCAGTTTTACTCTATTATCCGCTGCTGCCTCGGTATCCTAGGTCTTTCTCCATCGGAATATGGCCCCAGGGTGGGGTTACCTGATTCGGAAGTGCAGTGCATTGAAAGGTGGAAGTCGGCATGCTTTGATTCTTATGAACAGACCTTATTGTGATTACCCTCGCCCTACGGAGGTTTTATGCGGCATTCTTACATTCTATGGGCCAGAAAAGAGGGACAAAAATATTCCTCGCCAACAGCTGCAATTCTATAATAAACCTGAAGCACACGGCACACCCCGATTTTCTAGGAAAATAGATCAATATTTTATTGAATATAAATTAAAATTTACAGACATAATATGATATCGACAGATCAGCCACAGGAAGGAAACATAGACAATAGTGTAAGTATGTAATAGTCCCAATAAAGGTAGAAGACGGCAAAATGTAGACTCGCCGCTGATATATTGCGGCTTTGGTAATGTGGGACATCAGATATATGTTTGCGAATCCTAGTTTTAATTTCTTTAGTGGTGCAGCCCACATATTGTAAGTTGCAGTGTTTGCAAGTTATTAAATATACTGCATATTTAGTATTGCAGTTCAAATAGGACTGGATGGCATATTCTTTATTATTAACAGAGGATGTGAAATGCTTGTCAACCTTGGTATGTTCGCAGCAGATGCACTTGGTGTGACCACACTTATAAGTCCCTTACTAACCAGCCAAGAGGGTTTATGTAGCATTTTTTTTGTCTAAAAATAGACTGGGACTGATCAAATTGCCTAGTGTGGGGGCTTTTCGTGCTATGCATTTTAGCTCACTTTCACAATATCCAACCATTGGCTATCACTGGCCAGTGAGGGTAAGTATTTTTTAATAATTCTGCAAATTGCTGCAAATTCCTCACTATATTGTGTGACAAATGGGGTAGAGGTTTGTTTGGGTTCAGATGAGCGGGCACACTTTCCTAGAGGTTTTCTTGGGGGGAACACAAGTGGTTTTCTGTCCGCAACTGCGTTTTTTGAAACTGAAACACATCTGTGTGAATAGAATCTTCAATCAATAAAAGTCTATTGGTTAAATTGTCAGCTTCTTGTGAAAAAGAGATTGAGTCAGAGCAATTGCGTCTTGCCCTAATAAGATCACCTTTTGGAATATTACGTATAGTGTGTGTGTGGTGGATGGCAGGAGGTTGCATGCAGAATGGTATTGCTGGCTGACTCTTTTCTGAAAGTGGCAGTCAGCACTCAAGAGGTGGCTGAGTCCCCCCTCAGGCACAAATCCAAAAAATTGATGCTGTGGAAATCATGATGTAAAATAAAAGAAATAGAATCCAAACATGGCCGCCACATCACCAGACCATACAAACAGCAGGTCATCGATGTAGCGACCATACCACTGAAGGTGACCTGAAAAAGGGTGGGTGTCGATGAGGAGAAAGTGTCCCTCCCACCATGCCATAAAAATGTTAGCTATGGAGGGAGAGAACTTGGCCCCCATCAACACCCCCGAAACCTGTAAATAAAATTGGGTGTCAAACGTCAGAAGTGTCAGAAGTGCCGGAGGAGGTAGCCAACCACCATGACCATGTATTCCTGCAATTCATCAGAATAATCACTGAACCTTTTTAGAAACCATTGCATAGTGCCAAGTTATGTGGAATATTGGTATAAAGAGCCACAACATCTACAGTGATCCATGCATAGTTGTCCTTCCACTCAAAGAGAAGGCCTGTAGGACAGACCTAGTGTCTTGCAAAAAACCCGGAATGAGTGGAATCAATGGCTGTAAGAGTGTGTCAATCCACTCAGACAGTCGTTCAGAGAAAGAGCCTATCCCTGCCACTATGGGTCTTAAAGGGGGAGGAAAAATATCCTTATGGACCTTTGGGAGTGTATGGAAAATAGATATAACAGGATTCTGTATATATATATATATATATATATATATATAGTCCATTTCTTTTTTGCTTAGAAAGCCCAGATCAAAACCCATAGTGAGCATTTTTCCATCTCTATCTGAAAGGGGAGGAGAGGGTTGCTACTCAGACGTGCATAGACTTTGGTGTCATTAAGCATATCTAATATTTGTAATTTATATACACCAATGTCCAGAACAACAACCGCTCCTCCCTTGTCAGCCTCTTTGATGATGATGTCATCCCTGTCTTTTAGATCACGCAGCGCTTTCTGTTCATTGCGTGTTAAATTATGCTGCTTTCAGAGCTGGCTGCCTTGTTTTTTGCATTTTACTTTGTCATGGAGAAGAGCTAAATATTTCTCTACCAGTTCCTGATAGCGATTCTAGGGCAAGAGACCTGGATTGAGGGTAAAAATCCCTGTTAGAGGTATTAAAGGTATGAGTCAAACCCTGGTCATCTTGCCTCATTCGCATTCCCTGTAAGGTGTTGCAATGAACTAACTCTGTGAATGTCATGCCACTAGAGACTGACATTGTTGATACTCCAATAGGTAAATCATTAGACTCTTGAGAAGAGTCCTCCATACTATTAACAAAACACAGATTACCCTCATTTGACACAGGAGAGTCCAGAGAAATATCTGAAAAATGCTTCTTAAGCGTCAGGTTTCTTGCAAATCTGTTGACATCGAGAATAGTTCGATACAGATCAAAATGGTATGTGGGGGAAAAGGATAAACCCCTCTTCAGAACACCAATTTGATCCTCTGAGATAACTGATGCCAACAGGTTGAGAACCTGAATGTCTGTCATTCCTTCTTGTGACGTGAGGGGTAGAGGTGAGATTTTGCTGTGTTTCCTGCCTGCCTTACGTTTTTGCTGCCTTCTTGTGAGAACCCCTAATTCGTTCAGAGTGGCCTGGTATTGCAGTACTGGCCGGAAGATCTCCGCTTTCTGGTGCGGAATCCGTAGACTCAGGTTCCGTTGAGCTGAATGAAACTCTAAAGGAGTGTTTTCTTCTAGAACGGGTTTTCCTTAGGATGGAGCGTGAGGTATGGGCACACGCTTGCGCCCAGGTATAGACCGTATTTGTGTTGAAGTCCAACAGGTCTCTGTTGTATTTATTTTGCTTAAACTCAATGAGATGCTCCTCCATTTGGTTTAAGTTATCCTTGAGTTTATTATCAAGTTCGACAACCACGTGTGTTGACATAGGCTGACAGTTGTTCTTGTGTAGACTTTATCTCGTCTCTTAATTCTGATAAAACTTGACTTTCTTGTTGTAGGGCCAGGTGTGTGGGGAGCATTTAAGCAGCAATCCATTTGGGATTTGTCAGGTCATGAGGAAGGACCTTGAATATATGATGGTCTGAAATGCATTGACTTAAACATCCTGTACTGAAGATTTTATCCACCGCATAATAAAGATACGGATTTTTCTACCACTCTCTCTGTAAGTATGTAATAGTATTATATATAACTGGTACCAAGGGGGTCATCATCTACTGGGGGAAGCATTATATATAACTGGTACCGTAGAAAACATCTCAGGTGGGATCTGCTTGTCGTGCCAGTAACGCTCATGGAAACGCTTGCATCAAGCATGCCGAAACAAATTTTGGAAGTGATAAACAATAACGGCGGAGCTACTCATTACTGAGTTCATGTTTGGAAGTTGGATTTCTGTTTTGGGGGGGTTTCGTTTTTTTTTGTAGGTGTGGTCCTAAACTTTTCATCAGCTGAAAAACAGCCTGTTTCAGTTTAATCGTTCTTTTCAATTAATTGATGGCTCAAAAAATGTTTTGTCTCACTCCCATTTCTTCTTGTTGCATGTTTAAGCTCTACTTGGAACCTTAAGATCCAACAATGTAAAATAAGATTTTTTGCCATTTTTTAAGTGGTCTTAAACTTTTGATCAGGACTGTATATAACTGGTACCGAGGGGGTCATCATCTACTGGGGGAAGCATTATATATAACTGGTACACAGGGGGTCATCTACTGGGGGGAAGCCCTTTATATAACTGATCCTACATTGCACAGCACGAAGTGGGGGGGAGCATTATATATAACTGGCACTACTAGGGGCATGGAGGGGCATTATATACTGGCACTACCGGAGGGATCATTATATACAGGTATCACAGGGGGAGCTATATATATATATATATATATAGGAAAAGAAATCATGTTCAAGAAACCAATTTGAAATGATTTGAGCTTTGTGACATGGTGCATTATCCTGCTAAAGAATTATTAGGAACACCTGTTCTATTTATCATTAATGCAATTATCTAGCCAACCAATCACATGGCAGTGGCTTCAATGCATTTAGGGGGGTGCTCCTGGTCAAGACAATCTCCTGAACTCCAAACTGAATGTCAGAATGGGAAAGAAAGGTGATTTAAGCAATTTTGAGCGTGGCATTGTTGTTGGTGCCAGACGGGCCGGTCTGAGTATTTCACAATCTGCTCAGTTACTGGGATTTTCACGCACAACCATTTCTAGGGTTTACAAAGAATGGTGTGAAAAGGGAAAAACATCCAGTATGCGGCAGTCCTGTGGGCAAAAATGCCTTGTGGATGCTAGAGGTCAGAGGAGAATGGGCCGACTGATTTAAGCTGATAGAAAAGCAACGTTGACTGAAATAACCACTCGTTACAACCGAGGTCTGCAGCAAAGCATTTGTGAAGCCACAACACGCACAACCTTGAGGCGGATGGGCTACAACAGCAGAAGACCCCACCGGGTACCACTCATCTCCACTACAAATAGGAAAAAGAGGCTACAATTTGCACGAGCTCACCAAAATTGGACTGTTGAAGACTGGAAAAATGTTGCCTGGTCTGATGAGTCTCGATTTCTGTAGAGAAATTCAAATGGTAGAGTCCGAATTTGGGGTAAACAGAATGAGAACATGTATCCATCCTCTGATGGCTACTTCCAGCAGGATAATGCACCATGTCACAAAGCTCAAATCATTTCAAATTGGTTTCTTGAACATGACAATGAGCTCACTGCACTAAAATGGCCCCCACAGTCACCAGATCTCAACCCAATAGAGCATCTTTGGGATGTGGTGGAACGGGAGCTTCGTGCCCTGGATGTGCATCCCTCAAATCTCCATCAACTGCAAGATGCTATCCTATCAATATGGGCCAACATTTCTAAAGAATGCTATCAGCACCTTGTTGAATCAATGCCACGTAGAATTAAGGCAGTTCTGAAGGCAAAAGGCAGTCCAACACCGTATTAGTGTTCCTAATAATTCTTTAGGTGAGTGTATATGCATACATACATACATACAAACCGGATTCCAAAAAAGTTGGGACACTATACAAATCGTGAATAAAAACTGAATGCAATGATGTGGAGGTGCCAACTTCTAATATTTTATTCAGAATAGAACATAAATCACGGAACAAAAGTTTAAACTGAGAAAATGTACCATTTTAAGGGAAAAATATGTTGATTTAGAATTTCATGGTGTCAACAAATCCCAAAAAAGTTGGGACAAGGCCATTTTCACCACTGTGTGGCATCTCCCCTTCTTCTTACAACACTCAACAGACGTCTGGGGACCGAGGAGACCAGTTTCTCAAGTTTAGTTTAGTTTAGTTTAGTTTAGAAATAGGAATGCTCTTCCATTCTTGTCTAATCCAGGCCTCTAACTGTTCAATCGTCTTGGGCCTTCTTTGTTGCACCTTCCTCTTTATGATGCGCCAAATGTTCTCTATAGGTGAAAGATCTGGACTGCAGACTGGCCGTTTCAGTACCCGGATCCTTCTCCTACGCAGCCATGATGTTGTGATTGATGCAGAATGTGGTCTGGCATTATCTTGATGAAAAATGCAGGGTCTTCCCTGAAAGAGATGACGTCTGGATGGGAGCATATGTTGTTCTAGAACCTGAATATATTTTTCTGCATTGATGGTGCCTTTCCAGACATGCAAGCTGCCCATGCCACACGCACTCATGCAACCCCATACCATCAGAGATGCAGGCTTCTGAACTGAGCGTTGATAACAACTTGGGTTGTCCTTGTCCTCTTTGGTCCGGATGACATGGCGTCCCAGATTTCCAAAAAGAACTTCGAATCGTGACTCGTCTGACCACAGAACAGTCTTCCATTTTGCCACACTCCATTTTAAATGATCCCTGGCCCAGTGAAAACGCCTGAGCTTGTGAATATGGCTTCTTCTTTGCACTGTAGAGTTTCAGCTGGCAACGGCGGATGGCACGGTTGATTGTGTTCACTGACAATGGTTTCTGGAAGTATTCCTCAGCCCATTCTGTGATTTCCTTTACAGTAGCATTCCTGTTTGTGGTGCAGTGTCGTTTAAGGGCCCGGAGATCACGGGCATCCAGTATGGCTTTACCGCCTTGACCCTTACGCACAGAGATTGTTCCAGATTCTCAGAATCTTCGGATGATGTTATGCACAGTTGATGATGATAGATGCAAAGTCTTTGCAATTTTTCTCTGGGTAACACCTTTCTGATATTGCTCCACTATCTTTCTGCGCAACATTGTGGGAATTGGTGATCCTCTACCCATCTTGGCTTCTGAGAGACACTGCCACTCTGAGAAGCTCTTTTTATACCCAATCATGTTGCCAATTGACCTAATTAGTGTTAATTGGTCTTCCAGCTCTTCGTTATGCTCACATTTACTTTTTCCAGCCTCTTATTGCTACTTGTCCCAACTTTTTTGGGATTTGTTGACACCGTGAAAATTGGAATCAACGTATTTTTCCTTTAAAATGATACATTTACTCAGATTAAACGTTTGATCTGTCATCTACGTTCTATTACAAATAAAATATTGACATTTGCCATCTCCACATCATTGCATTCAGTTTTTATTCACAATTTGTTTAGTGTCCCAACTTTTTTGGAATCCGGTTTGTACATAATGGCACTACGGGGGGCCTGTAACGGACCATTCAGCACACAGCTCCGTTCAGACGATATCCTCCTTTCTAATGCACAGGCAGCTGCTGCAAGCCACAGTCTGCCGAACTGCAAACTACACGAATCCTTCAACTCCGGAACAGGAAACACACGAACACTGCAAACAGCTGAACAGGAAAAGCATACAATCGGCTTACACTCCTGGCAATCAGCATACAATCCAATTCCCCCAAGAACGAGACGACACTTTGTTTTGTTTTCATTCAATACGTTTATGATTGGTGTCTAAGTATCGGTAGACCCTCTCATAAATAATCCTCAGTAGTCTCAAAATGTTTATAGCTTGTACTGAGTATGCCTTATTGTATTTAAATTAAGATTTAACTTTTAATTTCATATATATAAAATAAATGAGACTGTGGAATCAAGTGAATTCCTGCCTAGTTAGGGAAAGAAGGATAGGTACTCTATTGATAGGGTAGGGCCTGCTGAGGAGACTGAAGGGAATATTTGCTACATGTAGAAAGTGGGTCTAGGTGGACCAGTAAACTTTCCCTGTATGGTAACCCTACTTGGCCTAGTCTGGTCAATGAAATAGCCTCACTGGCTGTAGTCGGAGCACTCGTCCTGAAAAGGACGACCCCCAGCCTCAGGAACCTCGGGCCTAGAGTAAATGTCCCTATGCTCTTACCTCCCTATTTGGTGTGATCTGTGTCCTCCTCCGACGCGTTTCACCAGGTAAGCACCTGGCTCTTCAGGGAGAGAAAAGGAAAAAATTCGGGCGCCTGGAGCAGTGGCTGTGCGCCTATTAGGATCAAGCGGCAGTGGCAATGTGGTAATGTAGTTCAGTCTTTTTATCTGCGTCTCACTCCACCCCTAATCTAGTTGACCAATCGGTCAGGTTGTGGGCTGCGCGTTGTATAGTCGCCCTCCCTCCCAGTTACCTGTCAGATCGTGGCGGGGATACATACAGCTCGGTGCCGCTTACTTGCTTCGGCGGTCTCGCTGCTCTCCGCTGCTAGACGGAAGTGACATGGTGCTGGGGAGTGGCTAGTTGTCATGGGGATCTCACGCCGCGTCCCCGGCCGGCTCCCTGTGTTGCAAAATGCTGGTTCGCGCTGACTAAGTGTCATCTTGGGCTAGATGAAATTGAGAAGAGGTCATTAGTAATGATGCATACAGACATTATATCGTCCCTAGCTGATCTCAATCTAGTGTTATATTTCTGGACATTATACTGTCTCCATTGGCATATTCTCCAGGGTAAATAAACCCTTGCATAGGAGAACATGACAGAAGTGGATGGGTATATGTCAGACTACCATACAGGTGTCTATTCTAGATCATCAGAAATATATATTGTCTTTATATATTACTGGACAGAGTAGTGAATGTGGAGGTATATGGAGTTCATATGTGTGTGCACATACACGCGTACATGCATGTGCCAGGTGCCCAGGCACAAATACACGCATATACTCCATACATCATAGGAATGGTTTATAGGAAAGGTATTCGTTTAGACCGTTTGGAGTAACTGATTTCATTTTATATATCCACCTCGTTTCTGCCCTCAAGATCATTTTATCCCAGTCTCCTCCCCTCCTGGGCTTGGGCACCTGTTGGATGCCTATGAATTTGAGGCAGTCAGAGTTTCCGCCATGACAGAGGTTGATATGACGTGCCACTGACGTATCTTTGTTGTTTTCAATGTCATTGTGGTGTTCTCTAATCCGTCGCCTGAACTCTCTTTTTGTTTTCCCTACATAGTCAAGGGGGCAGGAGCACTGTGCCAGGTATACTACACCCGTGGTTAGACAGTTCACATAGTCACGTGTGACATACTCACTGCCTGTACGTGAGCATGTGAAGGTCTTGGTCTTGAGCACCTGGCTACATGCCCTACATCTCCCACATTTGTAGGTACCCAGGGGTTTCCTTGACAGCCAGTTGCCAGGGTTGGTGGGAGGCTGGTAGTGGCTGTTGACTAGTCTGTCCTTGAGACTTCTTCCCTTTCTATAGGTGATCATAGGGTATGGCCCTATCATGTCCTCCAGATCTGGGTCCGTCCTAAGGATATCCCAATGCTTAGAGAGTATCCTCCTGACCTCCTGATGAGCGTCATCAAAGGTCCCTATGATACGAGTCATTTTTGAGGGTATGAAAGGTTCCAGTCTGCTTTTCTTGGGTATGAGGAGCATGTCTCTATTCTCCGCGCATGCTGCCTCATAGGCTACCCTGAGTACTCCGTCTGGGTATCCTCTTTCCCTAAATCTATACCGTAGGTCCTTAGCTGCACTTTTAAATTTGCTCATGGTGGAGCAATTACGCCTCAGTCTTAGGTACTGGCCTTTAGGTATGCCCTTACGTACAGCATAGGGATGGGAGCTCTCCCAGCGAAGTAGACTGTTAGTAGCTGTCTCTTTGCGATAGACAGAGGTAACTATGTTATTGTTTTGGCCTCGCTCAATGAGTACATCTAAGAATGGTAGAGAATCGTGACTAGATTCAGATGTAAACCTTAGGCCTAAGGCATTATCATTAATTATCTCCATAAACTCCGCAAAAGAGTCTTCAGTCCCTCTCCACAGTACAAAGACATCGTCAATGAACCTCAGCCATAGAACTATTGTGTCTTGCCACTTCTCCATTTTCTCTGAGCCAATGACATTGGCCTCCCACCAGCCCAGGAGCAAATTAGCGTAAGAAGGCGCACAGGAACTTCCCATCGCCGTGCCCCTGAGCTGGTGGTAGTGGCGGTTGTCAAAGACAAAACAGTTCTTAGTGAGGCTGAAGTTCAGAAGTTCCAGTACAAATTGGTTGTGTCTGGATCGTCTTTTATCTCTCATGGATAGATAGCTTTCCACTGCCTTGAGGCCTAGCTCGTGTTTGATCGAGCTATATAGAGCCTCAACGTCAATGGACACAAACATGGTTTCGTTATCTATACATACACCACTCAGTCTCAGCAATAGGTCAGAAGTATCTCTTATATATGATGGCAGTGTTTCCACAAACGGTCTTAGGATTTTGTCCACATAAATGCCTATATTTTGCCCTAGGCTCCCTACCCCTGACACTATTAGACGCCCTTTAAGGGGTATAGTGCCCTTATGGATCTTGGGTGTGGAGTAGAAAGTGGCTGTGACCGGATATGTTGGAAGAAGGAAATCTAGTTCTGTCTGGTCAATTAGTTTTTCTCTCAGTCCCTGGTTTAATATCTCTCTCAGTTCTGAGAGAAAGAGTGGTCCAGGATCCTGTGATAGGATTTCATATGTTCCCCTATCCTGCAGGATGTCTAGGCACATATTTTTGTATGCGTTTTGATCCATAATGACTAGATTTCCCCCTTTATCTGCAGGTTTCATTATTATATTGCGATCTTTTTCTAGACTGATTAGGGCTTGATATTCTTCATTGTTCATGTTTGATGCCCCCCTGGTGCTGTTTATTAGTTCAAGGCCCATTGATACTAATTTGTAGAATATGGACACACTAGAGTCTGGTAGAGGTGGTGGCATCTGAGTACTTTTTAGTTTTAACTCAGTGAATGGACCCTCTGCTCTATCCTTATCTCCTTCTTCCATAAGTTCTACAAGGGTGCGTGTAGCTTCCAGCTCCCGGGGTTTCATATTAAGCTCTTCCAGTGTATTACGGTCTTGTAGGCAGAAATGTTTGTGCCAAAGTAGTTTACGTGTGAATAGAGCTAAGTCTTTGCTCCATTCAAACGTGTCATGTTTTACTGTGGGAACAAATGACAGGCCTTTGCTTAGGAGGGATATGTCACTGGAGGACATGTTATAGGATGAAAGATTGATGATTTGCGTCTTGTTTAATGTGTTCACTGGGTGTCCCCCTACACTTTGTTTCTTAGTTGATAAGGCATCTGTGTGGGGGCCTGGACACTTTGTTTTGAGGTCAAGCAGAACTCTTTAATGGGTTTTTTTTTCAGCCTTTTATGCAGGTCTCCTAGCAAGGGACACTTCCCCTGGGGCCCTTGTAAAAGACTGTGACAGTTTATTTTTTAGCCAATCACATGCATTTACAGTATTGAAACCTTCCCAGCAATTGTACACAAAATCCCCTTCCCTCTGTCTGTAACGCAATCCACAAAATACAATGAGCATTGTCTGTGATGCAATTAACTAACACACTGGCATTGTCTGAGACGCAATCTACAAAATACAATTACCAAACGTAATGGGCTAACTTAATCACTCACAGACAGAAAACACTAATTTTTCCCCCAAACACAGAAAACACCTCAAAACCCCACATATCCCCATAATGTATACATCCATGGATAGCTCTGATCTGGGTGAACAACATATCCAAAAATCACCCAGATCCGAGCAGAGGTTCCCGAATTCCATGGAAGTCACATTTGGCTGGCCGCAGGCATGGCTTTCCTGCCCAAAACAGTTCCACAGATTTAAGCTGTGCGGCCGGTCTGTCTTCTCCTTCAAAGTTAGTATGGGCTATAATCCTGGGGCAGGAGGCGGGCAAACAGGCCCCTCCAAAACACAGTGGCGAAGTGGCTTTCGCCACAGGGCCGTATGTGTATATATACTGGCACTATGGGCGGGGGAAGAGCATTTTATACTGGAACTGTTGGGTGGGTATTATAGATGTAAATATATATTGGAACTACAAGGGGGCATTATAATACAAGGAGCACTAGAGGGGAGTTATAACTGCAGATAAGCATTAGAACTACAGGGGACACTGCAGGAGCTGCACTACAAATACTAGGGCACTATGGGTATATTATTACTACTGGGTTTAATGTAGAGGCATTATTATTGGGCACATTTTGGAGGGTGTTGCTATTAATGGGGGCACTCTTGGGGATTATCACTATTGAGGGCATTATTACTAACGATGGTCGTCTGGGGGCTCTATTACTATGGGGGGACATACAGGTAGTATGGCACTATTATTTTTGACAGTATAGTGTCTGTGGGCATTGTCCCCCCCATGCGCCATATAGTAATATTGGTGTCTTCTTATGTGGCAGAGAGGAGTTTAATCCATAAGGATACCTGCGTATGTTGTGGATTAATCACCGTTTTTCATTCACATGCTGAAATGCCATAGCGTACTACAGTACCAACAAAGTGAGAGAGATAAATCTCGTATACACTTTGCTTTTTCTTCCATGTGGAAATTGACCTGCCATGTGGCTTTAGAACATGGCCAAAAGGTGAGATTGGAGGAAAAGTGCATCAAAATCCGCAACAAAATTCATAACACATTTGGATTTTGGTGCCGATTTATTACAGTAATGCAGAAAAATCAGCATGAAAATCAGGACAGAAAAACAACCCATCCCCATGTGCAGGGACCCTTGGCCTTTATCTCACCCTGGTGCGGGAAAAAGATGTATGGCTCCTTAAGGGTCCATTCACACGTCCGTAACGCGTTTTGCGGATCTGCAAAACACGGACACGGCAATGTGCGTTCTGCATTTTGCGGACCGCACATCACCGGCACTAATAGAATATGCCTATTCTTGTCCGCAATTGCGGACAAGAATAGGACATGTTCTATTTTTTCCGGGAACGGAAACGCGGACCTGGAAGTGCGGGTCTGCATTTCCGGAGCCGGGCCGCACATCATGCGGCCCCATAGAAATGAATGGGTCCGCAATTCCGTTCCGCAAAATGCGGAATGAAATTGTGGACGTGTTAATGGGGCCTAGGGAAATGTGACACCAAAAATCTTATCAGCCAGTTCAAATCAGATAGTAGCACATCTCCTTTTTTATCTGTTTTTATTGTAGATTTTTTTTATTCTATTTCCTGAACATGATTATTGGTCGGACATCTTGAGCATGATTATGGGGGCAGCCATCTTGAACATTATTATGGGGGAGGCCATCTTACCTGAGCTATTCTTAACAGCATTTACAAAGCATTAAAAAAAAGTTGCCGACAATCTGCCCGTCTGAATGTGCAGCCGATCACCCGATGAACGAGTGAAACACTTGTTCATCCAGTGATCCTGTCACTTGTGCAGGCACCACCGATCATGGCTTCTGGGCAGCAGATGGTGTGGTTTAAACTGCGAAGCCATGATTCTGTATAAGGAGGGATCACTATATCTAATATATAAAGCCGAGGGTATGTGTGTATGTTCGCTAAAGGAATCTGCACCGTCGCATTTACAATCACGAAATTTGGCACACAGGTACATCAGGTGTCCGGGAAGGTTTTAGACCGGGTCTCAGCTCTCTAGCACGTACCATTCCTGAGATATTCCCAAAAAATGCATTAGCCAATAGAATCCTGGTCACATGACCCTTAGCCAATAGAAGCTCGCAGGCCCTTAGTCTCCACATACACAGTTTTACTCCAGGTTTCCATAACAACCCAGCCATTTTTCTTCACTGATGTAGGTCAGCTTTAAAGGGGCAGGGCGCTGTGGATGACACTGTTAAGGGAGCGGAGTGCTGTGGAGGTCACAGTTCAGGGGGCAGGTAGGGTGGCCATTCAGGCCACCCTCAAAAGACGGACTTAAAAACCACACCCCCAGGTTCTGCTAAGCCACACCCTGACCCGGTTAGGCCACGCCCACTCCGCAGCCGACGGGGATTGAAAAAATGAAGGTTAAAAATCAACTTCTGTCAGCTACAAGGGTGGGAGGGACGGTGACGTTCTCCCTGCAGTTCACACTCAGATAGCACAGTGCTGCTGTCTGAGAGTGAGCTGTTCAAAAGGACACATCCCTGTGTCCGTCCAGGCCCTGTGCCAGACGGGGGACAGGTAGTTTGAAAGCCGGGCTGTTGTAGAGGTCACAGTTAAGGGGATGGTCCGCTATGGAGGTCAGTGTTAAGGGGAAGATTGCTGTAGTGGCCACTGGTAAGGAGACGGGGTGTTGTGGAAATCCCTGTTAAGGAGATGGGGTACTGTGGAGCTCACTGTCAAGGGGGTGGGATGCTGTGGATGTAAAGGTCAAAGTTAAGGGAGTGGGATGCTGTGGGGGGTCAGTGTTAAGGGGTGGAGGGCTGTGGAGGTCACTGTTAAGGAGGCGGGATACTGTAGATGACACTGTTATAGGGGATACTGTCAATATCTTTTAACAACACACAAACATTAAATAGATGAAATATATCCCGTTCTGCTAGTATAATATATGGATGATATATCCCCATACAGTGAAGGGGATCTCTGCATATAAATGCATGGTCTTCTTCGCTGAACGCTTCCTTCCCGACAATCGGCCGCTGCATCGCCTGGTGTAAATCCAACTTTAGAACGAGTAACTGCAGTAAAGTGATCTGTACAGAAGTGGCGCCAATTAGACATAGTGGCCGGTGCAAAAACAGCAGGATTTTTGGTTTTAGTTTAAATAGAAAAATTGCACCTTATGGAGATCTATCATATGGGACTCTCTGACTACATATATCCGATAACATTCTGTATATACTCACCCCTATAACTCTCTGTTCTGACCTGCACCGTATGAATTATATGAAATCTGGATTTTCTTTATACAATTCCCTTCCATGATGTCTGTGGATATTCTATTGTGTCGTTTTCTCTATGTACCTAGCAATGAATTGGATTATCATATATTTTTATATCATTGAATGTATATACCAAAAAAGTTTTATACAGTGTCTTCATCCCAGCTCATTTAGTACTATATATTGTTGCAGATAAAAATGTGACCGCTGATGAAGGTCTAGATATTCTGTTTGTACCTTGAAGATAAATATCGGGCAATGGGATGAAACGACTGCGAAACCCTACCCTAATTGCAACACTGAAAATCTGTGTGCCTCAATTTACACTGGCTGTTTTCAGCCCTTGATTGGCGCCAGAACCAACTGAATTGAGTGTGGTTCTCCACTCCATTCTAAAAAATATAAAAAGTGACATGGAAAATAAAAATAACATAAAAATTGTAAAATATGTTAAATATAAAAAAGTGATTTAAACAGCAGGTAATTTTCTGATGACATCGTCCCTTTAAGACCATGTATCAACAACCAGGGTCTAAACAAAATCACAGAAAGGATCGCCATCCCCTGCCTCTCATTTCGGAACGGTTTGGCTGGATGAAAGGATATTTACAAAGTGTGATACGCATTAATAAAGTTACAAACCACATTTTTGTGATTCCTTTTTAAAAAAAATATTGTTGCACTAGGAAGTGACGGAGGGCATGGCATGTGCCAAGGCTAGGACCTGATCCCAGTAAATTTACTAACATATTTATAAATGTCTCCAGCCATAGGGAGTGGAGTCTCATAGCTGCTGTAGATGCTCATAACTTATCCCCCTCTTCATGTTTGATCAGTTTAGCACTGACTTCAGGAAAACCGGACTTCATGCTAAACTGGAGAAATGCCAGTTTGACATATAATATATCCTCTGAGGGTCTACAGATGAAACCGCATAAGGTCTCCACCATTAACAACTGGCTACAACCAGAGGGCCATAAAGCTTCTCAGAGATTCCTTGGTTTTGCCAATTATTACAATACGACTCCCTGGTGACTGCTTCCCTGACAGTTCTTCCCAGTAAAGCCCACTGTGCATACTTTTAGTCTACTCAAATCCCACTTCTCCAGTGCTCTGGTAGCCTTTATTTCCTGAAGTTGATGCATCTTTCGTCAAAGTAGAAGCTGTATCACTATGACATTTTGTGATGCTGTGTACTGTCTATATGCAGAGTGGAAGTGTACAGTGTTGTATCGTGGTCTCCTCTCAGCGTTCAGTGTTGTATTGTGGTCTCCTGTCAGCCCCCAGTGTTGTATTGAGGTTTCCTGTCAGCCCCCAGTGTTGTATTGTGGTCTCCTGTCAGCCCCAGTGTTGTATTGTGGTCTCCTGTCAGCCCCCAGTGTTGTATTGTGGTCTCCTGTCAGCCCCCAGTGTTGTATTGTGGTCTCCTGTCAGCCCCCAGTGTTGTATTGTGGTCTCCTGTCAGCCCCCAGTGTTGTATTGTGGTCTCCTGTCAGCCCCCAGTGTTGTATTGTGGTCTCCTGTCAGCCCCCAGTGTTGTATTGTGGTCTCCTGTCAGCCCCCAGTGTTGTATTGTGGTCTCCTGTCAGCCTCCAGTGTTGTATTGTGGTCTCCTGTCAGCCTCCAGTGTTGTATTGTGGTCTCCTGTCAGCCCCCAGTGTTGTATTGTGGTCTCCTGTCAGCCCCTAGTGTTGTATTGTGGTCTCCTGTCAGCCCCCAGTGTTGTATTGTGATCTCCTCTCAGCGTTCAGTGTTGTATTGTGGTCTCCTGTCAGCCCCCAGTGTTGTATTGTGGTCTCCTGTCAGCCCCCAGTGTTGTATTGTGGTCTCCTGTCAGCCCCAGTGTTGTATTGTGGTCTCCTGTCAGCCCCAGTGTTGTATTGTGGTCTCCTGTCAGCCTCCAGTGTTGAATTGTGGTCTCCTGTCAGCCCCAGTGTTGTATTGTGGTCTCCTGTCAGCCCAAATGTTGTATTGTGGTCTCCTGTCAGCCCCCAGTGTTGTATTGTGGTCTCCTGTCAGCCCCCAGTGTTGTATTGTGGTCTCCTGTCAGCCCCAGTGTTGTATTGTGGTCTCCTGTCAGCCCCCAGTGTTGTATTGTGGTCTCCTGTCAGCCCCCAGTGTTGTATTGTGGTCTCCTGTCAGCGTTCAGTGTTGTATTGTGGTCTCCTGTCAGCCCCCAGTGTTGTATTGTGGTCTCCTGTAAGCCCCCAGTGTTGTATTGTGGTCTCCTGTAAGCCCCCAGTGTTGTATTGTGGTCTCCTGTCAGCCCCCAGTGTTGTATTGTGGTCTCCTGTCAGCCCCCAGTGTTGTATTGTGGTCTCCTGTCAGCCCCCAGTGTTGTATTGTGGTCTCCTGTCAGCCCCCAGTGTTGTATTGTGGTCTCCTGTCAGCCCCCAGTGTTGTATTGTGGTCTCCTGTCAGCCCCCAGTGTTGTATTGTGGTCTCCTGTCAGCGTTCAGTGTTGTATTGTGGTCTCCTGTCAGCCCCCAGTGTTGTATTGTGGTCTCCTGTCAGCCCCCAGTGTTGTATTGTGGTCTCCTGTCAGCCCCCAGTGTTGTATTGTGGTCTCCTGTCAGCCCCCAGTGTTGTATTGTGGTCTCCTGTCAGCCCCCAGTGTTGTATTGTGGTCTCCTGTCAGCCCCCAGTGTTGTATTGTGGTCTCCTGTCAGCCCCCAGTGTTGTATTGTGGTCTCCTGTCAGCCCCCAGTATTGTATTTGTGAGAGAAGGATTTATGATTTTATGAATATATAATGAGAATATTCTGTAGTACACATTTCTGTCCACTAGATGGCTGCAAACCATATGTATGAGAAGGTCAATGAGGGAGGGGGAAGAGGGGATTCTGAAACCACTCCTATCAGGTTAAGGAGCCAATAGCCTCTTCTTAAGGAACACCCCTTTTGTGATGTCATGTCTGCTATTTAGGTGAATGTACTGTGAATAAAAGTCTCTCTCTCTCTCGCCCCTCTTCTACCATGGCTAAAGGAGGATGAGAAGATGCTTTCATGAAACCACCTAGTGTCTGGTCTCATTATAAAGCAGTATGCTGTACACATACTTATTCTTCTAATTGATTTGGCACCACACATAGAAGAAGGAGAGTCGCATGAATTGCGACGACAAAATGGCGCCCAACGTGGGGCAGATAGCTTGCGGAACTTCCGATTCAAACGCCACGAGAGCGACTTAAACGGAACCATCAGACGAGATCAAATGCCGGCAAGGTAAGAAAGCTTTATTTCTTACAAATCTCTTCTGTAACTTCCGCTTTTGTGTGGTTCTCAAGAGTTGAATTGGTGTTATCGCGATATAAAGGTTAAAATTATAGCTGATCTGTCTGTTAGAAAGAACCTATTGAAATATTCCTTCTTTGTGTGGTAGAACATGCTGAAACTAAACGGAAATTGTTAGACAGCTGAGCCGGATATCCTGTGACGTAGAATTGTTTCCCAGCCCAAGATTCTGACGAGAATCTGGAGATAAGGGTTAATACCAATTGCCATAGGCAATTGGAAGTTATTAAGTTATTAAGTTATTAAGTTATTAAGATTTTGTATCCCGGTGAATTGACTAGGGGTCTTCACTTTGAGAGATTGTGGGCTCAATACTATTATATCATTTGATCTTTGTGCAACTGCGCTTAAGTTTGTGGGTTCGGTGGCGATTACTTATAGTAATCGGATTCCGTTTGATCTTTGTGCAACTACGCTTAAGTTTGCGGGTTTGATAAGTAGCAATTGTTTGATCTTCGTGCAACTACAATAATGGGAAATTCTAATGTTACAGGACAGAGTGAAGAGATATTAACGGCGACTCAGTTGATGCGAGAAAAGAAAGGAAAAGTTTCAATTAGAAAATAAAAGTTGAAAGCATTCTGTCATACTAAGTAGCAGCGATTTCCGGTATTATCCGTAAATATGCAGTTTTGTGTAAAAGTTCCCCCTAGATGTTGCAAATGCAGTAGGAGATAGATTAAATTAAAGTTGTGGAAAAGTGTATATGGAAAGTTGAAAGTAATTGAGAAGAATGGACAATATTGCTATAGTAAAATGGAGGATTTGGGTGTGGTAAGGGAACAAAGAGTTGGCCATGCGGCATTCCCTTCCCCCCCACCACATGTGTTGTAACTAAGTAATCCTGGGTCTTGTGGTCCATCAAAGACTACCTATTGCTTTTTCTGTCAGCCCTCCTCTACACCAGGTGCTGGAATGTGCTAATCAGCACCACCCACTGTGCCTTCTGCTCTCTCTAGCTTTTCCCCACCCCCCCAAAAACTCTTTCCTTAGGCTGAAAATAACCCTTCCCAATTGTATGTCCCATCAGTTAAAAAGGTACCTGCAGTAATTGCCCCTATGATGCCTACTAGAAATATTCCAGGCCAGTCTACTCAATCTAGATTGCACTCATTCTAAGTCCTTATTCAGGTATGAGTGAAAGTGTAGGGATATCTGCATCATTATATGATGTATGACATATACTACACCCAGTAGTAACATCAATTTTGCCATGATGAATAGAATTCCCAATTCAGAGGACTTACTTATGCTGCTTTATAGAAAATTTGTTAAAATATGGAGAGTTTTCTCATATTATTTATGAGATTTGGAAAATTGAGTCCAATGTAGAGCTGGGGATTTAATGCATAGTGAAGATCAGTGAGTCTGTGATGAAGTGTTTAGATCATCAGTCAGTCACATTGTCCTCAGGACAGAGTGTGTGGAGAAAGTTTTCACTAGACTCCAGAAAAGTTGGGTGGATTTGGATTTTTGAGATTACCTTATCTATGCATGAGAAAATCCTAAGTACTGCCTTTGTGTATGATCTTGAGAATCATCTAGAAAGGTCTAGTGTTGGCTAGGCTTAAGAGAAGTTAATTTTGTCCCTATTTTGTCATATTGTTAAAGTTAAATCAAACAAAGACCTAAGGCGGGGGTGGCTGCATATCAGTCCTCCCCACAAGGAGGGGAGGAAGACTTTGTATGTACTTGCCCACTTCCTCGCCTGTGGGAGGAAGACAAATGTTCAGCCCTTCAAATGAAACACCCATAGGAAATTAACAACCCTGAATCAAATACTGGATCCCTATTATTTATATAATCCTTGGGATCTAATTACATTGCCTCATAGCAAACATGTTCCATGATCTCTCATGGCTAAGGATAGTATCACATGTGTAGGAGCATCTAGTAATGCAATTCCTACTCCTCTCACCAATTAATCACCGTCTTAAGGGTGTGCAAAATTAGATCCGATCACTCTGCTGCATCTGGAAGGGGGGAGGCTGGGAGTAGTAAATACAAATACTTTTTCCCACCTCTGTAAATAAAAATAAAAAGTGCTTTCTGGGAGTAGTAAATAAAAATATAAAAATTAAAATTTAATGTATCCAATTAATAACCACATTTTTGAGTTTCTGGTAGATCATTTCAGGTTCCTGGAAGATGGATCATTTCGGACAGGATATGCTGTTCCTACTTAATCTGATGTTGTCAAGAAAGAACCACTCCGTCCAGCAATGGTAGTGCAGGAGACAGAGCTGAAGACACTCGCTGAGGTTGGTAAGATGGCTGAGGGTAAGACTACTAACATCCAGGTATGCCTTCGGTATCACTCATTGTTATGGTCTAATCTAGTGAAGCAGAGATTTTGTTGGATCCATGGCTAAGCCCATCAATAATGAATGCTGAGTGTATGAAAGATGTTTGATGCCCTGATGCTGCCTGAGGAGGTAGAGGTTACATTATTGCCTGAAGTCTACCCTAAGTGGAAATCTGTGTGATATAGGATGGCTTAAGGCCAGTGGACTTCCAAAAAGTTTGCCTTTTTCAGATATAGGTTACAGAGGCTGAAAGGAAACATCAAAGGATAAAGGTAGAAGTGATAATAGGACTCTGGAGAGTTGGTAATAAACTCTTCCTTCAGAGGGCACTCTACTTAAAGAGGATGGATTTAGAACATGGGCAAATCCAGAGAGAGAAGGTGTGATTGGGTTCTGTGGTGGATGACTCCTGGGTTCAACAATGCTGCCACTAGGTGAATGCTGTAATAATGATGGGAGAACTATGGGAGTTCCAGGAAGGCATATGCCAAGGTCATCTTACCCGTTTCAGAGACTGCGGATTGACTACATTCAGAAGAAAGGTGGAACAGTGTGAATATGTCTGTCTATATTGATCTCTTTCCAGGATATTCGGAGATTTGGCCTGTAGCGAAGGCTACAGCTAAAAGATACTGACTGAGGTGAGAGTACCTATCCCTGGGGTTTTTCTCCATCCGATATACATCTAACCGGAAGATAGGCCTAAGTCCTTATGAAGTACTCTTTGGGAATGCTCCTGGATTAGGTGTCTATTTCCCCAATAGTTCCAGATGCAGCATAGTAGTTTTCCAAATTATGTTGTCTGTTGCACAAATTATTGTCTAATGTGTATTTCCAAGTTTTAGTTGTTTCCTAGAATCCAGACTGTATAGAAGCGATTCATTCTTCACAATCAGGAGATTGGATAGTGGTGAAACAAGAGACGGGCGGAAAGTCCTAGAGCTACAGTTTGAAGATCTACATCAAGTCCTGATAACCGCCGCCACTGCTGTCGAATTGCAAGGAGAAACTGATCGTATTGCAATCAAGTGCCAGGACTATAAGAGCCATAATGTTGTTTCATGCCTTATTGTTTGTTCCATATTGTACAAAGGGGAAATCACAGTCAAATCAAATTCCAACGGTGATATATTATCAAGATGAGTCAGGAACAACTAAGTTGACTTTTGCAGTATAGTGGACTGTAAGACAGATGACAGATAGGACACTTGGTTTTGGTCTGATAAGTACATCTGTGTGACGGGGACTGACCCAGTCTATGGTAATTGTATTTAAATATGACCATACCAACTGTAGATATTGGAAATTAACAGAATGGAGTACTAATCTGAAGTGTTGTGAATATATACCAGTGGAAACTACCTCTAGAGTCAGTAAAGGTGAAGGTTTGTCCCATAGAATGACTATCCTGAAGGGAACCCCACCAAACAGTTGTAAACATGATGAATGTAATCCTCTGTTCCTGTCCATTAGAAATCCTATACAACAGGATTTGGGGATATATGTGTTAGGAGCATGTGTAAGTGACAAAGATCCCCTAGGCAAATCTAGAATGTTGGTAAGGGAGATACCTCAAAGTTTAGTTGCTTCTGTGGCTCCTACATCCTTACCTATAATTGGCATTAAATATTTGGCCAAATTTAAAATATAATGACAAACTGACCTTAGAGACAGGATTTATACAGGAAAGCCCTTTAGTGTTTTCCCTCCAGGATATTGTTCTTACATAATTCAGCTGAAGAAGACAAGTAGTGACTCTAACGTTTACTCTGACAGTTGGTTTATCAACCAAAATGATCAAAACGCAGATATCTGGTGATTGTGTGGAGATTTGAAACTCCAACCCAGGATGCAGGTGGAATGAAGTGGCCAAAGTACCCTGATCAAGTCCTGATCGGGTACTGATGCCATTTGTTCTATTCTCACCTCCTGAGTAGGATCAAATCAGAAAACATTGTCTGGTCACGACTAAGGAGGTCACTGCCTACATCCTTTGACTCACGTTTATACATGGATACATGGATGCCATAGGAGTCTGTAGTAGAGTTTCTGATTAATTTAAAGCAAAAAGTCAGATAGTTGCAGGATTCGAGTATAAAAAAAATTAATAATAATAATTTTTTTGATTGGATTAACATATCTATTGTCATCAACAGAGATTTGTGAATTATATCTGTGATGCTGTGCAGAGAATGGTGGAACAACTGAGCTCTTTTCCAGTGATGACTCTACAGAACCGACTGGTCCTTGACAGCAGAAAAAGGAGGGGTCTACAGGAACTGCTGCATCTACATTCCGGACAACACTGCCCCTGATGGAAGGATCACCAAGGATCTGAAGAAACTGATGGAAGGATCACCAAGGATCTGAAGAAACTGATGAACTTTATCAAATGAACTGATGGGAAAAATTCTGAAATTAATATCATGGCCAGAATAATGTTTTAGGAACTGGTTCAGTGACTACAATGTTATTAGAATTTGGTTTTAATGGGCTGTCATATAGTTCTACATTTTAGGAAAATTGTTTTGAAAATGTATAATACATCCATGCCCACACTATGTATATGTGCTGTGCCCCTGTCAAAGACAAAGATTATTCCATCCTTAAGTAAATAAAACCTTGTTGATGGTTGCGGTGTAAATAGGACAAGGTGAAGGCAAACCCGAAAGGGAGTTGAGGGGACCTGGTGAAGCAATAAGGAAAGTCCAGCTCTTCGCTGTTTAGGGCGTTGGGAGAGTACCTCACTTTGCCTGTTCACCTCTGGTCTATTTCCCGCAAAAGGAGGGATTTGTGAGAGAAGGATTTATGATTTTATGAATATATAATGAGAATATTCTGTAGTACACATTTCTGTCCACTAGATGGCTGCAAACCATATGTATGAGAAGGTCAATGAGGGAGGGGGAAGAGGGGATTCTGAAACCACTCCTATCAATTTAAGGAGCCAATAGCCTCTTCTTAAGGAACACCCCTTTTGTGATGTCATGTCTGCTATTTAGGTGAATGTACTGTGAATAAAAGTCTCTCTCTCTCTCGCCCCTCTTCTACCATGGCTAAAGGAGGATGAGAAGATGCTTTCATGAAACCACCTAGTGTCTGGTCTCATTATAAAGCAGTATGCTGTACACATACTTATTCTTCTAATTGATTTGGCACCACACAAAGAAGGAGAGTCGCATGAATTGCGACGACATATTGTGGTCTCCTGTCAGCCCCCAGTGTTGTATTGTGGTCTCCTGTCAGCCCCCAGTATTGTATTGTGGTCTCCTGTCAGCCCCAGTGTTGTATTGTGGTCTCCTGTCAGCCCCCAGTGTTGTATTGTGGTCTCCTGTCAGCCCCCAGTGTTGTATTGTGGTCTCCTGTCAGCCCCCAGTGTTGTATTGTGGTCTCCTGTCAGCCCCCAGTGTTGTATTGTGGTCTCCTGTCAGCCCCCAGTATTGTATTGTGGACTCCTGTCAGCCCCCAGTGTTGTATTGTGGTCTCCTGTCAGCCCCCAGTATTGTATTGTGGTCTCCTGTCAGCCCCCAGTGTTGTATTGTGGTCTCCTGTCAGCCCCCAGTATTGTATTGTGGTCTCCTGTCAGCCCCAGTGTTGTATTGTGGTCTCCTGTCAGCCCCCAGTGTTGTATTGTGGTCTCCTGTCAGCCCCCAGTGTTGTATTGTGGTCTCCTGTCAGCCCCAGTGTTGTATTGTGGTCTCCTGTCAGCCCCCAGTGTTGTATTGTGGTCTCCTCTCAGCGTTCAGTGTTGTATTGTGGTCTCCTGTCAGCGTTCAGTGTTGTATTGTGGTCTCCTGTCAGCCCCCAGTGTTGTATTGTGGTCTCCTGTCAGCCTCCAGTGTTGTATTGTGGTCTCCTGTCAGCCCCCAGTGTTGTATTGTGGTCTCCTGTCAGCCCCCAGTGTTGTATTGTGGTCTCCTGTCAGCCCCCAGTGTTGTATTGTGGTCTCCTGTCAGCCCCCAGTGTTGTATTGTGGTCTCCTGTCAGCCCCTAGTGTTGTATTGTGGTCTCCTGTCAGTGTTTAGTGTTGTATTGTGGTCTCCTGTCAGCCCCCAGTGTTGTATTGTGGTCCCCTGTCAGCCCCCAGTGTTGTATTGTGGTCTCCTGTCAGCCCCCAGTGTTGTATTGTGGTCTCCTGTCAGCGTTCAGTGTTGTATTGTGGTCTCCTGTCAGCCCCAGTGTTGTATTGTGGTCCCCTGTCAGCCCCCAGTGTTGTATTGTGGTCTCCTGTCAGCCCCCAGTGTTGTATTGTGGTCTCCTGTCAGCCCCCAGTGTTGTATTGTGGTCTCCTGTCAGCCCCCAGTGTTGTATTGTGGTCTCCTCTCAGCGTTCAGTGTTGTATTGTGGTCTCCTGTCAGCCCCCAGTGTTGTATTGGGGTCTACTCTCAGTGTTCAGTGTTGTATTGTGGTCTCCTGTCAGCCCCCAGTGTTGTATTGTGGTCTCCTGTCAGCCCCAGTGTTGTATTGTGGTCTCCTGTCAGCCCCCAGTGTTGTATTGTGGTCTCCTGTCAGCCCCCAGTGTTGTATTGTGGTCTCCTGTCAGCCCCCAGTGTTGTATTGTGGTCTCCTGTCAGCGTTTAGTGTTGTATTTTGGTCTACTCTCAGTGTTCAGTGTTGTATTGTGGTCTCCTGTCAGCCCCCAGTGTTGTATTGTGGTCTCCTGTCAGCCCCAGTGTTGTATTGTGGTCTCCTGTCAGCCCCCAGTGTTGTATTGTGGTCTCCTGTCAGCCCCCAGTGTTGTATTGTGGTCTCCTGTCAGCCCCCAGTGTTGTATTGTGGTCTCCTGTCAGCCCCCAGTGTTGTATTGTGGTCTCCTGTCAGCGTTTAGTGTTGTATTTTGGTCTACTCTCAGTGTTCAGTGTTGTATTGTGGTCCCCTGTCAGCCCCCAGTGTTGTATTGTGGTCTCCTGTCAGCCCCAGTGTTGTATTGTGGTCTCCTGTCAGCCCCCAGTGTTGTATTGTGGTCTCCTGTCAGCCCCAGTGTTGTATTGTGGTCTCCTGTCAGCCCCCAGTGTTGTATTGTGGTCTCCTGTCAGCCCCCAGTGTTGTATTGTGGTCTCCTGTCAGCCCCCAGTGTTGTATTGTGGTCTCCTGTCAGCCCCCAGTGTTGTATTGTGGTCTCCTGTCAGCGTTTAGTGTTGTATTGTGGTCTCCTGTCAGCGTTCAGTGTTGTATTGTGGTCTCCTGTCAGCCCCCAGTGTTGTATTGTGGTCTCCTGTCAGCCCCCAGTGTTGTATTGTGGTCTCCTGTCAGCCCCCAGTGTTGTATTGAGGTTTCCTGTCAGCCCCCAGTGTTGTATTGTGGTCTCCTGTCAGCCCCAGTGTTGTATTGTGGTCTCCTGTCAGCGTTTAGTGTTGTATTTTGGTCTACTCTCAGTGTTCAGTGTTGTATTGTGGTCCCCTGTCAGCCCCCAGTGTTGTATTGTGGTCTCCTGTCAGCCCCCAGTGTTGTATTGTGGTCTCCTGTCAGCCCCCAGTGTTGTATTGTGGTCCCCTGTCAGCCCCCAGTGTTGTATTGTGGTCTCCTGTCAGCCCCAGTGTTGTATTGTGGTCTCCTGTCAGTATGCAGTGGCAGTGTCCTATGTTTATGGAACACAACTGACAACCTGACTAACCGCTTATCTTTTATTTCCCGTCCCTCAGACTGAAATGTCAGAATGTTGTCCTTGCCCCAGGTACAGGCTGGGAGGGTCCATACACCTATATATGTGCCCATCGCCTGCTCTAGGACAGGAGCGAAGAAGACTGGGAGACATCACTCCTGAGAGTACAGGTAAGTGACCATGTGTAGAAATAGGGTTAGACTTTCTGCAGTCACCAGTTTGAAGACCCTGTGATGTATGGAGTGGTGAGGAGCCACCACATCTATTATCTTCCATACTAGAGCGATGATGGCAGCATTGGGCTCTTGCTCTCATTGTGACCCTCGTAGTGGCAGAGAGTGTCTTTGGTCACGTATGTCTTTCAAGTCACAGAGAAAACCCTGAATTGAGCTGCAGAGTCACTAATCAGATGGAGAATGCTTACTCTTAATATGCATCCCAAGCCAGTGGGTTCCAGTAGTGGGAGCTGCTCCCCAATCATGGGACTGCGGCTCTCCCCAATCATCATATCTAATGTGGCTGCTCCATTCATTTCTATGGGAGTTCCGGAGACAGCAGAGTACTGCAATCTCTGGAATTCCCATAGAAATAAATGGAGTGGCTGCACGCATGCCTAACTGGCCAATCCATTCATTTCTGGGGTCTGCAAGGTGTAGGGAGCCCCTGTACTCATGATCCATGTTAGGACCCCCACTGATCTAAAAGTTAGCTCCTTTCCTGTGGATAGGGGACAACTTAATGTAACTTGAATATACCTTTAATGCATTTTCTCCTTTTATGATTAAGGGCTGTTTCACACGAGCGAGTCCATTGCAGGAATCACGCTCCGTGTGTGAGTGTGATCCTCCGCTCTGGACTTGCAGGAGCAGACGGCATTATCATGATTTATAATGCTGTGTGTCTCTGCGTGGCCTTATTTCTGCAGAATCATACTGACAGCTTTATGTCACTATGGTTCTGTGGAAAAAAGGCAACGCAGAGACACATAGCATTATAAATCATGATAATGCCGTGCGCTCCTGCAAGTCCAGAGCGGAGGATCTCACTCACACACGGAGCGCGATTCCTGCAATGGACTTGCTTGTGTGAAACAGCCCTAACACATGATAAGAAAAAACTGTCTGTGTGGCCATACCTTTATACGGCCAATTATCAGGAACGAGCGTTCCTATGAACAGGCATTCATAGGAACGCTTGTCTCCGATAACTGGACAAAAATTGTGCAGTCCTATAGGGCCCTTAGGCTAGATCAAGCCATCAATTCCAGACAAGTACAAAGGAATTGTATGCTCGGGTAGGAGGTTGATTCCCCCCCCCCCCCCCCTTCCCAGTCCCAGCAGCAGAGAACTGACCTCAAGTGGTGTTAATGACTCTACATCGATGTTCATCATAAGTGAGAGGAAATGTTGGTGCCTGAAACCTGAATGTCAACTCTTTAACACTTGTCATGTAGTCAAGGGTAGAATGCCACATCACTAAGGTAAAGCCCAACATCTATCTAGGGTAAGTTCCCACCTTTGTCACCATTTCCTATGTTATAGTAGCGTCAATTCCCACATTAGGGTAAATTCCCACGTGTGGTTCGAGTAAGTTCTCACTTATGTCACCATATTACAAGGGTCCGTCATTGACGGAAGGTACATGTCACCGAGGTTCCTGGCCTCGGTGGGATAAGAACTAGTGATGAGCGGGAGGTACCATATTCGATTTTGCGATATTTCGCGAATATTCGAATAAATATTCGCATTATTTTCGTCGAAATCGAATATTCGTAATTATTTTATTTTTCGCGAATAATATGCGAATAAATTTTTCGTACGATTTTTTTTCCTGTATAAGGCAACGTTCCTATGGCTAGGCTAATATGTGTATTTTACGAAATTTCTTAATACTGCTCTAACTTCGTCTTTTAGAATATTAGTAATATTCTAAAAGACGAAGTTAGAGCAATATTACGAATATTCTAAAAGACGACGTTAGAGCAATATTAAGAAATTTCGTATAATACACATAGATTGTAATTTAGCTAATATAGTGCTATAATCCTTTTTTTTTTCTTATCAAATTTTTTTGGCCTCTTCTGAACTTCAGTTTTTGAAAAATATGTACACTATTAAAAAAATTACTTTAGCAGTATATTAGCTAAATTACAATCTATATGTGTATTTTACGAAATTTCTTAATACTGCTCTAACTTCGTCTTTTAGAATATTCGTAATATTGCTCTAACTCCGTCTTTTAGAATATTACGAATATGCCGTATTTTTCTTATTTTTCGAATATAGTGCTATATTCTTGATTTTCGTATATAGCACTATTTTCGAAAAATTTTGAGTCATTTCATCAGTCAAGTATTACTATGCTTATTGCTAATGCTTAAAGCTTGTGTGCGGATCGCATGTTGTAAAGACGTTTTTTTTTCGCAAAGGCAAAGGCTAGGTTATGTTCCATGACAAGCAACCGTGCCGAGAATTCACTTGACATGTAAAAAGTGTTCAGTTACTCATATAATTTTTACTCTTTCTTATATTGTATGCGAAAATTCGCTACCATTAAATTCCTAAAAAAATTCTGTTCGTGTAATGGTTAGCTGGCTCATCCAAACTACTGTTAGCTGCTTTTGCTTACAGCTTGTGTGTGATTTATAATATGTGAGTTGTTCTAAATGCATTGGGCCTAATAAATTATATTTTTATTATTTTATTAGCTTAAAAGGAAACAAAATTTCGTTTTAACGAATATAGAGGCAAATATTCTTATTCTTTGCGAATTCTCAAAGTTGCGATATTCGCAATAAAAATTCGCAATTAGAATATTCACGCTCAACACTAATAAGAACCGGTTATTTTGTGTGCAGCGGCAGCTAGTGCTCGTTGACACGGTTTTACTTAGTGTGGCTGTAAAGCCGATCCGGGCCGGTTCTTATTGGGAGCAGCCAAAGAGCAGGGTGGGTGGCTGTTCCCCACGTTCAGGCCAGGTTTTGGCTGGGTGTGGAATGATCCTCCAAGTGATAGTGGAGCTGTGGAAGCTCTGTGTTTTTGGGAGCTGAGGAGATCCGCCATACTGCAAGGCTGAGAGCCACATGAGAGCCGCCTGCTGGGAGTCCGGCGCCCTAAAGCCTGCTGTGGTCTGCCAGGTGATTTATGTTGTTCTGGGGACTCTTGCTTTGTGAATTAACACCAGGACCCTGTAAAGCATTGTTTTTTCTTTTCTGCCTTTTCTGTGTGAATAAACACTGGACTTTTGTTTTTCAACCGTGGTCTTGCCTCTGTATTGCGTCGCAAATCCCTACAGGGGAGACAGAAACAAAAAAAAATCCCCTTCCTTCAAAACAAAATTAAGTCAGTTCTTAGAGGTTCCCACCATTGAAAAATGAAGATAAGCATGTTCTGTGCGCACCTCATGACGGATGAGTCAAATGCAGAAGTTTTTGAAAACTTCTTGGACTTTTACTGACCTGCATGTTTCCTGGTGCTCCACTCTCTTCTTTACCTGAAAATGAAGAGCAGCCCATGTGTCCAGTATACCAGCCTAAAATATCTCTGCACCTATTCTTATCCAACACAGCAAAGTGAGGCTCTGTCCTATAGAACTAATGGATAAGATAGGGGGGTGCAAAACATTCTGTCCTAGTTGACCCTCTCTTCTTCTTTTCATTAACTTGGCCTAGGGAGTTATATCAGGTTTACAGCTCAGGCTTTGGCTCGCGGTGTCCAGTGTTAAGTTTGGGTTTATCAGGTTGGAGTTGACCCTAACTACAGCTGAAGACCCCCCTACTCTCTACCAAGCATTGTCCGCCTTACTTTTTGGGCCACCCACTCTCCTTGTGATTGCAGATGTAGTTGGTGTAATGGAAGTGGGCCATTTTCACTGAAAATCATTATAAGTGAGTCCCTTCTTTTAGATTCTAATTTCCTAAAATGTTCTTGGAAGCAAGTAGTGGACATATGACTCTTTCTTGGGACTTTACACAAGAGCAGCCTCCCCGAAGCCCTTGTCACTACCCATCAGCACAGCCCCAACTAGCAGTGAGGATGATGTGGGACACATTGGGTCCAGTCCACATGTCATTGTTTGGTCAGTGATTTCCATCAGTGATTGGGAGCCAAAACCAGATTTTGACAAAAATACAGAAACAGGAGCAATTCTTTCCGTTCTACCTTCGAAATCACTGACCAATACAGTGTCAACTAGGTCATAATCACTACATGAGTTCTGTAAAACTGGAGATGTCTGAACAGTCTATTTAAATAGTCTTTTGAATTCATTTAAGGGAAAGGGTCGTCAGAAAATGACCGATTGTTTGAATCACGTTTGTATGTTAAGCATTTTTAAAGAATGTTTGAAGTTGTTATTTTTATGTTTATTTTCCATGTTGATATCTATAATAATAAAAAAAAAAAAAAATCCTGCAGTTTTCTCACTGACCACTAAGGCTGAGTTCACACTTCAGTTAGTTCAATCAGTTACTGTGAGCCAAAACCAGGAGTGGATCAAAAACACAGAATAGGTGCAAAGCAAATCATTACACCTGATCTCTGAGCAGGCTTCACTCCTGGTTTGGACTCAAAGTAACTGATGGAAATAACTGACCAAATAACTGAAGTGTGAACTCAGACTAAAGCCTAATAGGCGCTATTTCATATTCTGCTCAGACCACTTTTCAGCAATCATTATCATTACAGGCAGGATTAAAGAGTTATCCAGTATCTACAACAGCCTCCCATGTGCGGGGCCCCTCAGAGGGAATATACTTACCCACTCCCTGCACAACTGCTGCTTCTCCCCGTGCGCGGATGAAAACATACGGTGTCGGGGGGAGCAGCCAATGGCAGGCGTGGACGGGGATGAGCCTGCCTAGCATTGCGGGTGACACTAAGGAGGCTCATCCCCACCTGCCATTGGGTGCTTCCCCCCCGACACTGGATGTTTTCATCCATGTACAGGGAGAAGCAGCATCGGCAATGTGGGGACCAGGAGCGGCACAGGTAGTGGGGTAAGTATATTCCCTCTGAGGGGACAGGCACATGGGGGGCTGTTGTATGATTTTGGATAATCCCTTTAAAATGACACATATCACCTATATATAGATAACACAGGAACCACAATTCCCAATAGGTGATATCACAGCTTATCTATGCCCTCGTGACCTCTGTACGGGTTACAGAGCATGCCCACTACACTCTCCCAGATAAGTCAATTAGGTTCCCTCCTGTCCATTGTGTCTATTGCCCATGGTAGGTGTGTAAATGCAGCACGCTGCCTCCCAGGGGAGAAGTCGCAGTGCATAGGATGCTAGTGGTATACTGTGGCCTAATGTTTGTGTCACAGTGCTCCTACCTTCAGGCTGTCCCTTCCTGGGGGTCAGTCTCCGTTGCAGAGATTGAGATGGAGTAATAGAATGGTACTTGATCTCTCTGTCTCTCAGTCCCAGCAGTATGCTCAGTTCTGGCAGTTGCCCTTGGTTGATTATTCCATAATGCTATCTTTAGCTTCAAGTTTTGGTTACTGTCTCAGAGTGTCTTGGACTCGTTGTCCCCCTTTTAAGATACAAAGTCCTATAAATATCAGGAGTGGGCTGCTCTAAGAGCTTCTTTCCCAAAGCTCCTGCAGCTGCAGGGGAAAATGCTTCCCTCACTGCGTTGTGCCTGGTCTCTTTGGGCTCTCTCACTCAGCTCCTCTAACTTCCTCAAAACCCCTCCTTTGGTGGGAAAGGGGAAAACCCACTTCTGCCCAAAGGACGGCAGAGTGAAATGGTTAGTTTCATTCTTTCTAAAGGAATCTTCCAGACAATATGCCACCTGCTGTAAAACCAGGCACATTACATGTAAAAACTGTTGCATAACAATATTAAGGCAATAATTGGGAAGACCTTGCAATAAATATAGTGATAGGATTTATTGGTAGACATAAGAACTCATAGCCAGCCTGAGGAGGTGGTGATGGTGAGTACAATAAAGGAATTCAGGATTGTCCTGGATGTATTTCTGGTACGTAATAATATTACAGGCTATAGCTACTAGAGAGGGGTCGTTGATCCAGGGAGTTATTCTGATGCCTGATTGGAGTCGGGAAGAATTTTTTTATTCCCCTAAAGTGGGGAAAATTGGCTTCTACCTCACAGGGTTTTTTTGTTTTGCCTTCCTCTGCATCAACTTGCAGGATAACAGGCCGAACTGGATGGACAAATGTCTTTTTTTTCGGCCTTATGTACTATGTTACAAAATGGTAGTGCCCACTCCGGGGTACTACATAAACCATATCTCTAAATGCTGTTAAGAACAGGTCAGGCAAGATGGCAGCCCTGATTATCATCTACAGGAAATAATATTTGCAATAAGCAAATAAAGTCCCTCAGAACCCTGGAGACCTGAATGTGGACTTGCTTGTGGTGATGAGCATCCCAATATTGCTGTGTCCTGGGGCCCCGAGGTCCTGTCTTTACACTGGTGGTACAGATATCACACACAGACTGTGATAGACAGAGACCTCTTTTTGGGTGACATTCCTGTACACAGTTTACAAGATACATAGTAACCTAGTTTATAAGGCCGAAAAAAGACATTTGTCCATCCAGCTCAGCCTATTATCCTACACACACAATGTACACGCCATGCCCAACCCTGTCACCGGGATTTGATGTATAGAGCTGAGGACATGGGTTGCTAGATGGCCGCTAGCACATCTGCACTACCCAGTCCCCATAGCTCTGTGTGCTTTTATTGTGTAAAAATAACTATTTGATACATATGCAAATTAACCTGAGATGAGTCCTGTCCCTGAGATGAGTCCAGCATGAAGGAGCCCAGCACCGCCCCCGAATCCTCAGATTCTCCTCCTTGCTCCCCAACATCAGAAAGCCAGAGTGCCGTAATCTCTCGATGCGCGAGCTAGCGCATGCGCAGTGTCATCATAGTGTTCCTTCCCTGTGCTGGCATCAGCCTCAGGGAAGGAACTGCGCATGCGCTAGCTCGCGCATGGCGAGATTACGGTGCTCTGGCTGTCTGACGTCGGGGAGCAAGGAGGAGATTCGGAGGATGCGGGGCGGTGCTGGACTCATCTCACGTACAGGACACATCTCAGGGTAATTTGCATATGGATCAAATCAGTTTTTTTCCACAATAAAAGCACACAGAGCTATGGGGACTGAGTATTGCGGATGTGCTAGCGGACATCTAGCAACCCGTGTCCTCCGCTCTATACATCAAATCCTGGGGACAGGTTCCCTTAAAGTCACCTGGACCTTTGAACATCAGTAAGTCAGATCTGTTTTAGTGGCATTGCACCTGGACCAGTATTGAGTTCTTCTGTCAAGCATGTACAATATATAGATATATAAAGAGGGCTCAAATCTGGAATCTTTTGCAGGATAGTCTTCTCTGTGTATGTGTAATAATATACTGTTATGTGCAGGTATATGGAGGATAGCCGGGTGTAGAGGACTTGTGTCTCCTGCAGGATAGTCATGGCTGTGTATATATAATAATATACTACACTGCCTGTCCAAAAAACAAGTCTCCACCTGGATGTAACTAAGCAGACAGTTCTGAGCCTCCTATTGGATAATTACTGCACGGGGGCGATTATCTTTCAGCTGCAACAAGTTATTTAACCCCAACTGGTGCAATGAGCTGCTTCTCATTTCTTAAACAACCATGTGGAAAGCCACATCTCGTGGTCGTGGAAAAGATGTTCGTCTGTTTGAGAAGGGTCAGATCAGTGGCATGCATCAAGCAGAGAAAACATCTAAGGAGATTGCAGAAACTACTAACATTGGGTTAAGAACTGTCCAACACATTATTAAAAACTGGAAGGATAGTGGGGACCTATAGTATTCGAGGAAGAAATGTGGCGGAAAAAAAACAAGAAAGATCGTGATCAGCAATCACTTAAATGTTTGTTGAAATCAAATCGAGAAAAAAAACAGTAGAACTCAGGGCTATGTTTAATAGTGAAAGTAAGAGCATCTCCACACACACAATGCAAAGGGAACTCAAGGGATTGGACTGAACAGCTGGGTAGCCGTAAGAAAACCACTAATCAGTGAGGCAAACCAGAAAAAAAGGCTTAAATTTGCTCGGGAGCATAAAGATTGGACTCTGGAGCGATGGAAGAAGGTGATGTGGTCTGATGAGTCCAGATTTACCCTGTTCCAGAGTGATGGCCGCATCAGGGTAAGAAGAGAGGCAGATGAAGTGATGCCCCCATCATGCCTAGTGCCTCCTGTACCAGCCTGTGGGGGCAGCGCTATGATCTGGGGTCCTGCAGTTGGTCAGGTCTGGGTTCAGCAACAGTATGTGCTCCAAGAATGAGGTCAGCGACCACCTGAACATACTGAAGGACCAGTGTATTCCATCAATGGACCTGGTCTTCCCTGATGGCACGGGCATATTCCAAGATGACAATGTCAGGATTCATCGGGCTCAAATTGTGAAAGAGTGGTTCAGGGAGCAGGAGACATCGTTGTCACACATGGATTGGCCACCGCAGAGTCCAGACCTTAACCCCATTGAGAATCTTCGGGATGTGCTGGAGAAGGCTTTGTGCAGCGGTCAGACTCTACCATCATCAATGCAAGATCTTGGTGAAAAATTAATGCAACACTGGATGTAAATAAATCTTGTGACATCGCAGAAGCTTATCGAAACAACGCCACAGCGAATGCATGCCGGAATCAAAGCTAAAGGCGGTCCAGCGAAATATTTTTGTTGGCAACTTTTTTTGGGGACGGGCAGTGTATTATGTACAGGTATTTGGAAGATAGCCGTGTGTAGTGGACTTGTGTCTTGTATCTCCTACAGGATAGTGATGGTTGTGTATATATAATAATATACTATAATGTGCAGGTATATGGAGGATAGCCAGGTATGGAGGACTCATATCTCCTACAAGATAGCCATGGCTGTGTATATATACACTGAACAAAAATATAAACGTTAACACTTTCTGTTTTGCTCCCATTTTGCCTGAGCTGAACTCAAAGATCTGAAACATTTTCTAAATACACAAAAGACCCATTACTCTCAAATATTGTTCACAAATCTGTCTAGATCTGTGTCAGTGAGCACTTCTCCTTCGCCGAGATAATCCATCCCGCCTCACAGGTGTGGCATATCGAGGTGCTGATTAGACAGCATGAATATCGCACAGGTGTGCCTTACACTGCCCACAATAAAAGGCCACTCTGAAATGTGCTGTTTGATCACACAGCACAATGCCACAGATGTCGCAACGTCTGAGGGAGCGTGCAATTGGCATGCTGACTGCAGGAATGTCTACCAGAGCTGTTGCCCGTGCAATGAATGTTCATTTTTTTTACCATAAGCCATCTCCAAAGGCGTTTCAGAGAATTTGGCAGTACATCCAACCGCAGACCACGTGTAACCACACCAGCCCAGGACCTTCACATCCAGCATGTTCCCCTCCATGGTCATCTGAGACCAGCCACCCGGACAGCTGCAGCAACAATCGGTTTGCATAACCAAAGAATTTCTGCACAAACTGTCAGAAACCATATCAGGGAAGCTCACCTGCATGCTCGTCGTCCTCATCGGGGTCTGGACCTGACTGCAGTTAGTCGTCGTAACTGACTTGAGTGGGCAAATGCTGACATTCGATGGCGTCTGGCACGTTGGAGAGGCGTTCTGATCACGGATGAGTCCCGGTTTTCACTGTTCAGGGTAGATGGCAGACAGCGTGTGTGGCGTCGTGTGGGTGAGCGGTTTGCTGACATCAACGTTGTGGATGGAGTGGCCCATGGTGGCGGTGGGGTTATGGTATGGGCTGGCGTATGTTATGGACAATGAACACAGGTGCATTTTATTGATGGCATTTTGAATGCAGAGAGATCCCGTGACGAGATCCTGAGGCCCATTGTTGTGCCGTTCATCCATGACCATCACCTCATGTTGCAGCATAATAATGCACGGCCCCATATTGCAAGGATCTGTACACAATTTCTGGAAGCTGAAAACATCCCAGTTCTTGCATGGCAGCATACTCACCGGACATGTCACCCATTGGGCATGTTTGGGATGCTCTGAATCGGCATATACGACAGCGTGTTCCAGTTCCTGCCAATATCCTGCAACTTCGCACAGAAGAGGAGCGGACCAACATTCCACAGGCCACAATCGACAACCTGATCCACTCTATGCGACGGTGTTGCACTGCGTGAGGCAAATGGAGGCCACATCAGATACTGACTGGTTTTCTGACCCCCCCCCCCTACCCAGTAAGGCAAAACTGTGCACATTTCAGAGCGTCCTTTTATTGTGGGCAGTCTAAGGCACCCCTGTGCAATATTCATGCTGTCTAATCAGCACCTTAATATGCCACACCTGGGAGGTGGGATGGATTATCTCGGCAAAGAAGTGCTCACTAACACAGATTTAGACAGATTTGTGAACAATATTTGAGAGTAATGGGTCTTTTATATATGTAGAAAATATTTCAGATCAGTTAAGCTTATGCAAAATGGGAGAAAAAACTAAAGTGTTGCCTTTATATTTTTGTTCAGTGTAATATACTATTATGTACAGGTATATGGAGGATAGCCAGGTGTATCTTGTATCTTCTGCAAGATAGTCATGGCTGTGTATACATAATAATATACTATTATAATGGTATCTACCGTTGGCGACGTCCTTCTCCCCTGGTCAGCGTGGCGCTGTGGAGCTGCTCCAGAGACTTCCAAGCAGAGTTGCGATTTCCAGTAGCTGTGCAGCTCTTACAAGAGCTAGTAGTGATATAGCTGTTCCCTACAACACGAGACGAGGCTGCGAGTTTATTAGTGCCACCCTTGGCCTTATATACCAGTCTCTATGGAAGGGGACTTCCCCTGGGAAACCTGATGAAGAACTGCGAGACAACCACACAGACCAATGGAAATAATCACACAATCCAGGACAGTCCCACACAATGTCTCCCCTCTGCCTGGGACATAATCAGGTTAGACACTGTAGTAACCTAATCATCTACAGACAGTACAACCAGATTGTGTATAAAGACTCCCATACAGGACGTACAATGTCTCCCCTCTGCCTGGGACATAATCAGGTTAGACACTGTAGGTAACCTAATAATCTCAAGACAGTAAAACCACATTGTGCATAAAGACCCCCATACAGGACGTACAATGTATTCCCCATAACTGGGAGATAATGAGGTTAGACCCTGTAGTAACCTAATCATCTACAGACAGTACAACCAGATTGTGTATAAAGACTCCCATACAGGACGTACAATGTCTCCCCTCTGCCTGGGACATAATCAGGTTAGACACTGTAGTAACCTAATCATCTACAGACAGTACAACCAGATTGTGTATAAAGACCCCCATACAGGACGTACAATGTCTCCCCCATAACTGGGAGATAATTAGGTTAGACACTGTAGTAACCTAATCATCTACAGACAGTACAACCACATTGTGTATAAAGACCCCCATACAGGACGTACAATGTCTCCCCTCTGACTGGGAGATAATTAGGTTAGACACTGTAGGTAACCTAATAATCTCAAGACAGTAAAACCACATTGTGTATGAAGACCCCCATACAGGACGTACAATGTATTCCCCATAACTGGGAGATAATTAGGTTAGACACTGTAGTAACCTAATCATCTACAGACAGTACAACCACATTGTGTATAAAGACCCCCATACAGGACGTACAATGTCTCCCCTCTGACTGGGAGATAATTAGGTTAGACACTGTAGGTAACCTAATCATCTACAGACAGTACAACCAGATTGTGTATAAAGACTCCCATACAGGACGTACAATGTCTCCCCTCTGCCTGGGACATAATCAGGTTAGACACTGTAGGTAACCTAATAATCTCAAGACAGTAAAACCACATTGTGTATAAAGACCCCCATACAGGACGTACAATGTCTCCCCCATAACTGGGAGATAATTAGGTTAGACCCTGTAGTAACCTAATCATCTACAGACAGTACAACCAGATTGTGTATAAAGACTCCCATACAGGACGTACAATGTCTCCCCTCTGACTGGGAGATAATGAGGTTAGACCCTGTAGTAACCTAATCATCTACAGACAGTACAACCACATTGTGTATAAAGACCCCCATACAGGACGTACAATGTCTCCCCTCTGCCTGGGACATAATCAGGTTAGACACTGTAGGTAACCTAATAATCTCAAGACAGTAAAACCACATTGTGCATAAAGACCCCCATACAGGACGTACAATGTATTCCCCATAACTGGGAGATAATTAGGTTAGACACTGTAGTAACCTAATCATCTACAGACAGTACAACCAGATTGTGTATAAAGACTCCCATACAGGACGTACAATGTCTCCCCTCTGCCTGGGACATAATCAGGTTAGACACTGTAGGTAACCTAATAATCTCAAGACAGTAAAACCACATTGTGCATAAAGACCCCCATACAGGACGTACAATGTATTCCCCATAACTGGGAGATAATGAGGTTAGACCCTGTAGTAACCTAATCATCTACAGACAGTACAACCAGATTGTGTATAAAGACTCCCATACAGGACGTACAATGTCTCCCCTCTGCCTGGGACATAATCAGGTTAGACACTGTAGTAACCTAATCATCTACAGACAGTACAACCAGATTGTGTATAAAGACCCCCATACAGGACGTACAATGTCTCCCCCATAACTGGGAGATAATTAGGTTAGACACTGTAGTAACCTAATCATCTACAGACAGTACAACCACATTGTGTATAAAGACCCCCATACAGGACGTACAATGTCTCCCCTCTGACTGGGAGATAATTAGGTTAGACACTGTAGGTAACCTAATCATCTACAGACAGTACAACCAGATTGTGTATAAAGACTCCCATACAGGACGTACAATGTCTCCCCTCTGCCTGGGACATAGTCAGGTTAGACACTGTAGGTAACCTAATAATCTCAAGACAGTAAAACCACATTGTGTATAAAGACCCCCATACAGGACGTACAATGTATTCCCCATAACTGGGAGATAATTAGGTTAGACACTGTAGTAACCTAATCATCTACAGACAGTACAACCACATTGTGTATAAAGACCCCCATACAGGACGTACAATGTCTCCCCTCTGACTGGGAGATAATTAGGTTAGACACTGTAGGTAACCTAATAATCTCAAGACAGTAAAACCACATTGTGTATAAAGACCCCCATACAGGACGTACAATGTATTCCCCATAACTGGGAGATAATTAGGTTAGACACTGTAGTAACCTAATCATCTACAGACAGTACAACCACATTGTGTATAAAGACCCCCATACAGGACGTACAATGTCTCCCCTCTGACTGGGAGATAATTAGGTTAGACACTGTAGGTAACCTAATCATCTACAGACAGTACAACCAGATTGTGTATAAAGACTCCCATACAGGACGTACAATGTCTCCCCTCTGCCTGGGACATAATCAGGTTAGACACTGTAGGTAACCTAATAATCTCAAGACAGTAAAACCACATTGTGTATAAAGACCCCCATACAGGACGTACAATGTCTCCCCCATAACTGGGAGATAATCAGGTTAGACACTGTAGTAACCTAATAATCTCAAGACAGTAAAACCACATTGTGTATAAAGACCCCCATACAGGACGTACAATGTCTCCCCCATAACTGGGAGATAATTAGGTTAGACCCTGTAGTAACCTAATCATCTACAGACAGTACAACCAGATTGTGTATAAAGACTCCCATACAGGACGTACAATGTCTCCCCTCTGACTGGGAGATAATGAGGTTAGACACTGTAGTAACCTAATCATCTACAGACAGTACAACCAGATTGTGTATAAAGACTCCCATACAGGACGTACAATGTCTCCCCTCTGCCTGGGACATAATCAGGTTAGACACTGTAGGTAACCTAATCATCTACAGACAGTACAACCAGATTGTGTATAAAGACCCCCATACAGGACGTACAATGTATTCCCCATAACTGGGAGATAATTAGGTTAGACCCTGTAGTAACCTAATCATCTACAGACAGTACAACCAGATTGTGTATAAAGACTCCCATACAGGACGTACAATGTCTCCCCCATAACTGGGAGATAATTAGGTTAGACCCTGTAGTAACCTAATCATCTACAGACAGTACAACCAGATTGTGTATAAAGACCCCCATACAGGACGTACAATGTCTCCCCCCTGACTGGGAGATAATCAGGTTAGACCCTGTAGTAACCTAATCATCTACAGACAGTACAACCAGATTGTGTATAAAGACTCCCATACAGGACGTACAATGTCTCCCCCCTGACTGGGAGATAATCAGGTTAGACCCTGTAGTAACCTAATAATCTCAAGACAGTAAAACCACATTGTGTATAAAGACCCCCATACAGGACGTACAATGTCTCCCCTCTGACTGGGAGATAAGTAGGTTAGACCCTGTAGTAACCTAATCATCTACAGACAGTACAACCAGATTGTGTATAAAGACCCCCATACAGGACGTACAATGTCTCCCCCCTGACTGGGAGATAATTAGGTTAGACCCTGTAGTAACCTAATCATCTACAGACAGTACAACCAGATTGTGTATAAAGACTCCCATACAGGACGTACAATGTCTCCCCTCTGCCTGGGACATAATCAGGTTAGACACTGTAGGTAACCTAATAATCTCAAGACAGTACAACCACATTGTGTATAAAGACCCCCATACAGGATGTACAATGTCTCCCCTCTGACTGGGAGATAATGAGGTTAGACACTGTAGTAACCTAATCATCTACAGACAGTACAACCAGATTGTGTATAAAGACCCCCATACAGGACGTACAATGTCTCCCCTCTGACTGGGAGATAATGAGGTTAGACACTGTAGTAACCTAATTATCTACAGACAGTACAACCAGATTGTGTATAAAGACCCCCATACAGGACGTACAATGTATCCCCCATAACTGGGAGATAATGAGGTTAGACCCTGTAGTAGCCTAATCATCTACAGACAGTACAACCAGATTGTGTATAAAGACCCCCATACAGGACGTACAATGTCTCCTCCATAACTGGGAGATAATTAGGTTAGACACTGTAGTAACCTAATCATCTACAGACAGTACAACCAGATTGTGTATAAAGACCCCCATACAGGACGTACAATGTCTCCCCCATAACTGGGAGATAATGAGGTTAGACACTGTAGGTAACCCAATCATCTACAGACAGTAAACCAATTTTTTTTAAAACGCATTAAAAAGTACCCCACAATCCACAATATTGCAACAGACAAACAGAGGACTTCTGTTACAACTATTATGTGCAGATAATTCAGGGAATGCAGGTTCCACATGCATGCTTAGTCTACATAGTAGTATACCTCTTTTGGTGCCACAATGGCCTACAATAAATGCAGGGAGAGAATATGAATCCTGCATTGCATGAATTTAATGGAGGCCAGTATGGCACCAGAGGAGGTAGTATTTAATGTAGGTTCCTGTCCTAAAGAGGTTGCCTTGCAGTTGGTGGACAGGCACAAATCATTTTGTACAAAACGTATTTGCCAAGAATCTCACATTTATAACGTAGCATTATAGTATAGGGTAGCATTAGTACATTTTCTGCAGTGAGTATGGCACTATTGTATTTACTTTATAATTTGTGTTGGAGAGTGCTGTTGCATTGTGTTTGTTTTTGCTTATATGGCGGATAGCCAGGTGTGGAGGACTCATATCTCTTGCAGGATAGTCATAGCTATGTATATATAATAGTATACTATTATGTGCAGGTATATGGAAGATAGCCAGGTGTGGAGGACTCATATATCCTACAGGATAGTTATGGCTGTGTATATATAATAATATACTATTATATACAGGTATATGGAGGACAGCCAATTGTAGAGGACTCATATCTTGTATCTACTGCAGGATAGTCATAGCTGTGTGTATATGTGTGTGTGTATGTGTGTGTATATATATATATATATATATGTGATATACTATTATGTGCAGGTATATGGAGAATAGCCAGGTGTGGAGGAACATATCTCCTACACCTACAGGATAGTCACGGCTGTGTATATATATAATAATGTGAAAGTTAGGGGTTTGAGCAGCTCTCACCTGCCGAGGATTCCACCGGTATAGCACGGACCAACTCCTTCACCCGAAAATAGGAGAGATATGTAGATATGAAAAAAAAAGTGAATTTTGTCCAGCTTGTATTTGTGGCAATCCGAAGGCTTTTATTCAATAATCAGTAAAATCCAGGTACAGAAAGCAGAGTCTACATGTTTCGGGCACAATGCAATTTCAGCCCTTACTCATGACAATTTCAAAATCCACAAATACAAGCTGGACAAAATTCACTTTTTTTTCATATATATAATAATATACTATAATGTGCAGGTATATGGAGGATAGCCAGGTATAGAGGACTCATATCTTGTATCTACTGCAGGATAGTCATGGCTGTGTGTATATGTGTGTGTGTATGTGTGTATATATATATATATATATATATATGTGATATACTATTATGTGCAGGTATATGGAGAATAGCCAGGTGTGGAGGAACATATCTCCTACAGGATAGTCACGGCTGTGTATATATACAATAATATACTATAATGTGCAGGTATATGGAGGATAGCCAGGTATAGAGGACTCATATCTTCTGCAGGATAGTCATGGCTGTGTATATATAATAATATACTATAATGTGCAGGTATATGGAGGATAGCCAGGTGTAGAGGACTCATATCTACTGCAGGATAGTCATGGCTGTGTATATATAATAATATACTATAATGTGCAGGTATATGGAGGATAGCCAGGTGTAGAGGACTCATATCTTCTGCAGGATAGTCATGGCTGTGTATATATAATAATATACTATTATATACAGGTATATGGAGGACAGCCAATTGTAGAGGACTCATATCTTGTATCTACTGCAGGATAGTCATAGCTGTGTGTATATGTGTGTGTGTATGTGTGTGTATATATATATATATATATATATATATACTATTATGTGCAGGTATATGGAGGATATCCAGGTGTGGAGGAACATATCTCCTACAGGATAGTCACGGCTGTGTATATATATAATAATATACTATAATGTGCAGGTATATGGAGGATAGCCAGGTATAGAGGACTCATATCTCTTACAGGATAGTCACGGCTGTATATATAATAATATACTATAATGTGCAGGTATATGGATGATAACCAGGTGTAGAGGACTCATATCTTCTGCAGGATAGTCATGGCTGTGTATATATAATAATATACTATAATGTGCAGGTATATGGAGGATAGCCAGGTATAGAGGACTCATATCTTCTGCAGGATAGTCATGGCTGTGTATATATAATAATATACTATAATGTGCAGGTATATGGAGGATAGCCAGGTATAGAGGACTCATATCTTCTGCAAGATAGTCATGGCTGTGTATATATAATAATATACTATAATGTGCAGGTATATGGAGGATAGCCAGGTGTAGAGGACTCATATCTTCTGCAGGATAGTCACGGCTGTGTATATATAATAATATACTATAATGTGCAGGTATATGGAGGATAGCCAGGTGTAGAGGACTCATATCTTCTGCAGGATAGTCATGGCTGTGTATATATAATAATATACTATAATGTGCAGGTATATGGAGGATAGCCAGGTGTAGAGGACTCATATCTTCTGCAGGATAGTCATGGCTGTGTATATATAATAATATACTATAATGTGCAGCAGGGCTTTTTTTCTCAGAGAAAAGGTGGTGGAACTCACCCCCCCCCCCCTCCCCTGATCACGCCCCTACCCACCCCTAGGACCGCC
The DNA here is from genome assembly GCF_905171765.1 of Bufo bufo. Classification (NCBI taxonomy): domain Eukaryota; kingdom Metazoa; phylum Chordata; class Amphibia; order Anura; family Bufonidae; genus Bufo; species Bufo bufo. Next base: position 409,595 of record NC_053395.1, on the reverse strand, counting down.
CCCTAAAACCGCCCCTTTAGAGAACAGGGATGCAAGTAAAATTGCCAGTGACGGTCGTGACAGCCAGGCTGCCAGTGCCCGCGGCAGTGGCGACTCTAGGAACAATATATAGGGGGGGCACAAAGATACCACAGTCAAAAATGGGGGGGGCAAAAACAAAATAAGTATATATAAATAAGATTACAAAATACCAGAGAATTGCGTTCTGCAGGGATACATTTATACTAAAACTATTTACTTACAAAAGAAGCCATTCAGTCGTCTGCTGTGCCGTCCTCTGCTTGCTTCCGCGGATTCTTTCCCCTTCTTTCTGTCTCTCGTCAGTGCGCAGGTCATTAGCCCCCATTATAAGCCATTATGCCTCATTAGCCCACATTATGCCTCTTATTAGCGCCCATATGCCTAATTAGCCCCCATTATGCCTCATTAGCCCCCATATGCCTCTAATAGTCTAATTAGCCCCCATTGTGTCTCTAATTAGCCCCCATTATGCATCATTAGCCCCCATATGCCTCCAATTAGCCCCCATATGCCTCTAATAGTCTAATTAGCCCCCATTGTGTCTCTATGTAGCCCCCATATGCCTCCAAATAGCCCCCATATGCCTCCAATTAGCCCCATATGCCTCCAATTAGCCCCCATATGCCTCCAATTAGCCCCTATATGCCTCCAATTAGCCTCCAATTAACCCCCATATGCCTCCAATTAGCCCCTATATGCCTCCAATTATCCCCTATATGCCTTCAATAAGCCCCCATAGCCCCCATATGCCTCCAATTAGCCCCATATGCCTCCAATTAGCCCCTATATGCCTCCAATTAGCCCCCATAGCCCCCATATGCCTCCAATTAGGCCCCATTATGCCCCCAATTAGCCCCTATATGCCTCCAATTAGCCTCCAATTAACCCCCATATGCCTCCAATTAGCCCCTATATGCCTCCAATTATCCCCTATATGCCTTCAATAAGCCCCCATAGCCCCCATATGCCTCCAATTAGCCCCATATGCCTCCAATTAGCCCCTATATGCCTCCAATTAGCCCCCATAGCCCCCATATGCCTCCAATTAGCCCCCATTATGCCCCCAGCAGCCACATTTTTTATAAAATAAAAAAACACTTACCTCTCCTGGACGGACGCCGCCTGCAATTTTCTTTCTCCTCAGTCGACTGTGCTCTGAACTGGCGCGCACAGCGTGAGGTCACAGAGCGCCCTCACGCTGTGCGCAGCCCTGCACAGCCGACAGCCGAGGACCAGGAAGTGGTAAGTACAGAGCGTTCACCACTTCCTGGTCCTTCGGTACACTAATGAGCACTTCCATAATGGAAGCGCTCATTAGTATTCACCTGGGAGAATCAGCGGGGGGGGGGGCAAAGAACAACATAGGGGGGGGGGGGCGATCGCCCCCCTTTGCCCTCCTCTAGTGAACCCACTAGCAGCGGGCCGTCTGGGCCTAGTAACTAAAGGGGGCGGGGCGAGTCGACGAAAATAGGTGGCGAAACGCTGTTCCGGCGCGTTCCGCCAGGAAAAAAGCCCTGTGTGCAGGTATATGCAGGATAGCCAGGTGTGAAGGAAACATATCTCCTACAGGATAGTCATGGCTATGTATTTATTATAATATACAATTATGTGCAGAGATGTAGAGGATAGTCGGGTAAAGATGCCTTTTATGTGTTATCTCTTTCAGGATAGTCATGTCTGTAGGTATTATACTGTTATGTACAGGTATATGGAGGATATTCAGTTGTGGAGGATTGTGGTATGTCTAATAGTAAAACTACAGTGAAACCTGTTCAAAAGGCTACCTCTGAGAAGAGCAACCATTGTCCAGACCAGATTTCTTGTGACAGACTTTGAGTTTCTCCATACAGTATAGGCATACTGCCCATCTTTTTCCAGAAGACCAAGCTTCTGGCAGACCACATTTGATGCAATTTTTGGTGATTGTCTTAAAGAGACTTTATATTATCTATTTTAACTTTTAACAGGTTTAACAATTTATATAATATCTTCTTCCTGCAGACGATTTACATCATGATGGATCCCCGTTGCTTGGCTGTTTTAGTGCTGCTTTCTTTTTCTTATAGCACTGCAGGTAATTGTATTGCTCAGCAGTATGAATAACTATTGGATTATGTGCAACCTTTTTGTCATAACTAATGTCAGGGATATAAAGCAAATGCTTTATATAAAAGATAGGATCAAAGGAAGAATTTGAAAGGGAGTTGATCCTAGAGGTGGACATATAAAACAGTAAAATAAGATACAAGCATCTATGCAAAAATAAAAATGATTTATTATACAATAACTTAGAATACAATCAAAGCTTAATCAGTAGAAAAACTTAATAATATGCAATAACACACAGTGATATGCAGTACCCTAATACCAGCGATCCATATCACTTCTCAAACATAAAAATGTAATACAAGCCTTCTCGACCACAATTATGACATATTTACCAGATGATAATATGCAGTAAACTCAACAATGATTGGGACAGATACGAACCCTTGCTTTGCTCAAACTATGACCAATCTTGGATATCAGGTAGTATTGCTACATAAGTTATAAATTATCAAGCCTGATGTGACTATGGAATGTAAATATGGATACACCTTAATAAAATGGGAATGGTTGGTGATATAAACTTTTCAAGATGGGTGGTGACCATGGCGGCCATTTTGAAGTTGGCCATTTTCAATCCAACTTTTGTTTTTTCAATAGGAAGAGGGTCATGTGACACATCAGACTTATTGGGAATTTCACAAGAAAAACAATGGTGTGCTTGGTTTTAACGTAACTTTATTCTTTCATGAGTTATTTACAAGTTTCTGACCACTTATAAAATGTGTTCAATGTGCTGCCCATTGTGTTGGATTGTCAATGCAACCCTCTTCTCCCACTCTTCACACACTGATAGCAACACCGCAGGAGAAATGCTAGCACAGGCTTCCAGTATCCGTAGTTTCAGGTGCTGCACATCTCGTATCTTCACAGCATAGACAATTGCCTTCAGATGACCCCAAAGATAAAAGTCTAAGGGGGTCAGATCGGGAGACCTTGGGGGCCATTCAACTGGCCTACGACGACCAATCCACTTTCCAGGAAACTGTTCATCTAGGAATGCTCGGACTTGACACCCATAATGTGCTGGTGCACCATCTTGCTGGAAAAACTCAGGGAACGTGCCAGCTTCAGTGCATAAAGAGGGAAACACATCATCATGGAGCAATTTCGCATATCCAGTGGCCTTGAGGTTTCCATTGATAAAGGATGGCCCCACTATCTTTGTACCCCATATACCACACCATACCATCAATTTTTTTGTTCCGACAGTCTTGGAGGGATCTATCCAATGTGGGTTAGTGTCATACCAATAGCGGTGGTTTTGTTTGTTAACTTCACCATTCACATAAAAGTTTGCCTCATCAAGTTTGCTTCTTCATTAGAGACAGATTTCATGCATCCACATTCTGGCAAATCCAACACTGAACCAGTTTCACGAAACTTAGCAAGCAGTTTGCTAACTGTAGCATGGGAGATGGGTGGTCTCGTAGGGTGTCTTGCATTGAAATCTGCTGCAATGACCCGGTTACTGCGTTCACCAGACATCAACACAATTTCTATCCGCTCCTCACGTGTTAACCTCGGCGACATGTCAATGGCTGTAAACAAAGAGAAACTTGTAAATAACTCATGAAAGAATAAAGTTACGTTAAAACCAAGCACACCATTTCTTTTCGTGTGAAATTCCCAATAAGTTTCATGTGTCACATGACCCTCTTCCTATTGAAAAAACAAAAGTTGGATTCAAAATGGCCAACTTCAAAATGGCCGCCATGGTCACCACCCATCTTGAAAGGTTTCCCCCCTCACATATACTAATGTGCCACAAACAAGAAGTTAATATCACCAACCATTCCCATTTTATTAAGGTGTATCCATATAAATGGCCCACCCTGTATATTCCAATCAGAGATTCCCTCTGATATCAATATTAGATTTTTCATTCAGTAATATGCATCTTTACTGAATAGTGATAATATTGATGTAGTACATCTAACATTACACATCTGCAATAAAGCAGGGATTTTTCTAAATATCAAGCTAATTTATTCAATTAATACTGCACATAATAAAGTGATACGTTACCCGAGAGTACAGTTGATATGCAGAGTCTAAGGGAAGTCGGCTGTGAAGTCCGTTCTGATCATTGGGATTTCTCCTGGGGTGTGCTACTTTATTTCCTTGTTTCTCTGTGTTCTGTGTTGCTCCCTGTTGTTGTCCCTTTGCCTCATGTGTGTGTGATTTATGATCACAAACATATCAGCTAGACACACCTTCCTAACTTGGAGTTTTCCAATCATTGTCAGTTAGGCGTGTACATATGATAATTACCTGCAGTGCCCATTTCTGAAAGTCATTTACAGCTGCCGCCGGTCTGTCAACGCTGCAGCAGCGCTTACAATTGCAAGCTCACCGACTGTTGTGCGACGTGAGCACACGCCACATGTTGGGCAGACTTTGTGAGCAGCAGAGGGCAGTAGTGGAATACCAGCTGCAACATGGTTGTCGCCTTTCCAGTCAGCTTCTGCTCTTCACAAGCGACGAGTGAGCATTGATGTCTGACATCTGTGAGGATTTACTTTGAGGAATCACCACAGATGGTGAGCGGCGATAACGCTATTATCAGCGTCACCATCCCACTTCTGTGTCTACTCAAATGCTCGCTGCTGACAATGAAGGTGGACGCTTTGCATGTGGAAGAGGTGGAAATGGGGGGAGACAGTACACAGGGTGATAGCCAGACCACCCTCAGTTTGTCATCTCCACGCAAATTGGATGATGATGATGATGAGGAGGAGGAGGAGGCGATTGCCTCCGCTACAGAGGGTAGTACCCATATCAGGTTTATTCCATCTGTTCAGCATGGATGGGCCAAAGAGGAGGAAGAGGATGAGGAGATTATTATTATTATTATTAAAGCGCCATTCATTCCATAGCGCTGTACATATGATAAGCGGTGCACATACATAATACAGACAATTGCACTAATCATAAACAAGACGAGTTACAGACTGGTACAGAAGGAGAGAGGGTCCTGCCCGCGAGGCTTACAATCTACATGGTATGGGAGAAGGACACAGTAGGTGCGGGTGAAGCTGGTCATGGCGGTATAGAGGCAGCAGGGCCACTGGTTGTAGGCTTGTCTGAAGAGGTAGGTTTCAGGTTTCTTTTGAAGGATTCCACTGTAGGTGAGAGTCTGATATGTTGGGGTAGCGAGTTCCAGAGTATGGGGGATGCACTGGAGAAATCTTGGAGGCGATTGTGGGAAGAGGCGATAAGAGGAGAGGAGAGAAGGAGGTCTTGTGAGGATCAGAGAGTGCGTGTGGGGGTGTATCGGGAAAGTAGCTCAGAGATGTAGGGAGGGGACAGGTTATGGACGGCCTTGTATGTATTTGTTAGTACTTTGAAGTGAATTCGCTGGGCAATGGGGAGCCAGTGAAGGGATTGGCAGAGGGGAGAGGCAGAGGAGTAATAGGGTGAGAGGTGGATTAGTCGGGCAGCAGAGTTGAGGATAGACTGGAGGGGTGCGAGAGTGCTAGATGGAAGGCCACAGAGGAGAGTGTTGCAGTAGTCTAGGCGGGAGATAATGAGGGCATGTACAAGCATTTTCGCAGATTCAAAGTTAAGGAAAGCGCGGATGCGGGAGATGTTTTTGAGTTGGAGGTTGGCAGGTGGTGGAAAGGGCTTGGATGTGCGGTCTGAAGGAGAGGGCAGAATCCAAGGTCACTCCAAGGCAGCGGACTTGATTGACCGGGGAGAGTGTGCAGCCATTGATCGTGATAGATAGGTCTGTTGGGGGGGTTGAGCAAGATGGGGGAAAGAGGATGAATTCTGTTTTATCCATGTTACGTTTCAGAAAGCGAGAGGAGAAGAAGGATGATATAGAAGATAGACATTGTGGGATTCTGGATAGTAAGGTGGTGATGTCTGGACCAGATTTGTGTGTCGTCAGCGTAGGAGTGATACTGAAAGCCATGAGACTCTATGAGCTGTCCCAGGCCAAAAGTGTAGATAGAGAAGAGCAGGGGTCCTAGGACAGAGCCTTGCGGGACACCAACAGAGAGGGAATGAGACGAGGAGGTGGTGCGGGAGTGGGAGACGCTAAATGTCCGGTCTGTGAGGTATGATGTGATCCAGGAGAGGGCCAGGTCAGTGATGCCAAGAGATGAGAGAGTTTGCAACAGAAGGGAGTGGTCAACAGTGTCGAAGGCAGAGGACAGGTCAAGGAGAAGGAGGACAGAGTATTGTTTCTTGGTTTTGACTGTCAGTAGGTCATTGGTGACTTTGGTGAGGGCAGTCTCAGTCGAATGGTGGGGTCAGAAGCCAGATTGGAGGCGGTCAAAGAGGGAGCAGGAGGAAAGGTGAGAGGACAACTCAGAATGGACATGTTGTTCAAGTAGCTTTGAGGCATACGGAAGCAGTGATATGGGGCGATAACTGGACAAAGAAGATGGGTCAAGTGAAGGCTTTTTGCGGATGGGTGTAATGGTAGAGTGTTTAAAAGCAGAGGGGAAGACACCAGAGGTTAGTGATAGGTTGAAGAGATGAGTTAGGGCTGGGATAAACACTGTGGTGAGGTTAGGGATGAGGTGGGATGGGATTGGGTCAAGTGCACAGGTGGTGAGATGTGATCTGGAGAGTAGAGTGGATAGAGTAGAGTCATCCTACTGATTAGAGATGGCCTTGCGGTTCACCCGGCGGTCGTTTTTTGCGGCGAACTTTTCATGTTCGCAATTCGCCGAACATATGGAGATATTCGCGCCCACCATATTCTTTTACATTGTGAAGAACTTTGACCCATGACACATCCATCAGGTGGTACAGGACAGCCAATTGAGACGTTTCAGCACATGGATATACCCCCTACCTTATAAATAAACCTGATCGGGCCCCCATTTTACATTCAGTGTTTTGCCAGTGTAGGGAGAGGTTGCTGTGTGGAGCAGGGACAGACTGTTAGGGACACCAAACGCTAGCTAATAGGGCCACAAAAGTCCTTTTAAGGACTGGAATAGGTGTGCTATCTATATGTGTGATACACAGAGGGGTGCGATATACTTATAATATACTTTTATAATGAGTCAAAAACACATAGATCTATATAGTGATCACCTGGAAGTCAGGGGCCTAGGGGCTTACTAGGGCCATTTTTATATAGGGTAAGGTTCCGGACGGGGTCGCTCTTATCAGGGCGGGTGGTCTGTGGTTAGGCTATCAGGGCCAGAATAGCACCCCCCTGTAGGGAAATATCAGGGACAGTTCTTTGCCCACCCTGTCCTTCAATACCACATCATCATCATCTAGCCAAGGGATAGATGGTTTTTGCTTTCCCTCCGGGATTTATGGATGTGCACTGGAACCCCCCAGATTGTGGTAGGACATATGGTTTCTGATTTGGTGCCACCGAGCACCTGATTTACTGCCGCCGAGCACTTGTTATTGCCGACCACATTTATGCTTTTTGCTTAACTTTAATAATTTAATTTATTTTTATTTCGAGGGATATCTTTTCCATTCACGCGTCCGCAAAATGGGTCCGCGTCCGCATTCCTTTTTAATGGGGCCGGAATGTGCTGTCCGCAACCGCATTTGCGGATCCGCACTTCCGTATCCGTGCTTCCGTTTCTGCAAAAAAATAGAACATGTCCTATTCTTGTCCGCAATTGCAGACAAGATTAGGCATTTTCTATTATAGTGCCGGCGATGTGCGGTCCGCAAATTGCAGAGTGCACATTGCCAGTGTCCATATTTTGCGGATCTGCAAAACACTTACGGACGTGTAAATGGTAGTAACATTGATTTAAGGGTACGTTTTATCTTTATGTATATTCTAATGGATTGCCTTCCTTGTACAATGTTATAATATACTTTCTATGTTAGACGGTATATTATAGTGCATTTGTATTGTGCGGCAGTTGTGTGCGGTTCTGCTGCGATACTGCAGGTAGATAGAGGGACAAACGTTATTGGAACAAATAATTTCTACTAGTGTGATATACCAGTCGTCCCCTGATGCGCGGCCTAGTGTCACAAGGAGAGAAAAGTTTTGGAAGATGGTGAAGGAGTACGTAGCAGACCGTGTCAGCGTCCTCAGTGATCCCTTAGTGCCTTACAACTACTGGGTGTCCAAGCTGGACACGTGGCATGAACTGGCGCTCCACGCCTTGGAGGTGCTGGTCTGCCCTGTCGCCAGCGTTTTGTCAGAGCGGGTATTTAGTGCTGCTGGTGGCATTATAACAGATAAGTGTATCCGCCTGTCAACTGAAAATGCTGACAGGTTGACTCTTATCAAAATGAACAAGGCCTGGATTTCCCCCGACTTCTCTACTGCACCAGAGGAAAGCGGCTGAACATGAAGGCACTTTACATGTGTTGTTTATAATGTACTGAATGCACTGTATTCCCTGCACCCCTTCCACCACAAACAGGGTATATGGTTCAATCTTCCTTTTCTCGTCTTCCTCCTCCATCATATCAACATGCTTATTAGGCTGCCCTCGCTCCTAATGTTTTAGATGGTCAGAACAGCAGCAGACCCTCATCCCTAATGTTTTAGAGGGTCAAATCAGCAGCAGACCCTCACCCCTAATGTTTTAGAGGGTCAAATCAGCAGCAGACCCTCACCCCTAATGTTTTAGAGGGTCAATACAGCAGCAGACCCTCACCCCTAATGTTTTAGAGGGTCAAATCAGCAGCAGACCCTCACCCCTAATGTTTTAGAGGGTCAAATCAGCAGCAGACCCTCACCCCTAATGTTTTAGAGGGTCAAATCAGCAGCAGACCCTCACCCCTAATGTTTTAGAGGGTCAGCTCAGCAGCAGGCCCTCACCCCAATATTTTTGAGGGTCACCAGCAGCAATCAATCCTAATTTTTCAAGGCTGTGTATGACGCCCTCCTTTATGTGTAATAAGGGTGTATTGGAGCGCCGGTTCCTTGTTATGTTTGGCAGCCCTTTCACTTAGTGCACAGGCTTTATGAGTGTAGGAGTCCGACTACCTGAACTATTGTACCACAATGTGACTGAGGCCTCCTTTATGTGATATACAGGTTGTGTCGGAGCGCCTCTTCCTTGTAATGTTTGGCAGCACTTGCACTTTATATACAAGTAAATATACAGGAAGGAATGTTTCCTAACAATTTTTTCTCTAAAATCGATTTTATCTTCGGTTTGGTGCGTATTATTGTCAGTCAGTAAAAATGGCGTACTACTCGGACAGCATCGTTCCCAGCAGCGACCTGGGAGTCCAAGATGCATCCAGACATCCTCCCCATGCTGTTCCCGAACCATTTCATTGGTGTTTCCATCAATTTCTGAACGTTTCCTGTGAGCCAGACGCCCTCCCCTCTTCAGAGCAGGCGCTGCCTGGTGTAATGCTCGGGTTCTCCCATTGACTTCCATTGTGCTCCCAAAGTGTTCTACTCGAGCACCCAAGCACTTTGGTGCTCAATCAACACTACCTCGCTCTGACCAATCTATGAGCTTGCTGTCATCCCTTGACCTCTCCTCTGATAGCTGACCATGGCTTTATTAATTGACTACTTCTCACATAGTTTCATTCCTCGTACTCTTCTTAGCAGATGATGTACGGGTGTAATTTTCATGTCTCGTTTTTTTCTTCCAGATTGGTGTTACACAGAAGAGTCCTGTGGTGAGTCTTTTTTTTTGCACTTGCTATTTTTGTCTCATCCACTCACAGAATGTGATATGATCACTATAAGTGTGCCATCTCGTCAGTGTCACTCCTGTCAAACCCTACAGGTTGCTGTGTCTTTAGTCTTCTCAGTGGCACATTGTGTTCAATCAGATCCATCCATCTTGTTGCCAGCCATGCTGATTACTGCTCTAACTTAAGCGATTACTCCACAGGTCCTACTACATGGACATCATTGGGTTCCTGTAATGGATCAAATCAGTCGCCAATAGATATCCCAGTGGTCTCTGTTCAGTTCAATGGAAGTCTGGGCCAATTTGTGTTCACTAACTACAGTAGAAAGGATGCCTTGAAGACCATGAGCAACACTGGACACACAGGTAGCAATCGCTACAGGAGCAAAAACAGCTCCTCTATGATGACTACTTAACCAATGAACTGTTTTACCATAGCACAGCAGCACTACAGATAGCACTGTGTAGTAAATACCTACTGATCTACACACTGATACTAATCCCTCTGATTACTCCTGTGGGACAAAAAAAAAAAGTAAAAAATAAAACCGTTTCAAGTGAAAAAAAAAAAAGTCCCTTTCCCAAAATAAAACATAAAATTGGAAAAAAAATATAGAAAAAAAGAAAAACAGACATATTAAGTATTGCCGCTTCTGTAACGACCAGCTCCATAAAAACATTTTTTTGTCACCTTATATCACAAAAAGTGCCACACCAAGCGATTAAAAAGTCATATGCCCCCAAAAATAGTACCAATCAAACCGTCACCTCATCCCACAAAAAATGATCCCCTACATAAAACAATTGGGCAAAAAAATAATATGTCTCTCAGAATATGAAGACACTATAAAATCTTATTGCTTTATGTAAAACTGAAACAAACAACCCCAAAAAGTAGCCATATTTGGTATTGTCGTGTCCATAACACCCTGCTCTATAAAAATAGCACATGATCTAACCTGTCAGGTGACCATTGTAAAAAAAAAACAAAAAAAAACGTGCCAAAACAGCTATTTTTTGTTACCTTGCCTCAGAAAAAGTGTAACTCAGAGCAACCAAAAATCACATGTACCCTAAAAGAGTACCAACAAAATTGCCACCTTATCCCGTAGTTTCCAAAGTGGGGGTCACTTTTTTTTGGAGCATCAGGGGGTCTTCAAATGTGACATGGTATCTTAAAATTATCCCAGTGAAATCTGCCCTCTAAAAACCACATGGTGCTTCTTTCCTTCTGCTCCCTGCCGTGTGCCTGTACAGCAGTTTACGATCACATGTGGGGTGTTTCTGTAAACTACAGAATCAGGGTAATAAATATTGAGTTTTGTTTGGCTGTTAATCCTTGCTTTGTTACTGGAAAAAATGGATTAAAATGGAAAATCTGACAAAAAAGTGAAATTCTGAAATTTCATCTCCATTTTCCTTTAATTCTTGTGGAACAACTAAAGGGTTAACAAAGTTTGTAAAATCCGTTTTGAATACCATGAGGGGTGTAGTTTCTAAAATGGGGCAATTTATTGGTGGTTTCTATTATGTTAGCCTCACAAAGTGACTTCAGACCTAAACTGGCCCTTAAAAATTGGGTTTCGGACATTTTCTTAAAAATTTTAAGATTTGCTTCTAAACTTCTAAGCCTTGTAACGTCCCCAAAAAAAGAAAATGTAATTTACAAAATTATCCAAACATGAAGTAGACATATGGGAAATGTAAAGTAATAACTATTTTAGGAGGGATCACTATCTGTTTTAAGAGCAGAGAAACTGAAATTTGAAAATTGCTAATTTTTCCCAATTTTTAGTAAATTTTGTATTTTTGTTATAAATAAAAATGAAATTTTTTGACTCAAATTTACCACTGTCATGAAGTACAATATGTGACGAGAAAACAATCTCAGAATGGCCTGGATAAGTAAGTGTTTTAAAGTTATCCCCACATAAAGTGACACATGTCAGATTTGCAAAAAATGGCCTGGTCTTTAAGGTGAAAAATGGCAGGGTTCTTAAGGGGTTAATAATAATAATAATAATAATAATCCCATTTATTACTCCTGTAGGCGCACAGCACTGATAATAATCCCATTGATCACCCTTGTAAACACACACCCACAGATACTACGGTAATTCCATTGATTACTCCTGTAGTCACATAGCATAGACACTAATCCGATTGATCACCCTTGTAGACATACAACACAGATAGTAATCCCGCTGGATTATTCATGTAGTTTCTAAAATGGGGCAATTTATTGCACAGATACTAATCTCATTGATAACTCCTGTAGGCACACAGATACTAATCTCATTGATAACTCCTGTAAGCACACAGATACTAATCCTATTGATTACTCCTGTAGGCACATAGCTCTGATGCTAATGCCTCTGATTACTCATGTAGGCGCACAGCTCTGATACTAATCTCATTGATAACTCCTGTAGGCATACAGATACAGGAGTTATCAATTAGATTAGTATCTGTGTACCTACAGGAGTTATCAATGAGATTAGTATCAGAGCTGTGCGCCTACATGAGTAATCAGAGGGATTAGCATCAGCGCTATATGCCTACAGGAGCAATCAATAGGATTAGTATCTGGGTACTTATAGGAGTTATCAATTAGATTAGTAAATACACAGATACTAATCCTATTGATTGCTCCTGTTGGCACATGGCACTGATGCTAATCCCTCTGATTACTCATGTAGGCGCAAAGCTCTGATACTAATCTTATTGATAACTCCTATAGGCACACAGATACTAATCTCATTGATAACTCCTGTAGGCACACAGATACTAATCCTATTGATTACTCCTGTAGGCAGATAGCACTGATGGTAATCCCTCTGATTACTTCTGTAGGCACATAGCACTGATGCTAATCCCTCTGATTTCTCCTGTAGGCGCACAGCTCTTATACTAATCTCATTGATAACTCCTGTAAGCACACAAATACAAATCCTATTGATTACTCCTGTAGGCACATAGCACTGATGCTAATCCCTCTGATTACTCATGTAGGCACATAGCACTGATGCCAATCCCTCTGATTACTCATGTAGGCGCACAGATACTAATCTCATTGATAAATCCTGTAAGCACACAGATACTAATTTCATTGAAAACTCCTATAAGCACACAGATACTAATCTCATTGATAACTCCTGTAGGCAGACAGATACTAATCCTATTGATTACTCCTGTAGGCACACAGATACTAATCCTATTGATTACTCCTATAGGCACACATATTCTAATCTCATTGATAACTCCTGTAAGCACACAGATTCTAATCTCTTTGATAACTCCTATAAGCACACAGATACTAATCTCATTGATAACTCCTGTAGGCACACAGATACTAATCCTATTGATTACTCCTGTAGGCACAAAGCACTGATGCTAATCCCTCTGATTACTCCTGTAGGCACACAGCTCTGATACTAATCTCATTGATAACTCCTGTAAGCACACAGATACTAATCCTATTGATTACTCCTGTAGGCACACATATTCTAATCTCATTGATAACTCCTGTAAGCACACAGATACTAATCCTATTGATTACTCCTGTAGGCACACAGATACTAATCCTATTCATTGCTCCTGTAGGCACATAGCAATGCTAATCCCTCTGATTACTCATGTAGGCGCACAGCTCTGATGCTAATCTCATTGATAACTCCTGTAGGCACACATATACTAATCTCATTAATAACTCCTATAAGCACACAGATACTAATCCTATTGATTAGTCCTGTAGGCACAGAGATACTAATCCTATTGATTACTCCTGTAGGCACACAGATTCTAATCTCATTGATAACTCCTGGAAGCACACAGATTCTAATCTCATTGATAACTCCTGTAAGCACACAGATACTAATCCTATTGATTACTCCTGTAGGCACACAGATTCTAATCCTATTGATTACTCCTGTAGGCACACAGATACTAACCCTATTGATTACTCCTGTAGGCACACAGATACTAATCCTATTGATTACTCCTGTAGGCACATAGCACTGATGCTAATCCCTCTGATTACTCATGTAGGCACACAGATACTAATCTCATTGATAACTTCTGTAAGCAGACAGATACTAATCCTATTGATTACTCCTGTAGGCACACATATTCTAATCTCATTGATAACTCCTGTAAGCACACAGATTCTAATCTCTTTGATAACTCCTATAAGCACACAGATACTAATCTTATTGATAACTCCTGTAGGCACACAGATACTAATCCTATTGATTACTCCTGTAGGCACAAAGCACTGATGCTAATCCCTCTGATTACTCCTGTAGGCACACAGCACTAATACTAATCTCATTGATAACTCCTGTAGGCACACAGATACTAATCTCATTGATAACTCCTGTAGGCACACAGAAACTAATCCTATTGATTACTCCTGTAGGCACACAGATTCTAATCCTATTGATTACTCCTGTAGGCACACAGATACTAATCCTATTGATTACTCCTGTAGGCACACAGATACTAATCCTATTGATTGCTCCTGTAGGCACATAGCACGGATGCTAATCCCTCTTATTACTCATGTAGGCGCACAGCTCTGATGCTAATCTCATTGATAACTCCTGTAGGCACACAGATACTAATCTCATTGATAACTCCTGTAAGCACACAGATACTAATCTCATTGATAACTCCTGTAGGCACACAGAAACGAATCCTATTGATTACTCCTGTAGGCACATATCACTGATGCTAGTCCCTCTGATTACTCCTGTAGGCGCAAAGCTCTGATACTAATCTCATTGATAACTCCTGTAAGCACACAGATACTAATCCTATTGATTACTCCTGTAGGCACATAGCACTGAGGCTAATCCCTCTGATTACTCCTGTAGGTGCATACAGTTGATAAGTATACCTATATTTTCTTAGATACATTTGATGGAGTCTTACTTCATGCATTTGTCTTCATAGTTGAAATTGCCATTGGTGACGGAGTCTCAATATCTGGTGCGGGCCTCCCTGCAATTTACATAGCTACTGCATTTCATTTTCACTGGGGAGTTGGCACATCAGGCTCTGAACACAGGCTGTCTGGAAGGCAGTATGCGATGGAGGTAATAGAACAGGCTCACAATTATTCCATTTTTTATGTTCTGCTGGTAAATACATTACATAAAGGGTTCAGGAAGTAATTTTAATGTAAACCTCCATCATGTGGGACTTACTGTTGTCAGTCATGCATTACCCAAATTCTTTATGTGGTTACCAAATTCTAAACAGTTATTTATTGTATATATCTTCCGGCCCTTTTCAGTTAGTAGGGTCTCCACGGGACAATGCAAAAGACCCCGGCCTTTACTGTGACTCACACATAAAAGATGCAGTGTGAATCTAACAGGGTCAATGTTTTTTTCCAGTGAAGATTTAGGGGAGATATTTCTTCGGTTAAAATGCAGAATACAAAAGTGCATGGATTATATACAGGTATGTTCCATACAAGTTTCCATGTTGGGCTAATTGAGGCTTAAAGGGGTCCTCTCACTTCAGTAAATTGTATTTATCATATAGATGCAGTTAATACCAGGCACTTCATAATGTATTGTGATTCTCCATATTGTTTATTTTGCTGGCTTGATTCACTTTTCCATCACATTATACACTGCTCTTTTCCAGGGGTTACGGCCTCTGCTGCAGCGCAGATATGAGGTGGCCAGGACCTGGGGTGCATGTGTGCCTATGAGTGCTCCCACAGTCCCAGCCACCAGAGAGTAGAGGATCTGCTCAGCAGACTGTCTTTTTAGAAAGCAGATGATCCCACCACACGCTTTCTTCAATATGCTTTTACATAGGTCGGGCTAAATCGCATCCTATGTAACAATTGATGTTGTGATAATGAAAGCATATAGAAGAAAGCGAGTGCCGGGGTCATCTGCTGGCCACCAGAGAGGTCAGCGATTTTTCCTACAGTGTGCAAGCACGACCACCACTGCTGGATTGCAGGGTGGTCGTAACCCCTGGAAACGAGCAGTGTATAATGTGATGGAAGAATTAATGAAGCAGCAAAGAAGGCAAAATGGAGAATAACAATACATTAGAAGGTGCCTGATATTAACTGCGTCTGCATGATCGAGGCCATCTGCTGAAGTGAGAGAACCCCTTTAAAGTTAAAGGATTTTATCTAATACAAGGGTCAGCAACCTTTGGCACTCCAGATGCTGTGAAACTACAACTCCCAGCATGCAGACTTACTTGGCTTCTCTTGTAACTCCCACAAGTGAAAGGAGGATTCTGGGAGTTGTAGTTTCAGAACAGCTGGAGTGCTGGAGGTTGACTTTCTCCCTGCAGCTCACGGTCAGACAGCACAGTGCTGCTGTCTGAGAGTGAGCTGTTGAAAAGGACATCCCTGTGTCCGTCCAGGCCCTGCGCCTGCAGGCTCCGGCTGCTGTAAAGGTCACTGCTAAGGGGGTCGAATGCTATGGAGGTCACTGTTAAAGGGGCGGGCTGCTGTGGAGGTCACTGTTAAGGGGGTGGAATGCTGTGGAGGACACTATTAAAGGCTCAGGCTGCTGTAGAGGTCACTGTTAAGGGGGTGGAATGCTGTGGAGGTCACTGTTAAGGGGGTGGAATGCTGTGGAGGTCACTGTTAAGGGGGTGGAATGCTGTGGAGGTCACTGTTAAGGGGGTGGAATGCTGTGGAGGACACTGTTAAGGGGGTGGAATGCTGTAGAGGTCACTGTTAAGGGGGTGGAATGCTGTGGAGGTCACTGTTAAACGGACGGGCGCTGTGGAGGTCTCTGTAAAGGGGGCAGAAAAGGTGGAGGTCACAGTTAAGGGGATTGTCCGCTATGGAGGTCAGTATTAAGGGGAGAGGTGCTGTAGAGGTCACTGTTAAGGGGGCGGGGATATTGTGTAAATAACTGTTAAGGAGAATGGGTACTGTGGAGGTCACTAATAAAGGGAAGGCCGCTGTGGAGGTCACTGTTAAAGAGCACGGGGTGCCTTAGAGGTCACTGTTATAGTGGATAGTGTTAATATCTTTTAATGACACACACAAACATTAAATGAAATACATGAAATATCCCTGTGTGAAGCCGGGTCCTTCTGCTAGTGTTACATATATAAGTAAATGTATATATACAGTAGTTTGGGAAAATGCTGCAGAGTAAGAATGCTTTAAAAATAGAAGCGTTAGTACTTTATATTTTATCAGTTAACAAAATGCAAAGGGGGGCCCATATCATCACTTCCAGGACACCTTGTTTTTCTTTTCACTGAAGATAGTTCTTAATGACATTGGCTATATATTTGGGGTTTTGTCCTGCGGCAGAATGAATGTAATTTTAATCTATTAAGCCTTCGATTTTTGAAAGTATTGTTACTTTGCAGCGTGTTTCCACAACTGCGTAAAGCTTTTGCAAAGTGCTGTCTATATATACGGCCGTCGCTCGAGAGGTGTTATCAGTGATTGATAGTATCCTCTGTGTACGTGTTTATACAGAGATAGCCGTCAGTCACTGATAGTTGTACATGAGGAGGTGTTATCAGTGATAGTATCCTCTGTGTAAGTGTGTATACATAGATAGCTGTCAGTCACTGATAGTTGTACATGAGGAGGTGTTATCAGTGATAGTATCCTCTGTGTACGTGTTTATACAGAGATAGCTGTCAGTCACTGATAGTTGTACATGAGGAGGTGTTATCAGTGATAGTATCCTCTGTGTACGTGTGTATACATAGATAGCTGTCAGTCACTGATAGTTGTACATGAGGAGGTGTTATCAGTGATAGTATCCTCTGTGTAAGTGTGTATACATAGATAGCTGTCAGTCACTGATAGTTGTACATGAGGAGGTGTTATCAGTGATAGTATCCTCTGTGTACGTGTTTATACAGAGATAGCTGTCAGTCACTGATAGTTGTACATGAGGAGGTGTTATCAGTGATAGTATCCTCTGTGTACGTGTTTATACAGAGATAGCTGTCAGTCACTGATAGTTGTACATGAGGAGGTGTTATCAGTGATAGTATCCTCTGTGTAAGTGTGTATACATAGATAGCTGTCAGTCACTGATAGTTGTACATGAGGAGGTGTTATCAGTGATAGTATCCTCTGTGTACGTGTTTATACAGAGATAGCTGTCAGTCACTGATAGTTGTACATGAGGAGGTGTTATCAGTGATAGTATCCTCTGTGTACGTGTTTATACAGAGATAGCTGTCAGTCACTGATAGTTGTACATGAGGAGGTGTTATCAGTGATAGTATCCTCTGTGTAAGTGTGTATACATAGATAGCCGTCAGTCACTGATAGTTGTACATGAGGAGGTGTTATCAGTGATAGTATCCTCTGTGTAAGTGTGTATACATAGATAGCTGTCAGTCACTGATAGTTGTACATGAGGAGGTGTTATCAGTGATAGTATCCTCTGTGTACGTGTTTATACAGAGATAGCCGTCAGTCACTGATAGTTGTACATGAGGAGGTGTTATCAGTGATAGTATCCTCTGTGTAAGTGTGTATACATAGATAGCTGTCAGTCACTGATAGTTGTACATGAGGAGGTGTTATCAGTGATAGTATCCTCTGTGTAAGTGTGTATACATAGATAGCTGTCAGTCACTGATAGTTGTACATGGGGAGGTGTTATCAGTGATAGTATTTTCTGTGTAAGTGTGTATACATAGATAGCTGTCAGTCACTGATAGTTGTACACAGGGGAGGTGTTATCAGTGATAGTATCCTCTGTGTAAGTGTGTATACAGAGATAGCTGTCAGTCACTGATAGTTGTACATGGGGAGGTGTTATCAGTGATAGTATCCTCTGTGTAAGTGTATATACATAGATAGAGGATATTATCACTGATAATACTTCCCCATGTACAACTATCAGTGACTGACAGCTACCGGTCTATACACACTTACACAGAGAATACCTTCAATCACTGATAACACCTCCCTGTGTACAACTATCAGTGACTGACAGCTATCTATGTATACACACTTACACAGAGAATACTATCAATCACTGATAACACCTCCCTGTGTACAGATATCAGTGACTGACAGCTATCTATGTATACACACTTACGCAGAGAATACTATCACTGATAACACCCCCCTGTGTACAACTATCAGTGACTGACAGCTATCTATGTATACACACTTACACAGGGGATACCATCAATCACTGATAACACCTCCCTGTGTACAACTATCAGTGACTGACAGCTATCTATGTATACACACTTACACAGGGGATACCATCAATCACTGATAACACCTCCCTGTGTACAACTATCAGTGACTGACAGCTACCGCTGTATACACACTTACACAGAGAATACCATCAATCACTGATAACACCTCCCTGTGTACAACTATCAGTGACTGACAGCTATCTATGTATACACACTTACACAGAGAATACCATCAATCACTGATAACACCTCCCTGTGTACAACTATCAGTGACTGACAGCTATCTATGTATACACACTTACACACAGAATACCATCAATCACTGATAACACCTCCCTGTGTACAACTATCAGTGACTGACAGCTACCGCTGTATACACACTTACACACAGAATACTATCAATCACTGATAACACCTCCCTGTGTACAACTATCAGTGACTGACAGCTATCTATGTATACACACTTACACAGAGAATACCATCAATCACTGATAACACCTCCCTGTGTACAACTATCAGTGACTGACAGCTATCTATGTATACACACTTACACAGAGAATACCATCAATCACTGATAACACCTCCCTGTGTACAACTATCAGTGACTGACAGCTATCTATGTATACACACTTACACAGGGGATACCATCAATCACTGATAACACCTCCCTGTGTACAACTATCAGTGACTGACAGCTACCGCTGTATACACACTTACACAGAGAATACCATCAATCACTGATAACACCTCCCTGTGTACAACTATCAGTGACTGACAGCTATCTATGTATACACACTTACACAGAGAATACCATCAATCACTGATAACACCTCCCTGTGTACAACTATCAGTGACTGACAGCTATCTATGTATACACACTTACACACAGAATACCATCAATCACTGATAACACCTCCCTGTGTACAACTATCAGTGACTGACAGCTACCGCTGTATACACACTTACACACAGAATACTATCAATCACTGATAACACCTCCCTGTGTACAACTATCAGTGACTGACAGCTATCTATGTATACACACTTACACAGAGAATACCATCAATCACTGATAACACCTCCCTGTGTACAACTATCAGTGACTGACAGCTATCTATGTATACACACTTACACAGAGAATACCATCAATCACTGATAACACCTCCCTGTGTACAACTATCAGTGACTGACAGCTATCTATGTATACACACTTACACAGAGAATACTATCAATCACTGATAAGACCTCCCTGTGTACAACCATCAGTGACTGACAGCTATCTATGTATACACACTTACACAGAGGATACCATCAATCACTGATAACACCTCCCTGTGTACAACTATCAGTGACTGACAGCTACCGCTGTATACACACTTACACAGAGAATACCATCAATCACTGATAACACCTCCCTGTGTACAACTATCAGTGACTGACAGCTACCGCTGTATACACACTTACACAGAGAATACTATCAATCACTGATGATACCAATATCAATATATTTCTAGATTAGGATTTTTTTGTTTCTCTTAGATGCACGTTGTTCACACAAAGGGTGGAATTCAACTGTCAGAAGCTAAACTCGACCCAAGTGGAATTGCAGTTCTAGGATTCTTTATTGATGTGAGTAATACTACTTTGCTCTCTCAACCGTTCGGCAGCTGAGAGTATAATCTATCTGGTATAATAAAATGCAATTCAGTCTCTTTGGTTATCAGAGACCACTGTGTCCATGATATCATACCTATCTAAGGGATGCAAATTCAAAATGAGGAGGAACCAACTGCAAATTAGAAAGTTACATATAAAAATCAGCAAATCAATGCTACATGAATAAAATTCAATTAGAATTTCAAAAAAATTGGGTTTTCCAGAAAAGGAGCCAGATAGCAACCCAATTAACATAAAATTGTTCATAAATGTACTGGCTGACGTTTTTATGTCATAACTTAAAAAAATTCTGTTATCCTGCAAGTTGATCCAGAGGAAGACAAAAGACCCCTGTGAAGCAGAATCCAATTTTCCTCACTTTAGGGAAATAAATTCCTTCCCGACTCCAATCAGACATCAGAATAACTCCCTGGATCAACAACTATTCTCTAGTAGCTATAGCCTGTAATATTATTAAACTCCAGAAATACATCCAGGCCCCTCCTGAACTCTTTTAGTGAATTCACCAGTAGTGAAGCGTCTATATTATTCGTCAAAAAGTGACAGGTACCACGCCCCTTTTATTGTTTACCAAAACCCCTCTCGTCAACACGCCCCTTTCGTCCTCTTGACAGGTCCCCCACCCCTTCGCCTCCTCCCTCCCAAATCTGAATATTGCATGCCTGGACATGTCTAGAGACCGCGTTATATTATTATGGTAGATCCACCCCGCTCATATCTTTTCTGAAATCGGTATACAAATCGGTCACAAACAAAAATTGCGGCGTTTCAATAGCTTTATTGGGCAGATAAACATTATTGGGCAGATAAACAAAGTGCAGAAATACGATGCAATGTTACAGCACATAATGTAAAGAGATACAGCACTTTTACATATAAATTCAAAAATGCCATTAGGATGACTAATCCCCACAGCCGGTTCTATAAATTTAGGCACGACTAATTCCACACAGATAATGCATTAGCTTGACTAATTCTAACAGACCTTTTACATATAAATTTAAGCACGACTAATAGTCTATCTGTTATCTATCTACGCCATATACCCCATCTATCTAAATTCTATATATCAATTTATCTACTTATCCTTCTATCTATTTATCAATTATCTATCTATCTTTCTATCTACCTATCTAATATCTATCTATCTATCTATCTATCTATCTATCTATCCATGTATCCAGACAACTGTCTATCTATCCATCTATCTGTTATCTAACTATGTATCTATACAGTCATATACCCCATCTATCTAAATTATATCTATCAATTTATCTACCTATCTATCCTTCTATCAATTATTTATCTATCTTTCTATCTACCTATCTATACATCTATCTTATATCTATCTATCAATCCATTTATCCATCCAACTATCTATCTATGTATCTATCCATCTATCTGTTATCTATCTATCTATCTATCCATGTATCCAGACAACCTGTCTATCTATCTATCCATCTAGCTGTTATCTATCTACGCTATATACCCCATCTATCTAAATTCTATATATCAATTTATCTACCTATCCTTCTATCTATTTATCAATTATCTATCTATCTTTATATCTACCTATCTATAGTCTATCTATCTATCTATTTATCTATCCAACTATCTATCTATGTATCTATCCATCTATTTCTTATCAATCTATCCATGTATCCAGACAACCTGTCTGTCTATCTATCTATCTATCTATCTATCTATCTATCTATCTATCCATCTAGCTGTTATCTATCTATCTATACAGTCATATACCTCATCTATCTAAATTATATCTATCAATTTATTTACCTATCTATCCTTCTATCTATGTATCTATCTATCCATCTATCTGTTATCTGTCTATCCATTTATCTATCTGTCTATCTATCTGTTACCTATCTATGTATCTATACATCCGTATACACCATCTATCTAAATTCTATCTATCAATTTATCTGTCTATCTATCTATCTATCTTTCTATCTATCAATTATCTATCTATCTATCTTTTTATCTACCTATCTACAGTCTATATTTCCATCTATCTATATATCTTTCCATCTATCTATCTATCTATCTATCTATCTATCTATCTATGGGTATAACTCTCAACGTCACTAACACTCGACTTGTTAATTTTGACAGCTTAAAAGACCTTATGTCGGATTACTCACGCAAACCCGAGACGCAGAAAACAATTGGTATAGAGCAAAACAGCATTTTCATAAATAGAAGCGTTTGGCCATAGAGACAAGACCGTGTCCTAAGACGCTATTTAAGAGCGACATCAGCGGCACACAATTTTCCCCGGAGGCCGATTCTATCTTTCCAATTATAAATATTGACAATACTAATTGATCCTTCAATCTAACTATCTATCTGTAGGACTTTTTCCATGATCTATTATTAAATACAGTATGCCCCTGAAACGTAGATAAATATTTTAATAAAAATCCTATAAACCCCTATCAAGTTATTAAAACTAATAAAAATCCTAATAAATTCTTATTAAAATCCTATAAAACACCTATCAAGGTATTAAAACTAATAAAAATCCTAATAAATTTCTATAAAACCTTTGTCAAGCTGTTAAAACGAATAAAAATCCTAATAAATTCCTATAAAAATCCTATAAAACCCCTATCAAGCTATTAAAACTAATAAAAAGCCTAATAAATTCCTATAAAAATACTTAAAAAACACCTATCAAGCTATTAAAAATCTAATAAAATTCTAATAACAACGTACAGAAATACGATGCAATGTTACAACACATAAATCTAAAGAGATGGTGCACTTTTACATATAAATTCAAGCAGTCATGTTACACCGGTGGTAATATCATAAATTACACAAGTTCCCACATCACATTCCCAGCCTCTAAAACTAATTTAATAAAATAATATCTATTTTAACTATTTATCTACGTATCTATCTATCTATCTATCTATTATCTACCAATTTAACCTATAAAAATCCTATAAACCCCTATCAAGTTATTAAAACTAATAAAAATCCTAATAAATTCCTAGAAAAAACTATAAAACACCTATCAAGCTATTAAAACTAATAAAAATCCTAATAAATTCCTATAAAAATCCTATAAAACCCCTATCAAGCTATTAAAACAAATAAAAATCCTAATAAATACCTACGCAAAAACCTATAAAACCCTATCAAGCTATTAAAACTAATAGAAATCCAAATAAATTCCTATACAAATCCTATAATACCCCTATCAAGATATTAAAACTAATAAAAATCCTATAAAACACCTATCAAGCTATTAAAAACCTAATAAAAATCCTAATAAATTCCTATAAAAATCCTATAAAACATCTATCAAGCTATTAAAAACCTAATAAAAAACCTAATAAATTCTTATAAAATCCTATAAATCACCTATCAAGCTATTAAAATCCTAAAATCATATCTATCTATGTATCTTTCTCTCTACCAATTATCTATCTATATTTCTACAATTATCTATCTATTTATCTATGCATCATCTAACGATTATCTAGCTATCTATCCATCCATTTATCTATCCAACTGTCTATCTGTTATCTATCTATCCATCTATCTGTTATCTATCTTTGTATCTATACATCCGTAAACCCCATCTATCTATCTTTCTATCTATCAATTATCTATCTATCTATAGTATATCTTTCCATCTATCTATCTATCTATCTATCTATCTATCTATCTATAGGTATAACTCTCAACGGCACTAACACTCGACTTGTTAATTTTGACAGCTTGAAAGACCTTATGTCGGATTACTCCCGCAAACCCGAGACGCAGAAAACATTAGGTATAGAGCAAAACTGCATTTTCAGAAATAGGAAGCGATTGGCCATAGAGACAAGACCGTGTCCTAAGATCCTATTTAAGAGCGACAACCGCGGCACACAACTTTCCCGTGAGCAGATTCTATTTTACCCCTTAGGCCTATTTCATAGCAGCTTCTATGACAGAAATTCAACAGATCCACCCATCAGATGTCGGTCAATTTCTACAAGCAACTAACAAATTTACAAAAATAGCAGTGTTTACACATTTGTTACGGGGCGCAGGCAGTATGTTGTACAACCAGCTGTAACAATGAAGAGCCGGAATAGAACGGTTATTTAAAATCTAAACAGCTATCAAAACAGGCCGAAACAGGTAGTATATGTGGTAGTCAGAAACACGGCAATTAAATTTAAAAAATTTCAGCGTCCATTTTGACCCTATTTTTTGGTCACGACGGTCATTTTCTCAAATACCGCAAACATTTTGCTTTGTTACGTAATTATGTTTAATAAAAATCGAAGGCGTACGTGATTTAAGCAAAATATTTGATCACCGCATCTAGAGCAGATACGTAACATTTATAATTGATACGTCTAACATCCTAAAACTAAATGACCAGTGGCACACAACTTTTTCGGGGGTCCGATAACATCTAGCAGACATAGTCGTCTTTTGTCCCGTCACATCCGCGGTGGATGCGACAGAAACAACAGAATTCTGTAACAAAGATATGTAAAACTTCAAAGTAAAGTTACAACGTTAACCAAACTTTCTGTAACAAAGATATGTAAAACAAATAAAAATGTAGGCCGTTTTTTCTTTTGACAGTAAATACACTGTCTTAATTAGTTAAAATTACATAAACCGCTAGGACATACCGATGATATCAGAAACTTAAAAATGTTGCTAAAATGACTGCAAAAGCTAATTTGTGTTAAAGAGGTCTTGTTATCTCTCATGAAGTGTTTTTTTTTTTTACTGAATACTTGCATTCCTCATGAAATAACAAGGCGAGCACAAGAATATTTATGTCAGCTGTTTGTACCTATGATTACATATTTATAAATAACTAGACATTATGCCCGTCACAATAACGGATGTTAGAATTGTCACGCGCGCAGAACGATCAACGCCGTCCCCCACATGCCGTCCGCACAGCCCACCTACCACACCCGAATGCCGGCTGATCAACACCGTCCCCCACACGACGTCTGCACAGCCTACCTACCACACCCGAGCGCCGGCCGATCAACGCCACCCCCCATACGCTGCCCGCGCCTGACAATTCTAACATCCGTTATTGTGACGGGCATAATGTCTAGTTATTTATAAATATGTAATCATAGGTACAAACAGCTGACATAAATATTCTTGTGCTCGCCTTGTTATTTCATGAGGAATGCAAGTATTCAGTAAAAAAAAAAAAAAAACACTTCATGAGAGATAACAAGACCTCTTTAACACAAATTAGCTTTTGCAGTCATTTTAGCAACATTTTTAAGTTTCTGATATCATCGGTATGTCCTAGCGGTTTATGTAATTTTAACTAATTAAGACAGTGTATTTACTGTCAAAAGAAAAAACAGCCTACATTTTTATTTGTTTTACATATCTTTGTTACAGAAAGTTTGGTTAACGTTGTAACTTTACTTTGAAGTTTTACATATCTTTGTTACAGAATTCTGTTGTTTCTGTCGCATCCACCGCGGATGTGACGGGACAAAAGACGACTATGTCTGCTAGATGTTATCGGACCCCCGAAAAAGTTGTGTGCCGCTGGTCATTTAGTTTTAGGATGTTAGACGTATCAATTATAAATGTTACGTATCTGCTCTAGATGCGGTGATCAAATATTTTGCTTAAATCATGTACGCCTTCGATTTTTATTAAACATAATTACGTAACAAAGCAAATTTCCTAACACAACAAAAATGCTTTCACAGCTCTTAAATAACGCTTAGGACATGCCAGAACATGCCTTCGACATGCTTGGACATTCCCTGACGCACTTTGCAAAATGTTTGCGGTATTTGAGAAAATGGCCGTCGTGACCAAAAAATAGGGTCAAAATGGACGCTGAAATTTTTTTAAATTTAATTGCCGTGTTTCTGACTACCACATATACTACCTGTTTCGGCCTGTTTTGATAGCTGTTTAGATTTTAAATAACTGTTCTATTCCGGCTCTTCATTGTTACAGCTGGTTGTACAACATACTGCCTGCGCCCCGTAACAAATGTGTAAACACTGCTATTTTTGTAAATTTGTTAGTTGCTTGTAGAAATTGACCGACAGCTGATGGGTGGATCTGTTGAATTTCTGTCATAGAAGCTGCTATGAAATAGGCCTAAGGGGTAAAATAGAATCTGCTCACGGGAAAGTTGTGTGCCGCGGTTGTCGCTCTTAAATAGGATCTTAGGACACGGTCTTGTCTCTATGGCCAAATGCTTCCTATTTCTGAAAATGCCGTTTTGCTCTATACCTAATGTTTTCTGCGTCTCGGGTTTGGGGGAGTAATCCGACATAAGGTCTTTCAAGCTGTCAAAATTAACAAGTCGAGTGTTAGTGCCGTTGAGAGATATACCCATAGATAGATAGATGGAAAGATATACTATAGATAGATAGATAATTGATAGATAGAAAGATAGATAGATGGGGGTATACGGATGTATAGATACAAAGATAGATAACAGATAGATGGATAGATAGATAACAGATAGACAGTTGGATAGATAAATGGGTGGATAGATAGCTAGATAATCGATAGATGATAAATAGATAGATAAATAGATAATTGTAGAAATATAGATAGATAATTGGTAGAGAGAAAGATACATAGATAGATATGATTTATTAGGATTTTAATAGCTTGATAGGTGATTTATAGGATTTTTATAAGAATTTATTAGGTTTTTTTATTAGGTTTTTAATAGCTTGATAGATGTTTTATAGGATTTTTATAGGAATTTATTAGGATTTTTATTAGGTTTTTAATATCTTGATAGGGGTATTAGAGGATTTGTATAGGAATTTATTTGGATTTCTATTAGTTTTAATAGCTTGATAGGGGTTTTATATGTTTTTGCGTAGGTATTTATTAGGATTTTTATTAGTTTTAATAGCTTAATAGGAGTTTTATAGGATTTTTATAGGAATTTATTAGGATTTTTATTAGTTTTAATAACTTGATAGGGGTTTATAGAATATTTATAGGTTAAATTAATTGATAATAGATAGATAGATAGATATGTAGATAAATAGATAAAATAGATATTTTTTTATTAAATTAGTTTTAGAGGCTGGTAATGTGATGTGGGAACTTGTGTAATTTATGATATTACCACCGGTGTAACATGACTGCTTAAATTTATATGTAAAAGTGCACCATCTCTTTAGATTTATGTGTTGTAACATTGCATTGTATTTCTGTACGTTGTTATTAGAATTTTTATTAGGATTTTAATAGCTTGATAGGTGTTTTTTTTGTATTTTTATAGGAATTTATTAGGATTTTTATTAGTTTTAATAACTTGATAGGGGTTTATAGGATTTTTATTAAATATTTATCTACTTTTCAGGGGCATACTGTATTTAATAATAGATCATGGAAAAAGTCCTATAGATAGATAGTTAGATTGAAGGATCAATTAGTATTGTCAATATTTATAATTGGAAAGATAGAATCGGCCCCCGGGAAAATTGTGTGCCGCTGCTGTCGCTCTTAAATAGCGTCTTAGGACACGGTCTTGTCTCTATGGCCAAACGCTTCTATTTCTGAAATTCTGTTTTGCTCTATACCAATTGTTTTCCTCGTCTCGGGTTTTCGTGAGTAATCCGACATAAGGTCTTTTAAGCTGTTCAAAATTAACAAGTCGAGTGTTAGTGACGTTGAGAGTTATACCCATAGATAGATAGATAGATAGATAGAAAGAAAGACTATAGATAGGTAGATAAAAAGATATTTGGAAAATGAGGAAGCAGCACACTGTAGATGCAATGGGTGCAAGACCAGCCAGTGAGGACCAGCACCTAGGTCCAGTAAAATGGAGAAGAAAAAAAGCCAGCAGCACTCCAGATAATTGAAGAAAAACGTGTGGTTTATTGACCCAAAAAAGGAAGCGACGTTTCAACAGCTCAATGCTGTCTTTATCAAGCCTACTGCACATGTGCTACAAGCATGTGATATATAGGGACATTGATCAACAAATGATTAACATCAATTGAAAATATATAAACAAAAAACGTGAATATAGTGATACCTGTGAGTATGAAAATACATATGGAAAACCGCCACATTTTGACAAATACGATGCATGTAAAAACATAGACATAGAATACAGCATTCCTGTGTTACATAGAAAAGATGCTAATAGGTGCAGGTGATCCAATAACTAAGTGGAATTAAAATAACTCACTGTCAGCTGTGCAACTGTATGTAATTTACATCGCATGTTAAGCGGCGTTCCCATTCTCCTACCGCGCATGCGCGGGAGGATGAAATATCGCGATCCTACCGGCGTCCGGATACTGAATGAAATCCTCAACAAAGATGGTCGGGACAGCCTCACACATAATGTGCGCATGTCCAGACCGCAATAGTGGCTGCAGATCAGTCGACACAGGCTCATAGTTATGTATATAGATACCAGAGAAATATATGGAGCTAAATATAATAAGAAATAAATATGATAAGGTAAATATGTTGATAAATGGGGTCTAGGACACTGCCAAACAGTGTTGTTGGCAGTGTCCTAGACCCCATTTATCAACATATTTACCTAATCATATTTATTTCTTATTATATTTAGCTCCATATATTTCTCTGGTATCTATATACATAACTATGAGCCTGTGTCGACTGATCTGCAGCCACTATTGCGGTCTGGACATGCGCACATTATGTGTGAGGCTGTCCCGACCATCTTTGTTGAGGATTTCATTCAGTATCCGGACGCCGGTAGGATCGCGATATTTCATCCTCCCGCGCATGCCCGGTAGGAGAATGGGAACGCCGCTTAACATGCGATGTAAATTACATACAGTTGCACAGCTGACAGTGAGTTATTTTAATTCCACTTAGTTATTGGATCACCTGCACCTATTAGCATCTTTTCTATGTAACACAGGAATGCTGTATTCTATGTCTATGTTTTTACATGCATCGTATTTGTCAAAATGTGGCGGTTTTCCATATGTATTTTCATACTCACAGGTATCACTATATTCACGTTTTTTGTTTATATATTTTCAATTGATGTTAATCATTTGTTGATCAATGTCCCTATATATCACATGCTTGTAGCACATGTGCAGTAGGCTTGATAAAGACAGCATTGAGCTGTTGAAACGTCGCTTCCTTTTTTGGGTCAATAAACCACACGTGTTTTCTTCAATTATCTGGAGTGCTGCTGGCTTTTTTTCTTCTCTAGATAAAAAGATAGATAGATAATTGATAGATAGACAGATAAATTGATAGATAGAAATTAGATAGATGGTGTATACGGATGTATGGATACATAGATAGGTAACAGATAGATAGACAGTTTGGATAGATAAATGGATAGATAGATAAACAGATAGATGGATAGATAGATAGAAGGATAGTTAGGTAAATAAATTGATAGATATAATTTAGATAGATGAGGTATATGGCTGTATAGATACATAGATAGATGATAGATAGATAGATAGATAGATAGATAGATAGATAGATAGATAGATAGATAGATAGACAGGTTGTCTGGATACATGGATAGATAGATAGATAGATAGATAGATAGATAGATAGATAGATAGATAGATAGATAGATAGATAGATAACAGATACAGTTGCGAGAAAAAGTATGTGAACCCTTTGGAATTATATGAATTTCTGCACAAATTGGTCATAAAATGTGATCTGATCTTCATCTAAGTCACAACAATAGACAATAACAGTCTGCTTAAACTAATAACACATAAAGACTTAAATGTTACCATGTTTTTTTATTGAACACACCATGTAAACATTCACAGTGCAGGTGGAAAAAGTATGTGAACCCCTAGACTAATGACATCTCCAAGAGCTAATTGGAGTGAGCTATCAGCCAACTGGAGTCCAATCAATGAGATGAGATTGGAGGTGTTGGTTAAAGCTGCCCTGCCCTATAAAAAACACACACCAGTTCTGGGTTTGTTTTTCACAAGAAGAATTGCCTGATGTGAATGATGCCTCACACAAAAGAGTTCTCAGAAGACCTACGATTAAGAATTGTTGACTTGCAGAAATCTGGAAAGGGTTATAAAAGTATCTCCAAAAAGCCTTGCTGTTCATCAGTCCACGGTAAGACAAATTGTCTATAAATGGAGAAAGTTCAGCACTGCTGCTACTCTCCCTAGGAGTGGCCGTCCTGTAAAGATGACTGCAAGAGCACAACGCAGACTGCTCAATGAGGTGAAGAAGAATCCTAGAGTGTCAGCTAAAGACTTACAAAAGTCTCTGGCATATGCTAACATCCCTGTTAGTGAATCTACGATACATAAAACACTAAACAAGAATGGATTTCATGGGAGGATACCACAGAGGAAGCCACTGCTGTCCAAAAAAAAACTTTGCTGCACGTTTACAGTTTGCACAGGAGCACTTGATGTTTCCACAGCAGTACTGGCAAAATATTCTGTGGACAGATGAAACCAAAGTGGAGTTGTTTGGAAGAAACACACAACACTATGTCTGGAGAAAAAGAGGCACAGCACGCCAACATCAAACCTCATCCCAACTGTGAAGTATGGTGGTGGGGGCATCATGGTTTGGGGCTGCTTTGCTGTGTCAGGGCCTGGACGGATTGCTATCATCGAAGGAAAAATGAATTCCCAAGTTTTATCAAGACATTTTGCAGGAGAACTTAAGGCCATCTGTCCACCAGCTGAAGCTCAACCGAAGATGGGTGTTGCAACAGGACAACGACCCAAAGCATAGAAGTAAATCAACAACAGAATGGCTTAAACAGAAGAAAATACACCTTCTGGAGTGGCCCAGTCAGAGTCCTGACCTCAACCTGATGGAGATGCTGTGGCATGACCTCAAGAAAGCGATTCACACCAGACATCCCAAGAATATTGCTGAACTGAAACAGTTCTGTAAAGAGGAATGGTCAATAATTACTCCTGACCCGTTGTGCACGTCTGATCTGCAACTACAGGAAACATTGGTTGAAGTTAATGCTGCCAAAGGAGGTTCAACCAATTATTAAATCCAAGGGTTCACATACTTTTCCACCTGCACTGTGAATGTTTACATGGTGTGTTCAATAAAAAACATGGTAACATTTAATTCTTTGTGTGTTATTAGTTTAAGCAGACTGTGATTGTGTATTGTTGTGACTTAGATGAAGATCAGATCACATTTTATGACCAATTTGTGCAGAAATCCATATCATTCCAAAGGGTTCACATACTTTTTCTTGCAACTGTAGATGGATAGATACATAGATAGATAGTTGGATAGATAAATGGATTGATAGATAGATATAAGATAGATGGATAGATAGACTATAGATAGGTAGATAGAAAGATAGATAAATAATTGATAGAAGGATAGATAGGTAGATAAATTGATAGATATAAGTTAGATAGATGGGGTATATGGCTGTATAGATGCATAGCTAGATAACAGATATATGGATAGATAGACAGTTGTCTGGATAAATGGATAGATAGATAGATAACAGATAGATAGTTGGCTAGATAAATAGATAGATAGAGATGTCGCGAACATAAAATTTTCCGTTCGCAAACGGCGAACGCGAATTTCTGCAAATGTTCGCGAACGGGCGAACCGCCATAGACTTTTCAATAGGCAGGCGAATTTTAAAACCCACAGGGACTTTTTCTAGCCACAGTAGTGATGGAAAAGTTGTTTTAAGGGGACTAACACCTGGACTGTGGCATGCCGGAGGGGGATTCATGGCAAAACTCCCATGGAAAATTACATAGTTGACGCAGAGTTGGATTTTAATCCATAAAGGGCATAATCACCTAACAATCCAATTATTTTTTTTAACAACGTGGTTTAAAACATCCAGTGTGTGTATACGATCAGGTATGATGTTGTATCGTCAGGTAGTGTAAGGGTTACGCCCGCTTCACAGACATTGACAGACCAAACTCCCCTTTTTAATGCACCGCAAACAACCGCAAACTGTCAAGAGGACGAAAGGGGTGTGTTGACGAGAGGGGTTTTGGTAAACAATAAAAGGGGCGTGGTACCTGTCACTTTTTGATGAAAAATATAGACGCTTCACTACTTCACCATCACCACCTCCTCAGGCAGAGAGCTTATAGTCTAAGTGCTCTTACAGTAAAGAGCCCATAGTCTCACTGCTCTTACAGTAAAGAGCCATAGTCTCACTGCTCTTACAGTAAAGAGTCCACAGTCTCACTGCTCTTACATTATAGAGTCCATAGTCTCACTGCTCTTACAGTATAAGAGTCCATAGTCTCACTGCTCTTACAGTAAAGAGTCCATAGTCTCACTGCTCTTACAGTAAAGAGTCCATAGTCTCACTGCTCTTACCGTAAAGAGTCTATAGTCTCACTGCTCTTACAGTAAAGAGTCCATAGTCTCACTGCTCTTACAGTAAAGAGCCCATAGTCTCACTGCTCTTACAGTATAGAGTCCATAGTCTCACTGCTCTTACAGTAAAAAGTCCATAGTCTCACTGCTCTTACAGTAAAGAGCCCATAGTCTCACTGCTCTTACAGTAAAGAGTCCATAGTCTCACTGCTCTTACAGTAAAAAGTCCATAGTCTCACTGCTCTTACAGTAGAGTCCATAGTCTCACTGCTCTTACAGTAGAGTCCCATAGTCTCACTGCTCTTACAGTAAGAGTCCATAGTCTCACTGCTCTTACAGTAAAGAGCCCATAGTCTCACTGCTCTTACAGTAAAGAGCCCATAGTCCTCACTGCTCTTACAGTAAAGAGTCCATAGTCTCACGCTCTTACAGTAAAGAGTCCATAGTCTCACTGCTCTTACAGTAAAGAGTCCATAGTCTCACTGCTCTTACAGTAAAGAGTCCATAGTCTCACTGCTCTTACAGTAAAAAGTCCATAGTCCTCACTGCTCTTACAGTATAGAGTCCATAGTCTCACTGCTCTTACAGTAAAGAGCCCATAGTCTCACTGCTCTTACATTAAAGAGCCCATAGTCTCACTGCTCTTACAGTATAGAGTCCATAGTCTCACTGCTCTACAGTATAGAGTCCATAGTCTCACTGCTCTGACAGTATAGAGCCCATAGTTCTCACTGCTCTTACAGTATAGAGCCCATAGTCTCACTGCTCTTACAGTATAGAGCCAAAAGTCTCACTGCTCTTGCAGTGTAGAGTCCATAGTCTCACTGCTCTTACAGTAAAGAGACCATAGTCTCACTGCTCTTACAGTATAAAGTCCATAGTCTAACTGCTCTAACAGGAAAGAGTCTATAGTCTCACTGCTCTTACAGTAAAAAGTCTATAGTCACACTGCTCTTACAGAAAGAGTCCATAGTCTCACTGCCACCGCCAGCTCGCTGAGAAGCTCTGGTAGACGTTCTTCTGTACCTCTTGCATGATGTTCTTTGTTTTGGTTTCACTTTGTCATCTCTTTTCCTTCTCCCAGCTGTCATCTATTTACACTGATTGCCTCCCTTTAAATTCCCTCCCATACTGCCTCACTTTGCGGTTTATACTACTTCCTGGATTGTGTTCACTGCCAGAGGCTGCAACTGCTGGTTCCTCAGATAAGTCTTTTCCTTTATTTGTGTTTCCGTGCTGGCTTGATTCTAGTGACCTTGACTCCCTCCGTATTAAGTGCAGGAAGCCGGGTGGTCGTGTCCCCTCACTATTATAGGGTTTTCAGGTGTCCACACAGTCTAGGTACGAGGGCATGCAATTATCTATCATAAAGATCTTTGCATGGGCAAAGCAGTCAGGGAGAGCTCTAGGGGTTTTATAGGGCTCACCCATATGTTCCTTAGTTTGGGATCAAGTCAGTCGGATGTTTATTTATAACTTCCAGTCTTCTGCAAGACCATCCGTGACATTATAAACCGCCTTAACCGTCTTAAGCATGGATCCGGTTTCAGCCTTGATTGACCGCATGCAGGGTCTTTCACTGGTGGTAGCAGATCTCCGTAAAACTGTGTCTCAGTTTCAGGTGACCG
Source organism: Bufo bufo (assembly GCF_905171765.1). Classification (NCBI taxonomy): domain Eukaryota; kingdom Metazoa; phylum Chordata; class Amphibia; order Anura; family Bufonidae; genus Bufo; species Bufo bufo. Next base: position 375,037 of record NC_053395.1, on the reverse strand, counting down.
GTTCTGCTTGCGTTCATGGAGTTTGTTCCGAGCCTAAGATCTCGCTTCTGGATACGTTCTCCGGGGGTAGTGAGAATTTTGTTTGTTTTAGAGAGCCTTGCAAACTCCATTTTCGCCTACTTCCCATTCCTCTGGTGATGAGGAGCAGAGGGTGGGGATCATCATCATCTCGCTGCTCAGGGATAACGCTCAGTCTTGGGCCTTTTCGCTTGCCGGTGGGGGCACGGCCCCTCCGATCGGTGAGCATATTTTTTGTAGCCCTGGGCAGATATTTGATGACCCGGATCGCATTGTTCTGGCTGAATCTAAAACTGCGTCTTTTATGCCAGGGTAAACAGTCCGCAGAGATATGTTGTTCAGAATTTCGGAGATGGGCAGCTGATACTGGCTGGAATGATGCTGCACTCCGAAGTCAATTTGCCATGGTCTTTCGAGGGGATTGAAAGATGCATTTGCCTTTCATGAGAGACCTGCCTCGTTGGAGTCTGCCATGTCTTGAGCTGTTCATATTGACAGGCGTCTTAGAGAGAGAGGAGAGATCACTCCTTCCTGTCATATTCAGTCCAAGGACAGTGGGGCGGTCTCATTCAGTGCGCAGGGGCCTCAGTCTCTCTCAATCTGAGGAGGAGGCCATGCAGCTGGGTTGCTTGCCTCTGATAGTAGAGGATTCAGCTCTCAGAGGAGGGTTTGTTTCTGTTGTGGAGGTATAAATCATTTTGGCAAATGTTTGCCCCTCTAGGAGATTCAGGGAGTTTCTGAGGGTAATAAAGAAATAATAAAAAAAAAAACCTCTAAAAATTTTCCATCTGTTACTATTGGCAAGGTTGATGCGGAAATTGAAGGTTTGCCGTTTGCTTGTAGTTCCCGTTTTGTCCTACCTGCCAGGGTGGCGCTAGATAGCAAGACATTGTTTGTGAGATTTTTGTAGATAGTGGAGCAGCTGTCAATCTCATTGATAATCAATTTGCTAAACACAATGGTTTCCAGGTATGCACTTTGGGAAAGGATATACCTGTTTTTGCTATTGATTCCGCTCCACTTTCTCAAAATAGTTAAAGGTCATAGTTCACAATATCCATTTGACTGTTGGTGATGCTCATGTTGAGGATATGTCATGTTTCGTTCTAAGCGGAAGAGGATGATTGAGAGATATAAGCGTGTGGCGGATAAGAAACGTGTGCCTGGTCCGGACCTGAATGTGGGTGATCTGGTGTGGTTGTCTACAAAGAATATCAAACTGAAGGTTCCCTCCTGAAGTTGGGTCCTAAGTTTATTGGGCCTTACAAGATCTTGTCCGTCATCAATCCCGTTGCCTTCCGTTTTGATCTTCCTCAGACTTGGAAGATCCATAATGTTTTTCACAGGTCCCTATTAAAACCGTATGTCCATCCCACTGTAACCCTCCTCTTGCCTCCTCCTCCGATTGTTGTTTATGGTAATCTTGAATTTCAGGTCTCTAGGATTGTGGATTTTCGCATTATCCGCGGTTCTCTCCAGTACCTTGTTCATTGGGAGGGTTATGGTCCTGAGGAGAGATGTGGGTCCCAGTGGCGGGACATTAAGGCCACTCGTCTTATCAGGGTTTTCATAGGTCCCATCCTGAGAAGGTGGGCTCTAAGTGTCCGGAGTCCTCTCGTAGAGGGAGGGGTACTGTCCACCCGCCAGCTCTCTGAGAAGCTCTGGTAGACGTTCTTCTGTACCTCTTGTATGATGTTCTTTGTTTTGGTTTCACTTTGTCATCTCTTTTCCTTCTCCCAGCTGTCATCTATTTACACTGATTGCCTCCCTTTATATTCCCTCCCATACTGCCTCACTTTGCGGTTATACTACTTCCTGGATTGTGTTCACTGCCAGAGGCTGCAACTGGTGGTTCCTCAGATAAGTATTTTCCTTTATTTGTGTTTCCGTGCTGGCTTGATTCTAGGTGACCCTGACTCCCTCCGTAGTAAGTGCAGGGAGCCGGTGGTCGTGTCCCCTCATTATTATAGGGTTTTCAGGTGTCACACAGTCTAGGTACGAGGGCATGCAATTATCTATCATAAAGATCTTTGCATGGGCAAAGCAGTCAGGGAGAGCTCTAGGGGTTTTATAGGCTCACCCATATGTTCCTTAGTTTGGGATCAAGTCAGTCGGATGTTATTTATAACTTTCAGTTTTCTCCAACACCATCCGTGACACTCACTGCTCTTACAGTAAAGAATCCTCTTCTATGTTTGCGTAGAAATCTTCTTTCCTCCAGACGCAGAGGATGTCCCCTCGTCACCAGTCCTGGGAATAATAGATGATGGGAGTGATCTCTGTACTGACCCCTGATATATTTATACATAGTTATTAGATCTCCCCTTAGTCGTCTGAATTACTTTAATTTTGATCTTTCTGGGACCTGTAGTCCCACCCATTCCAGTTATTACTTTAGTTGCCTCTTCTGTACCCTCCTCCAGCTCTGCTATGTCTGCCTTGTTCTCAGGAGCCCAGACCTGTACACAGTCCTCCATGTGTGGTCTGACTAGAGATGTGTAAATTGGTAGGACTATGTTCTCATCACCGCCATCTATGTGTCACACGTAATGGGGAGGGGATAACGTAAGAAAACACACAGACGGAAATAGACCAGAGTCTAGACTTCAAAGCTAAGGGAGAGGGATGGTGACCTCCTAGGAATCCCTAGACCTCTACCTGACTCCTGCCAGTATCAGTAGACCCAGAAGGTGGAAATATTCATACACCAGAACCTAGGCCCTGGAGACCTGGCAGGGAATGAGACTAGTGTTGATCACGAATATTCGAATTGCGAATTTTAATCGTGAATTCGCGAATATTTAGAATATCGCTAATATATTCGTAATCGCGAATATTCAATTTTTTTTTTAAATACCAGTTCATGCGAATTTTTATGCGAAAATTTTATGCGAATTTTATGCGAATTTTCGCAATCAAGAAAATAATGCCTGGAGATCATGAATTCGCAAATTTTCAAATATATGGCGAATATTCGCCCAAATTTTCGCGAAATATTGCGAATTCGAATATTGCCCCTGCGCTCATCACTAAATGAGTCTACAGGGTTCCTTCCTAGATGAAGGAAACCAGCGTCTCCCTGAGGCCTAGAAACACAACACACAATTGTCACAACCAAAAGGCAAAACAAATGCACTTATCTTTAATGATGGGAATGGAGAAGCCAGCGATCCACAGGAACAACACACCAGCTCAACCAACACCAAGCAGGAAATATCAACCGCATGGTAAGCAGTGTGAGTCAGAACTAAATAAAGCCTCAGTAATGACCACAGGCTGCACTTGATTAGAGGTGTGTTCATCACTAAACAACAAACTGCAAGGTGAGAACAGAGAGACTGTCAGATAGCCTCACGCGCCGCCATACTCCCCGATCTTCTCACCTCTGTCCATGGGAGGGGCCGTGACACTAAGCCCCTTTTGATGCTAACCTATTATCTTATTGGCCTTGGCAGCAGCTGCCTGACCAACTGGTTTACTATGGGTTAGTTTGCTATTCACTAAAATTCCTTAGACAATTTTCATGTCAGTTGTAACGGATCTCCTGGCACCCTGACTGGGTACCTCCGTTGATGGATGCTCCTAGTGCTTCCGAGGACTCAAGAACTCCTTGGGACACCGTATCCACCACAGAACAGGAACAGCTCTTTACAAGAGCTAGGGGTTATAGCCAGGGGAGTATAAAGCGTATAGCAATCCCCACACACATGGGACGAGGCTCTAATTTGAATGTAAAACAGGAAAGCTCACTTTATTGAAGACCAACTCAATATATATTTACAGTTCAAGAAGTCTAACAACATAACGCAATCAACCATGAACAACATGCAAACAGACATCTCCCCCCCCCCCCACTCCATAATGAATGAATATGGAGAGAGGAGACACATGTGATGGGATTATCTCCTGAGTGTATCATAGGGTGATCTACACCAGAGTCGGCTGCTCCTAGAGTCAGCTATCTTAATCCCATCACTAACACAATCAGTCTCAGTGCAGAGTTAATCCCTTTTTGTGTTTCTGAATTCACACCCTGCAACTTTAATGGACAATAGGAAATATGTGTCATATAAATTCCACACATAAATCAGGGTTCATAGTTCCTTGTAACCCCAAAAGGTCTGAGGGGGTCTACATAGTTCTGGGTCCATAGTCCGTAGGAAGGAGGCTAGCCCTCTGGCTTCTCCAGCAGCCCCAGTGATGGTTCAGTCCATCACATTAGTGTTTTACCAGTTAGTATGTACTGGTGATGTGTAGTATGTACTGGTGACATGTAGTATGTACAGGTGACATGCATTATTCCTTCCCATGGGCATAACCTTATATTTGTCAGTGGTAAACCTCATCTGCCACTTATCTGCCCAAAGCTCCGATATATCTAAATCCATCTGTAGCCATATACTGTCCTCTGCAATGTATATACAGTATACTGTCCTTTGTAGTGTGTGTGTGTGTGTATATATATATATATATATATATATATACACACTGTTCTCTGTAGTGTATGTGTGTATATATATATATATATATACAGTATACTGTCCTCTGTAGTATATATACAGTATACTGTCCTCTGTAGTATATACACAGTATACTGTATATATATACTACAGAGGACAGTATACTGTATATATACTACAGAGGACAGTATACTGTATATATACTACAGAGGACAGTATACTGTATATATGTCCTCTGTAGTATATATATACAGTATACTGTCTGTAGTGTGTATATATATATATATATATACATACAGTATACTGTCCTCTGTAGTGTGTGTATATATATATATATATATATATATATATATACACACACACAGTATACTGTTCTCTGTAGCGTATACATATTAATACATACAGTATACTGTCCTCTGTAGTGTGTATATATATATATATATATATACACTGTACTCTGTAGTGTATATATATAGTATACTGTCCTCTGTAGTATATATACAGTATACTGTTCTCTGTAGTATATATACAGTATACTGCCCTCTGTAGTAGTATATACAGTATACTGTCCTCTGTCGTGTGTGTATATATATATATATATATATACACACTGTACTCTGTAGTGTATATATACAGTACACTGTCCTCCGTAGTATATATACAGTATACTGTCCTCTGTAGTATATATATACAGTATACTGTCCTCTGTAGTATATATATAGTATACTGTCCTCTGTAGTATATATACAGTATACTGTCCTCTGTAGTATATATACAGTATACTGTCCTCTGTAGTATATATACAGTATACTGTCCTCTGTAGTATATATATACAGTATACTGTCCTCTGTAGTATATATATAGTATACTGTCCTCTGTAGTATATATACAGTATACTGTCCTCTGTAGTATATATAGAGTATACTGTTCTCTGTAGTATATATACAGTATACTGCCCTCTGTAGTAGTATATACAGTATACTGCCCTCTGTAGTAGTATATACAGTATACTGTCCTCTGTCGTGTGTGTATATATATATATATAATATACTGTCCTCTGTAGTGTGTGTGTATATATATAATATATATATATATATATATATTTTATACTGGCCTCTGTATAGTGTGTGTGTGTATATATATATATATATAATATATATTATATATATATATATATATTACACACACACACATACTGTATACTGTCCTATGTAGTAGTAGATATACAGTATACTGTCTCTATAGTGTGTATATATAGATAGATATATACACATACAATTATACTGTGGTTTGTAGTACAAATACAGTATACTGTTCTCTATGTAGTGTGTGTGTATATATATATATATATATATAAATACACTCAGTATACTTTCCTTTGTAGTTGTGTATATATATAGTAATACTATTCACTGTAGTGTGTGTGTGTATATATATATCTGTAAAAACCACAGCAGCACAGTCAGATGATGTGAACCTGGTGCAACTCCTCCAGGAGACCGACTAATCCTCCAACGATATATTTTCCAAAGACGAGGCAGCACTTCCAGATTGACGTGAAAGGGTGAAGACCCCAAACTTTAATTCCCCAGCAACGTTTCGACCTTCTCAATGAGGCCTTTGTTAAGCTACAACAGTACAATAGCAGGGTATTTATACCCACAAATCAGTGCAATCAGATCACATGGTATAATTAGTGAAAACACATGATGTAAAAATGGTGCTCAATCACATGACAATCTTTACAATAGATCAATAGAACATACAAAAGATTCATATCTGTGTACAATTCAATAGTTGTGTAAAATCCTTACATCCAATACAAATAAGGTGCATCATAAGTATACATATATCCTCTCCTGCGGTGGATCCAAGAGTCTATACTATATGGTATATATATATTCTAAGTGTATTACTAATATATATAAATAGAGTTTCTGTCTGTCTAGACGACTGTCTGGACGTTCTTTATGTGCGACCAAATGACTGGACCGATCTTTACCAAATTTGGCAGCAGAGGTACATCAGGTGTCCAGGGAAGGTTTTAGTCTCAGCTCTCTAGGACATACCGTTCTTGAGATACTCCCAAAAAATGAGCCCCCCTCTCAATACAAGCCAGCAAGTCTTTCTCTTCAAATCCCAACTGCCATAAAACATCAGTTTTATTCCAGGTTTCCATAACAACCCCTGCATTTTTCTTTACTGCTTAAAGGGGTGGGTACTGTGGAGGTCAACTGTTTTTAAAGGGGCGGGCACAGTGAAGGTCACTGTTTAAAGGGGCAGGCACAGTGGAGGTCACGGGTATTAAAGGGGCTGGCACTGTAGAGGTCACTGTTATTAAATGGGCGGAAACTGGTGAGGTCACTATTATTAAAGGGGAAGAGCTCTATGAAGATCCCTGTTAAAGGGGGCGGTCACTGTGAAAGTCACTGTTAAAGGGGCGGTTCACTGGTGAAAGTCACTGTTAAAGGGGCGGCCACTGTGAAAGTCACTGTTAAAGGGGCGGCCACTGTGAAAGTCACTGTTAAAGGGCGGTCACTGTGAAAGTCACTATTAAAGGGGCGGCCACTGTGGAGGTCAATGTTAAAGGGGCAGCCGATGACGGATGGGATGACGTGAGGACGTCCTCCTGATGCTCGGCTGCCTTGCTGACCGCTGATTGCGGCGTCTCTCCCTCCTGCTCCCACGCCCGGATAGGAGACCTGCGGACCTGAAAAAGCGGTGCTGGTGCTTTTGCTCCTCCGTCGGGCCCCTGCTATCCGGTGTCTCCTGAGCTCCTGTGTGAAATACCGGTGGTTGCCGATGTTTTGGGGTGATATCCCGGTGCCTCTGGATGGTTTCTGCTGCTGCCATGCGGTGTGCTCCGGTGCTGTTCCTCTCTGGTCTTCCGGATCCTTCGTCCCCTCCTGCAACTTGCGATCTACCTGATCTCCCTGAGTGTGTCCCCCATTGTTCTCCTCCAGCTGGGCCGTTCAACAGTGAACTGAAGACTGGTGAGATTGTTATCTTTTTTTCTCCTCCCATTAACATTAACTTTTACTAACAGAGTAACCAACTAATCCTCTAACCAGCTAAACTTCTCCACTTTAAGGACATTTATGCAGCTCAACTTACATCCATACTCTAAATGGGATATTGTACCCATAGGAATTGAGGTACTCTGTACTCTGTCCAAAAAATAAAACTGTTTTGTGGGAAGAAAGAGAGAGAGAGAGAGGGAGGCGGTTGGTGAGGAAAATACTATAGAGGAGAGAGACAAGCGGAAGAAAAAAGAAAAAAAAAAAAAAAAAGAAGAAGAAGAAAAAAAGACGAAAGGGGAGAAGGAGAAAAAAAAAAAAAGATAAAAAGAAAAGGGGAAATGGCACCGAAGGCCAGTAGGCGCTCTGTGACCTTTCTGGTCAGAAACCGGCTATTAAACCCTCTGAAGGAAGGAAAATAGACCAGTTTTTGAGGTCCCCAAGGGTTAATACCAGAGGTGGGTAAAAGGATACCAGCTCTAAAAAAAATGAGAATCCCGAAGTGATGAACTCGAATTACAAAAAGCTCCTGGGTAGCCCCAAGGGGAGTGAGGGAATAGATGGAGAAGGTTGTGACCACGCTAACCCCTCGCCGTTTAAATGAAATTCTTCTGGCAGTAAAACAGAACGGAGACCTAATACAGGCTATTACAACCCAGCTTGGCGCAATTCAAGTCGATGTGGGACTGATTAGAGATGATCTGTCTAAAATCCGTGATAGAGTCAATAAGTGGAGAGCTCTATGTTATTATACAGAAGGAATACAAGAAATAAATACTGAGATGTCCACGTTAAAGACAGATTTTAATCGCCTTAAAAAAAAGGTGGTGGATCTGGAAGACAGATCACGAAGGTACAATGTAAGAATCCGGGGGATCCCAGAGGGCGCGGAAGATAAGAACCCTACTCAATTCATACAGGCGATGATTCTTGAAAATTTTGGGAGGGAGCACTTTTCGCCCTTGTTTCTAGTAGAAAGAGCCCATCGGGTCCCAGGTAGTAAATGAATTCCGGGAGACAACCACGGACACTCCTCGCTAAAATGCTGGCTTCAAGAGACAGAGATATAGTACTAAGACTGGGCGAGGGAATGTCCCCTGTTTTATATGATGGAAATAGACTGGCCTTTTTCCCGGATTTTTCCAAAAATGTCCAAGAAAAGAGACGCTTGTTTATTACTGTTAAAAAGAGACTAAGAGAAAGGGATATTAAATACTCACTTGTCTTCCCAGCTAAACTCTGGACTATTTTCAATGATACGACTTTATTTTTTGATACACCGGAGAAAGCTGCGGAGTGGCTTGAACGAAACAATATGTGATCTAACTGCTTAAGGTTTTGCTCTATATTGTTCCCTTTCTTTGGTTAACTAGCGGTGAGGTGTCGAGCGGAGGGGTGGGGTGGGGGGATGGTCATAGGCGAGGATCTGCTGATTATGCGGTGGATTAACTGGATGGGGGTTGGATGGGGGCTGTGATGTGTCTAGGGTGGGGAAGAGCTGTGTGTGTGGTTTTTTATTTTTTATTAATTTTTATTATGTCAATCAGAATTCTTACACTGGAATGTCAGGGGCCTGGGGGATAGAAGAAAAAGACAAGCGTTTTTTATTTGATGCGTTCACATCTCCCAGCTATTATATGTTTGATAGAAACACATCTTACGGGGGAGACCTCCAGGGTCGTCACCAGGGGCTGGGCTGCGCACACATACCATTCTACCTTCTCTATTCATTCTAAGGGAGTGACTGTCTTTATTCATAGAACGATTGATTTTATGTGCGAGGCAGCCTCTGTTGACCACCAGGGGAGATTTGTCTTCCTATATTGTAAGCTGACGGGGAAGATGTGTATTCTGGCCTTTGTCTATATTCCACCTCCATTTTCTTTCTTAGTACTTAACGCTTTGCTAATATTTATGGATGAATGGTCATAATGTCCTACATTGATTATGGGAAACTTCAATTGTGTCATCACTCCCGCGGACGACAGGGTCCCTAGTGGTGTCAAGGGGGATGCCTCTGTTCAGGGGTCCTGGATGACAGGGTCTCTAGTGGTGTCAAGGGGGATGCCTCTGTTCAGGGGTCCCGGACGACAGGGTCTCTAGTGGTGTCAAGGTGGACGCCTCTGTTCAGGGGTCCCCCTTGGCACGTTTCTGTTTGGAGGCCGGGTTCGAGGATGTTGGGGAAGTCTGGACAGGGGAGAAGGGTCTTCTCATGCATTAGTAAATTAGGTAGATCCATGTCCAGAATAGACCATGCTTTGATTAATAAAAAATATCGGCGATATGTAAAACGAATGAGGTACGAGACTAGGTCACTCTCGGACCATCTGACCCTACTCCTCGAACTCTGCCTGACCCAGGATAAACAAATAGGGAGGTTTCCATTTAGACTTAACCCCTATTGGTTATCAGTAATAAAAAATCATGAAATAATACAAAAGGAAATTAACCAATTCTGGGAGGCTAATTATACCTCAGCAAAAACCCAAGTAGTATGGGACACTTTTAAGGCCTATATGAGGGGAATAAGGGTTAGTAATATTGCTAACCTGAGAAAGGAGTACGGGGAAAAGGAGGGAAACTTAAAAGAACAAGCTTCCTTAGCTACACAATCTTACTATATAAATAGGACAGAGGAAAATAGGGAAACCATGCAGAAAACCACACAAGTATATTCCAACTTCCTGCTGGAGAAGGCCCAACAGAGTTTATTCTTTAAGGGCCAAAAATACTTTATTGAATCGGGGCGTCCGGGGAAACTTCTATCTAGAGTGATCTCGAGTCGGGAACCCAAGAAAAATATAGACAATATCCGATTCTATAGAGAAAGTTTTCTTGGACTACTTTTCAGAACTTTATAGAGCTGATTGTAGGATCACGAATGAAATGATGAATGTCTATCTTGACGGTATTATTTTCCCTACTATTACCTCGGCTCAAAGGAGGGTACTTGAGGCTGATTTCTCAATCCAGGAGCTTGAAGGCGCAATTAAACTATGCTCGGGTAGCTCCACCCCCGGCTCAGATGGACTCCCATATTGAATTTTATTAGTAAATATAAGGAGGTTATTTTTCCCAAATTGTTGGGGGTCTTTGCTGAGTCGGTGGAGGAGGGGACCCTGCTGGGTTCAATGTCGGAAGCTGTGATAATATTAATTCCAAAAAAAGGTAAGGACCCCACAGAACTGGGATCCTACAGACCGATTTTATTGTTGAACGCGGACGTAAAGCTCCTCGCAAGGATTTTGGCCACAAGACTCTCTGGGGTCATCTCCTCCATTGTCCACCCGGACCAGAACGGTTTTATCCCAAATAAGGGCACTCACCATAATCTTCATTGGCTTTTTGCTAATATACAGGCCCCTGGGGGGTCTGCTCGCTCCATCCTGTCACTGGATGCCTCTAAGACCTTTGACAGGGTGGAGTGGCGATTCCTGTGGAGGGTCCTGGCCAGGATGGGCTTTGGGGAGAGATTCATAAACATGATTAAACTATGTATAGATCCCCTACGGCTAAGTTGAGTCTCAACGGGCGCCTTACTACCAGTTTGATTTAAATAGAGGTACTCCGCCAGGGCTGCCATTGTCACCACTCCTATTTGATATTTATATTGAGACTCTGGCTCTGGCTATTACGCAGGACACTCAAATTAAAAGGATTTGGAATACTAGGCGTGGAGGATCGGATTTCCCTATATGCGGAACGATGTCCCTTTTTTTAATAGATAATACAGAAATAACAGCCCCAAGAATTATCCGGATGGTTAAACCATTTGGTGAGGTATCAGGCCTAGACATAAACTGGACAAAGACAATTCTGATGCCAATAGATCTGTTGCCCCAAAAGGAGTCCTTGATAACCCTGCTAGATGTTGCTGACACTTTTCAATACTTGGGTATGATGATATCTCCCAAAGTTGAAAATTGTGTACAACTCAATTTGATCCCATTCATAACGAAAATTAGGGCAAAAGTAGGGACTTGGCTGAGACTTTCTTTATCCAGGGCAAGATCGACTTTCACTGGTCAATGATGGTGATTTCCTACTCAAACCTCTATGGTTCTTAGGAATATCATACCTGGGATAGAGGATGAAATATTTTAAACTTATTGGATATAATAATAAATGATTTAGTTTTGGGGAAGAAAACGTGTGAGCCCAAATCGGAATACTTGTATAAACCTTTGGAACTGGGGGGTTTAAACCTCCCTTGGTTCAAAGGTTATTTTATTGCTGCACAGCTATGATGTGTTATGAACGGCAAAATAGTACATTTTTGAGTAGGTTTGTGAGAAGCTCCTCGCATAATAATATTTTACGCTTCTGAATACGGCCTACTGATTAATAGAGACCGGGGCCTTAAAGAGACTACAAATCACTACTGAAAATCTGGGCTACTACTAGAGGATGGTTGGGGGTGAAGGGATCACTTACATTCACGCTTCCTGGCACAATATTCACTTACAGAGTTTAGAGGGTATAGCTACGGATCAATTTTGGCAAAAGAATGGAATCTTTATATCACACAGGTTGTTAAGATAGAGAGATTAAGTCGTTTGTGGAACTATCGATAATATAGTGAACCTCTCTTGGTTCAGGTATTTTCAGCTTCGGTCCGCACTTTTTAGTTTGAATAACAAATCATGTAAGAAATAGATAATACTCTCCGCTCAAATGGGTGGCTAGGGAAGATATCACAAAGAAGAAGATTTATAATATCTATAAACTATTACTTAAATCACGTTTTGGAGAGACACAATAGCCGGGGCCTGGAGATGGATTGCCAAATTATACAATCGGTAGGGTGGGGAAGCATTTTTACTAATTTAGATGTACTATCTCACAACTTTAATCATGTTTTAATACAGTTTAATATTTATTATAGATCATATGTTACCCCCCACCTGGTTAAAAAAGTGTGGATTAAGAGACACCTCCAAATGTCCGCGATGTGATACTGTAGGTGCGGATTATTGCACATGATCTGGGCCCTTCCAGAACTTGGAGCTTACTGGAACGGTATAATAATCTTTCTACTCATAAATTGAAAATAAGGATTCCTCTGGAGCCACAATTGTTCAGTATATACATATACTGTCCTCTGAGTTTATATACAGTACAGGGTACCACTCCAGAGCAGTCTCCGAGTCAGTGGCAGTGACCCGAGTTCCGAGATGCCGATGCAAAAGCACCGAGGGGAAATATGGAATCAGGAAGTCTGGAGCAAGCAAAGTCCGTAATCGAAGTCCAAGGTCAGAGGCAGGCAGCAATCAAGCAAAGTCTGTTAAATCAAGAAGCAAGGTCCGATATGCAGAAAAAGCAGAACTACAAAACACCTTCACCCAGGAACTAGACAAGCTAGAGACCAAGATGCTCAGCACCTTCCTGGGGCAGGAAGCGCCTTTAAATACTTCCAGCAACCCAGCCAGTTGGCTGGGGGAGACAGAGGGCGTGTACATGCTGCCTCACAAGGCAGGAGAGACACACCCGTGCTCGCGCCTAAACAACAGTTCAGGATTCAAGCCAAAAGTAAGTCTCTGACCATGGAGCACAGATACAACATTTAAGCTACCTGCTGCCCCGCACTTGTCAGCAAGGCGCATAGCAGCAGGAGGGGAAAGACGTGAGCCCGGCAGCCTTGCCCACGGGTAGGGTCAGTAGCGCTGGCACAGACTGCTGGGCTAACAGGTATCCCCTCAGGCCTGGCCCTAGACAAATGTTTTCAGAAGAAGAGGGGGCATTGATGTTCTCTCTAGGTTTACAAGATCTTTCCTCATGGCCAAAGACCTTCCAATACACAAGAAACAGGGTTTTACGTCTACTCTTTCTTCATCCCCTGAATAGCTTTTACCTCATAGACGCTCATCACTGACCGCAACAGAAGCGAGACAGGTTTTTTAATGAAACTATTAAGGATGACAGGTTTAAGCGGGGGAGACGTGGAAGGAATTTGGTACCCAGAGAGAGGCAGGCATGCTGCTTCATGAGCGATCAGAGCATGCCACCGCTGCTTCAGGCGGTCAGAGCATGCCACCGCTGCTTCAGGCGGTCAAAGCATGCCACCGCTGCTTCAGGCGGTCAGAGCATGCCAACCGCTGCTTCAGGCGGTCAAAGCATGCCACCGCTGCTTCAGGCGGTCAGAGCATGCCACCGCTGCTTCAGGCGGTCAGAGCATGCCACCGCTGCTTCAGGCGGTCAGAGCATGCCACCGCTGCTTCAGGCGGTCAGCGCATGCCACCGCTGCTTCAGGCGGTCAGAGCATGCCAACGCTGCTTCAGGCGGTCAGAGCATGCCACCGCTGCTTCAGGCGGTCAGAGCATGCCACCGCTGCTTCAGGCGGTCAGAGCATGCCACCGCTGCTTCAGGCGGTCAGAGCATGCCACCGCTGCTTCAGGCGGTCAGCGCATGCCACCGCTGCTTCAGGCGGTCAGCGCATGCCACCGCTGCTTCAGGCGGTCAGCGCATGCCACCGCTGCTTCAGGCGGTCAGAGCATGCCACCGCTGCTTCAGGCGGTCAGAGCATGCCACCGCTGCTTCAGGCGGTCAGAGCATGCCACCGCTGCTTCAGGCGGTCAGAGCATGCCACCGCTGCTTCAGGCGGTCAGAGCATGCCACCGCTGCTTCAGGCGGTCAGAGCATGCCACCGCTGCTTCAGGCGGTCAGAGCATGCCACCGCTGCTTCAGGCGGTCAGAGCATGCCACCGCTGCTTCAGGCGGTCAGAGCATGCCACCGCTGCTTCAGGCGGTCAGAGCATGCCACTGCTGCTTCAGAGGTTAAGAGCACATTGTCACCAGAGCATTCCTCAGTAGACAGTTCCTCACAGCCCAGGGCTCTGCTCACTGGGAGAATTTTTAAAACTGGGTATTTGGTTTTTTTCACCTTCCTGACAGCATATTTTACAAATCTGCCACTTTATGTGGTAATAAATTTGGAACGCTTTTACTTATCCAAATTATTCTGAGATTTTAGTAGCAGGATCTCAATTTTCTCTCTCTTCCGTCAGCCAGCTCACCTGACGGCTGCTTATCTCTGCTGACATTATAGCTCAGTTCTTATCTTAATGATAAGAATGTGGTAAATAAGTGTTTATGACCTCTAAGTAAATTAGAGCTAAGGGTTGGCACAAAGTGAAAGTACCAGTCACAGAGCTAGACAGTTAACCCTTTGTGACAGAATGGTGCAGTATTTTTAATAAAGACGAATTGAAAACATGATTTTTAGCCCAAAATTAGTAAAATGCAATCATTTAAAAAAGTGCCTTTCGAAGGTATACATAGCCTTTAGGTCGATATGCTTTATCTTATGAAAACTATGTTTTACATATTAAAAAAATATAAGACAAGTGGGTGTGGACCCACTGTGCCAACTAACCAGCTTGACTTTAGGCTAAACATAAGGGCTTTGTCCTAGGACATCCCTGGTATTCACCCTTTAACCAGGTCGCTACCTCCTAGAGTAGTCCTGGTGTAGCAAGCTGACACCGGCATAGCAAGGGTTAATGCGCCGGCATCAGTGTTTTCACCAATGCCCGTGCATACAGCGGGGGCTCGGCCGTCAGTGACTGCTGGGCCCCTTCTGCTGATTGGGCAGGCGCAGCTCCTGCACCCGCCCGATAGGCGTGCCGTACCTGTACGGCGCTGGTGGGGAACTCACTTCCCGCAGTGCTGTGCTATTATAGCGCTGGTCTGGAATGGGTTAAAGCAAAATGGAGGTGAAATGTTCAAATTTAATTTCTTTTGCAGATTTAGCATTTTAATCAATTATTCCTGTAACACAGCAAGGGTTAACAGCAAAATAAACCTCAATATTTATTACCCTGATTCTGCAGTTCACAGAAACCGAAGGAGCGTCATATAGTGCAGATTTTGCTTGAATGGGTTTTGGGTGCCATGTTGTATTTGATGAGACCCTGAGGAACTCTTACAGTGGAAAGCCCCAATTTTGGAAACTACACTCCTTGAGGAACTTATTGAGAGGAGTACTGAGTGCTTTGACTCCACAGGCATTTCATAGAATTCAAATTAACACTTGGCAGTGAAAATGAAAAACATTTCATTTCTTTCATAAAATGTTGCTTCAGCCCCATTTTTTTTACATTGTCACAAAGGGTAACAGGAGGAGGTAACACAATTGTTATGCATTTTTTCATGAATACGACAACACCCCATATGTAGACGTAAACTGCTGTATGTGCAAACATCAGGGCTCGGAAGGGAAGGAGCAGCAGATTTCACTGAAAAGGTTTTGTGTGCCATGTCACATTTGCAGAGCCCCTAAGGTACCAGCACAGTGTTACCCCATTTTGGAAACTAAACCATTCAAAAGAATTCACCTAGTAGGGTATAGTGATTGGCTTGACTCCACAGATGTTGCATAGAATTAAAAAAAAAACGGAATTAGACTTACTGGTAATTCAGTTTCCATGAAATCACCATGACGGCCACAAGGAGATTGACCCATGACCTCTGTGGGGGCAGGAAACAGAGAAGAGGTTAAATTGCCCCCTCCCACCACCACACCTCAGTGTTCCAAAGATATCAAGTGCCAGAAGTGTCTTAGTATTTCCCAGTATTACATCATACCAGAGAAAAGAACTTAAAAGAAAGGGAGGGAATATATGGGCCGTCATGGTGATTTCATGGAAACTGAATTACCGGTAAGTCTAATTCCGGTTTTCCCATATCATCACCATGACGGCCACAAGGAGAGTTATAAAATTATTTCTTAAGGGTGGGGGCAACCGCTTGGAGAACCTTCCGACCAAAGGAGAGGCCAGAGGTTCCAGATAAATCCAAACGGTAATGTTTCACAAATGTGTGAATACTAGACCAGGAGGCGGCCCTGCATATATCATCCAGGGAGGCCCCTGCTCTTTCAGCAAAAGTAGTGAAGACAGCTCTGGTAGAGTGAGCTCTAATATTGGAAGGAGGATCCAGATTCTGATTCTTATAGCAAAGGGTAATAGTGTCTTTAATCCATCTTGCAATGGAGGATTTTGAGACCTTGGATCCTTTATTCTTTCCAGCAAATTGGACAAGCAGGCTGTCAGACTTCCTGAAGTCCCTAGTGGCTTCTAAGTATCTAAGGACTGTACGCCTAACATCAAGGAAATGAAATTTCTCTTCCTCCTGATCCTTGGGATTGTTGAAAAAGGATGGAAGGAGGATCTCTTGGCCTCTGTTGCGGTCTGAGGCTACCTTTGGCAGGAAACCTGGGTCTAATTTAAGCACAATCTTATCCTCAGTGATGGTAAGGTATGGTTCCCTAATGGAGAGAGCTTGAATTTCTCCCAGTCTCTTGGCAGAGGTAATTGCTATAAGGAAAGCAGTTTTGAAGGAAAGCAATTTAATTGAACAACTCTCCAATGGCTCAAATGGGGAACACATAAGGTTGTTGAGAACTAAATTTAAGTCCCAGGTTGGGCTGCGGGATCTTAGCGTGGGTCTAAGTCTGCGGGCAGCTCGTATGAATCGTTTGACCCATCTATGGTCTGCCAGGTCGGCGTCAAAGAAAGCGCTTAATGCCGAAATCTGAACTTTTAAGGTGGATGGAGAGAGGCCCATGTCCAGACCTTTCTGTAGAAATTCCAGAATTTTCTGGATATTAGGCCCTACAAAATTTGGATTCTCTTCGCCCGACCATGAACAGAACCTTTTCCAGATCTTCAAGTATATTGCGGAAGTTACTTTTTTTCTGGAACATCTCAGGGTGGCTATAACTTTGTCTGACAGGCCCTGAGACCTTAAGAGGGAGACCTCAGGATCCAAGCCGTGAGCTTCAGGAACTCCGGATGAGGATGCAGCAAAGGACCCTGGTATAGGATGTCCCCTCTGAGTGGGAGTCTCACTGGTTCGTCTATTGCTAGTTTCAATAGAGGAGCGAACCAACTTCTCTTCGGCCAGAACGGGGCGATCAATATTACTGTGGTTCTCCCCTCCTGAATCTTCTGAATGACCCTTGGGATGAGAGGCAACGGAGGGAATGCGTACCCTAGATCCCAGCACCATTTTAGGGAGAAGGCATCTATCCTCCAGGGATGATCTCCTGCATTTAGGGAGCAGAATGTTTGAACTTTCGTATTTCTCCTTGATGCGAACAGGTCTATTGTAGGAAGCCCCCATCTCTGGGTTAGCATATTGAAGACCTCTGGATTCAGTGCCCACTCTGTATGATCTACCACTTGTCTGCTCAAAAAGTCCGCTTCTAGATTCTGGGACCCCTTCAGGTGCATTGCTGAGATGGATTTTAGTTCTTTCTCTGCAAAGAAGAAAATTTCCTCTGAGATACTCTGGAGTTTCCTTGATCGAGTACCTCCCTGGTGTTTCAAGTAGGAGACCACGGTCACATTGTCCGATAGGACTTTCACATGCTGATTTCTTATCAACTGTCTGGCGGAGAGTAGAGCTTCTCTTACCGCATACAGCTCCCTGAAATTTGAGGATTGGGCAGATATCAGATGCTTCCACGTCCCCTGGAAATAGGCTTTGTCGATTTTCGCTCCCCAACTGGATTGGCTGGCATCCGTGAAGATGGTAATTGAGGGCGATTTGATCCATGGGACTCCCTGGGAAAGATTCTTCTCCTTCATCCACCATGAGAGAGAGCTCTTTACTGATCCTGGAATTGGAAGTTTGAAGTCCAGAGAGCCCTTCTTGTTCCAGTGGGACAATAGCCAGTTCTGTATCACTCGGCAGTGAGCCTGTGCCCACTCGACAGAAGGTATACAGGAGGTTAGGAGGCCGAGTAGGCTCATTACTTCCCTCACTGAACATCCTTTCCGGCGTTGGAAGTGCCTCACCTTGTTTATCAGGGACTGGACCTTGCTCTGTGGAAGGAAGGTTGACTGAGTTACGGAGTCCAGAGTATCTCCCAGGAACCTCACCTTCTCGGATGGAACCAACATTGACTTGGATTCGTTCACTATCCATCCTAGTTGAGACAGGCGGGACAGAAATATTTCCAAGTCCGATAGCAGGAGTTCTTTTGAGTCTGCTATAATTAGAAAGTCGTCCAGATATGGCACTATATTTAACCCTTCCTGTCTGAGTGGGGCTATCATCTCTATCACTAATTTGGTGAAAAGCCTTGGAGCGGCTGAAATCCCGAAGGGTAGTGCTATAAATTGGAAATGACGAATCCGATTGGAAGGATCTAGGATAGCAAATCTTAGAAACCTCTGGTGATCTGGGTGAATGGGGACGTGCAGATAGGCGTCCTTCAGGTCGACCGAGCACATAAATGCCCCTAGCTTTATCAATGGTACTATGGATCTGAGAGACTCCATCTTGAACTTCCTGTAAAGAATAAACTTGTTCAGTTGCTTCAAGTTTATGATGGTCCGGAAGTCTCCTTCCTTTTTCCTTACTAAGAATAGGGTTGAATAGTACCCTTGACCTCTTTGAGACGCAGGAACTGGGATTACTGCACCCTTCTTCACCAAGTCCTGGACTCCTTGAAAAATATTTAGGTTGGAGAATCTGGTAGGCATCTTTGTGACGACGAATCTTGGAGGGGGAGAGAGGTGAACTCGATCCTGTAACCTTGCCGAATGATATCCAAGGCCCAGGGATTTCTTGATGTTAGAGACCATGGACCCAGGAAATCCTTCAGTCTCCCCCCTACAATGGCGTCATTGTTTGTCCTCGAATTTGGATTGGGGCTTGAGAAGGAAGCCTCTCCCTCTACCCCCTTTGGGATAAGACCAGCGGCCTGACTTGCCTTTCCCTCTAACAGACTTGTTTTGTCCACCGTAAGACCGAAAGGACTGGTTATTTCTAAAGGACCTTTCCTCAGGGAATCCCTTATTTTTGTCGGCCGCTTTCTCAAGAATTTCTTCTAGGACCGGCCCGAATACATATTCTCCTGAAAAGGGGATAGATATTAACTTCTGTTTAGAAACTCTATCGCCCGACCAAGACTTCATCACAAAGCCCGACGAGCTGCATTGGAAAGCCCTGCCTCCTTAGCGCAGAATCTAATAGACTCAGCCGATGCATCTGCCAGGAACCCCGTAGCTGATTTAAGTAGCGGGATGGACTGCAAGATTTCTTCCCTGGAGGTCTTACTGCTTAGGTGGTTCTCAAGCTCTCCTAACCATAAGTACATAGACCTGGCGACAGACGCTGCGATGTTGGTCTTGATGTTAAACATGGAGGCCTCCCAAGCTTTCCTTAAAAGGGCATCTGCCTTCCGCTCCATAGCGTCTTTCAATTGGGCGGCATCCTCAAACGGCAGGGCAGTTTTTTTATTAACCTTCGCCACCTGCACATCTATTTTAGGGGTCTCGTCGAACAACTTAGACTGAGAGGGGTCGAACAACAGTCGATTTTTAAATTCTTTGGAAATCCCCAAACGTTTTTCTGGTTCTGACCATTCCTAATGTGTTAGTTTATGGGGAAGACCCTGGATTTTTTCACCTTGAGTCCCCCGAACATTTCGTCCTGAATAGATAAGGACCTAGGGGTTTCCTCAATCCCCATTGTTGTTCTGACTGCCTTTAATAAGTCACTCATCTCTTCAGAGGAAAAATAAAATTTCTTATTATTTTCGTATATTTCTCCTTCGGAGAGAGAGAGATCATCCTCCCACTGCATGGAAGTGGAGGCTTTATCGTCGGCATCCTCGGATCCAGAGGTAATGATCCTAGAACGCGGACGCTTGCGAGAGGGCTCGTCCTGGGGATCAGACTGAGCAACTCTAGCGGCCCTAATTTCTTCCTGAACCACAGATCTGATATTCTCCATAAGGGACGACTGTTCCTGCTGGACCACATCAGAAATACATGCTTTACACAGCTTCTTTCCATATCACTCAGGCAGTCTTTTAGCACAAGAGATGCAGCGAGGAGGTTTATTAAACTTTTTTTGCGCCTCTTTAGCCTGAAATAGATATGGAATAGAGGCATCAGAAATAGGCCTAGTGCTATAAGAAAAGCGGACCCCCAGAGGGATACTTACAGGAGGCAGAGAGGGGGCATCAAGCTCCATAACAGTTTGTATCTCAGGACCTGACATATTCCAAGCAAAGCAATTGGAGTACTCACAGACCTCAGATCGGCGTTCCCATGGCCGTCCCGCCTTTTATTCAAACTGCTCAGCCTCCTGTGCTTTACTTCCGGGTTGCGTCACATGACCGAACCCGGAAGTGACGTCACTGACGTCGGCGTGCGCACACGCCGGCCGCACCAGCCCGACCCACAGGGGAGGAGGAGGAGGAGATTGCGGCCCGGGAGCAGGCTCCAGACCAGCCGGAGCGAGACCTCCCGATATCCCCCAGCCCAGCATAAGCACGCGGCCGCCGGCGGACTGGGGGAGCTCCGATGAGCTTCAGGTAACCAGGAGACCGTCCTCGGACCCTCCTGGAGACTAAGAAAAATAAAAAAGGAGACTATTTCCTATCTTCATCTCCCTGCCGTCCGCAGGGAGACTCTTCTCTGACCCTGGCCACAGTGGGGACAGGAACACTGAGGTGTGGTGGTGGGAGGGGGCAATTTAACCTCTTCTCTGTTTCCTGCCCCCACAGAGGTCATGAGTCAATCTCCTTGTGGCCGTCATGGTGATGATATGGGAAATTGGAGCACAAGATAATTATTTCAATTATATGTAGTTTTAGCCTCAAATGTTTCATTTTTTCAAGTGGTAATAGGAGAAAAAGCACCCTAAACTTTGTTACATAATTTTTCCCGAATATGACAATACCCCTATGTAGAGTCCAGAAGAGAAAGAGCACGGTGTGTATTAGTTATCACTGGCCGATAACTGCAGAGGCTATGTGAAGTGAAGAAACTCCCATAAACCACACCCCTCACAGAATTACCAAAGGTTGCAGTTAGCATCTTGACGTCATTGGTATTTTGCAGACATTAATGATCAGCGGACCGTGCAAAATGAAAATTGTGCATTTTCCCACAAATATGCCATTTCAGTGCCCAATATGCTGTGACCAGCTGAAGTGAACGGATATTCACACCACAGTACTTGAATTCATAGGCAGGTTCTACTGGGTATGGAAATGCCATAAATGTGGACATAAACTGCTGTATAGGCACACGGCAGGGCTCAGAACGGAAGGAGCGCCATTTGGCTTTTCGAGTGCGGATTTAGCTGGAATGGGTTTTGATTGCTACGTCACATTTGCAGAGCCTCTGAGGTAGGCGTACAATGGAAACCCCCAATAAGTGACCCACATTAGAAATTACACCCCTCAAGTCATTTATCAAGAGTTCAAAAGTCTATCAAATGGCCTCTGGGTTACCAGTACTTCTATTTTCTGACAACCATGTTTTTTTTATTTTTCTCTGGCATAGCCAAATACTACCTTCCCCCGCACTTTTTTTTTTGTCTGGCCGAATCCCAGTACTAATGCTGGAAACAGGCAGGATCCCATTGGTTCTGTTTTGGGGTACATATAACATTTTGATCACTTTTTATTTCGCTTTTTGGGAAGCAGGAGGAAGAAAAGAAAGCAATTCTGCAATTGCTTTTCGGGTTTTGTGATTGTGACGTACACGGTGTAGGAGAAATGATTTACAGGGACTTACAGTACAATAACAGGAATACCAATTTTTTTATAGTTTCTTTTATTTGTGTTGCCATTTTCTGAGAGCAATGTATATATATTTTTCTTCTGGCAATGGTCTTGCGTGAGAGTTCGCTTTTTGTGAGACGAGTTTTCATTCGCACCATTTTGGGGTATGACTTTTTGATCGCTTCATATTATGATTTTTAGTTGTTCTAGCATAGTTTGTATTTATTATTTTTACAGTGTTCCTTTGACATGGTACATCATGATCATTATAGAGCAGGCTGTTATGGACATGGTGATACCAAATATGATGGCGCTTGAGGGTGTGATCTGAGGTCTGATAAAGAATGGGGATCTGATTTGGGGGTCTGATTTTCCTTCTCCAAATCCTAGATATGTCTTATAGTCTGAAAAATATGGTATGTATTTATTTTTAAATACTTTACAATAGTAAATGACTTGATTAAGGGAAAGGGATTTTTTTTTTTTTTTTTACAAAAAATGTTTTTAAAACGTTT